>NC_041224.1:159600541-159626876 GCF_002837175.3 Physeter macrocephalus
ATATATATATATATATATATATATATATATATATACATTCTCCTTTAAAGCAGAGTGTGTTATAAACTGACCTTAAGGAAATTCGCTAAGTATGTTATTTTTTTTCTAGGAAGGTAATCCTTTATGGAACAGGACAGGATTACCTTCATGGAGCAAGTTTAGCAAAGTCCCTTAATTTTAGGCTGTTAGGGTGATTTCCAGATCACTCTTGTTCACCTTTTTCCTCCTCGACTTCCTTAAGGACAAAAAAGTATAAACTATATTTGGTACCTCTAAATAAAAGTTCAGTTGCACTTATGTAATGTCCAACACTGTATCAGAAATCCAGAGAGAACCAGAGATAGGGTGGCCATGTAGAAAGTGAGATGAACTTTACACACTCAGTGTTGGAAGACATCTCAAAGGTACTTTAGTCCAACTACCAAAGCATTGTTCCAAACACTTCGTGCTTCTCAAGATTGGCTTTCTATCATAGGTTTCCCAGTTACAACTGCCCAGGGGAGCCATTTAAACTCCATGAGACTCAGCTTTCTCATCTATAAGAGGGAGAAATTGGACCCAATTATCTTTTAATCTTTTTTGCCTTAATATCCTCTTATTCAGCTAGACATTTTCTGTATTTCAGAAATCTGCTCTTGGAGAAAGATACATTGAGGGCACAGAAAAGTAGGTGATAATGAGATTTTTAAAGTAGTAGTAAAATTAAATGCTTTGAGGTTTGGTGTAATGGTCCAGTAGTTTGGTTATTTGTGTGAGTAAGAAGTTGAGGAGACCAGTTGGCTCTTTCCAGTCAGAACTTCCTGTTATAACTGGGTAATAAACATACTTCTTACTTAATAAGAAGTAGCTAAAGCTTAAAGAAGACCACTGGTAATACCCACAAGCAGCTGAATAACATGTCTTGATTATTGACATTTCACACTTCCACAGATCTTGTCTTTCAATATTGACAGTATTACTTCCCTGCTATTTTTATGACAAAAAATGTCCAATTAAATGTAAACCTTATTTTCCTAAATGATTGCTTCTAGGGATATTCAGATTAAATAGAAAAACACTCTACATATATTTTTGTAAAGTCTCTTATTCAGAGCAATTACAAGGAGCTATCTTCTTTCAGTCTTATGAAGGAAAGCACATTCTTCCTAGAAGTCATATTTCCACTTCTATTGCCATAATCGCTTTATGATGTGACATTCAAAACAAAGACTTGAAGTCATATATGTAGTAAAGTATTTAATTTGATAAATAATTTAGACCAGTACCTCAAAGTAAAAATTCAATATTCCTGAAATAAAGTTTTAACCCAAGCTTCGTCATAAAGTTATCACATAAACAGTAAGAATTACTCTCAGGATGGAATATAATGTCTTGATTAGAAAGATGCACAAATGAAAGATTAATTTCATGTAAGAAAGGAAATCTGGGCTATTTATTTGGCAATAGGAAATCAGATCAAAATATATTTGTTTGACATTCGAATAGGGTCATGTGGGTAGACAGGATCTGTCTTTACAAATATTTTCTGTCTCTGACATGAGAATGGGATTGGGGAAATGAATCCTGTGTGTTACATGATTAAGATGCATACTGGAACTGAGGCAGGATGATTTCTGAAGTTGGTATTCTGGAAAGTGATCTTTTACATACAGCTTTCATATATATATATATATATATATATATATACATACACACACATATATGCTATAAATATGTAAAATTTCAAATATTTCAGATATATATATAATTTTTTAAAAATTCCCTGATCTTGGTGCATCCACACATGAAATAGACTTGTCCAGTGGAAAAAAGGCGGTTTTTAATAGGGCAGTAGTCAGGTGGGATTATATCCAACTCTGGGCCAGAAGGCATAGTACTTCTCAAAAAAGAAGCAAGGTGAGACAGACAAATAGATAAAGAAGATGTGGTACATATATACAATGGAATATTACTCAGCCATAAAAAGGAGCGAAATTGGGTCATTTGTAGAGACGTGGATGGATCTAGAGACTGTCATACATAGTGAAGTAAGTCAGAAAGAGGAAAACAAATATTGTATATTAACACATATATGTGGAATCTAGAAAAATGGTACAGATGAACTGGTTTGCTGGGCAGAAATTGAGACACAGATGTAGAGAACTAACGTATGGACACCAAGGGGGGAAAGCAGCGGGGGGTCGTGGTGGTGGTGTGATGAATTGGGAGATTGCGATTGACATGTATACACTGATGTGTATAAAATGGATGACTAATAAGAACCTGCTATATAAAAAAATTTTTTTTAATTAAAAAAAAAGAAGCAGGGTGAGCTAAGTCCTCATAATAGTTACTAGTGTACAGTAGTTACTACTGGTAATAGTTAAATGTCCAAAGAACATTTAACCCATAGAAATAGTGCTAGTAACTAACTAAAGAACCCCAAACTTCCTAAGGCAAATATCAGTTTTATTCCTAGGTATTTGGAAGAATAATAATTATGATTTCTAATTCCACACCTTAGAGCATATATTTGAATAAGTTAACCTTTTTCTTTAAAAAAACCTCTCTAAGAATTAACACAGCTTTTTGGCCTGAGGTATTTTCTTTGGAGGAAAGGAAAGAAGTTAGAAAAAAAAAAAAAAAGTGTAAAGTGGGGGAGGAAGTAAGGAGAAAAAATATTAAAGCAGAGGATATGACTAAAAAAAATTATTTCTCAAAAAGCAAGGGGAAACTTAAAACAAAAATAAATTTGCTTTAAAATGCCAAGAAAGAAAGAGCATTTACCCAAGGGTAAATCTCTCAGATCTTCCCTTTTGTTGGAGGAGTTTGCTTCCTCCCACTTCTGCTGACTTTTATCAGTTGCTATCAGCAAGAGAGCTACAAAGAGGCCATTGGCACACATTCTCTTCTGGGTTATCATGACTTGTCTTTCCTCACACTGACAAGGGGCACCTATCACAAATTAAAGCAGCACAGAGATATGTGTGGGCATGCCTGCAAAATCTTGACTGGCAGCCAGGCATCCCCTTTGCCTCATTAGCCCTTGTCTTACATGTGTCCCACCATGGTCACTGAAGGTGGCCCCAGGACAGATGCACTTCATAATCATTCACTATAATTATGTAAATAGCAAATGAACTCTATCCAACAGAAAAAAAAAAGTTATTGCCGTAGGAGGTGATGGTTGAGGAATGGGGAGTTGATATGGCTGAGAGAGAAAGGGAGAACCCTTTCGTGATACAATAGAATAGTGAGAGATAATGCAAAAAAAAAAAAAAGAAATATTAATATATCTTTATACAGTTAATATTTGTCTTTCGTTGTTGTTGACCCAGCTTTTGACTCACCAGTAACTAACTAGGAAACATTTTGCCACCCAACAGATCTTCCTTCACTGGGTTTCTGTATTTCAATATCTCATGAAGAGGCAGTGAACTTAATGCTCAGTTTAATACAATTATCCTTCATCATAGCTGTGTAGGAAGACTATTCTTTTCCCAGATGTGACACAGATTGTTTGGCTAATAGATAAGAAATGCATTCTGTTGTCCTCAAAATACCTTTCTCATTAGACCGTGTAAGTTTGAGCAACAATGGGATGGATTTCATTTAAATCTTAAATTTTAAAGTTTCTATAGAAGTTCATCTCACTAGAACTCTTCTCAATTGAGCAATAGTATCCAGTTTTCTATCAAATAACTTATATTTGATTACATGTATTATTTAATGACTGAATCAACGGATATGCAAAAATAAAATATTTAACTCTTCCTGTGGGCTAAAGGCCAGACTGTAAAAGGAAGAAGACCCTATCAGACACTCCTCATGCTTTAAGAGGCTCTTTGAAGCCATAAACTTGAGAGCAACTTAAGCTCATTCCTGACTCTGATGCTGCATTTGACATGAGCGGCATGTTTGTGGCAGTCACTTCTGTGTGACTGTGTAAATTCACTGTGTCAATAGTTTGCATCCTGAATTAATTTGTGTAAGGTTCCTGGGGCAATGCTGATTGCATATTGGAAACAAGGTTAGGCGGAAGCCTTGAAACTGCCCTTATGGAGTTCTGTAACTCAGCACATTCTAATTCTCACTTCCACCATACTCTAGAGGAATCAGTCTGGTGACTTCATGAGACTAAATATTGGGAAAAAATTGCTAGCACTCCTAAATCAACCAGATTCTGGCACTTTACTCCTTGCAAGAAGATTAGTGCATTAACTCTTTCCTGTCACTGATTGCATTAGAGTTGCACATAATCCGATTTGTGAAATGCTGCCCTTGTATATGCAAATAGTTAGGAAGAAGAAAGTGTGCCCAGCCAGATGGAGTCCTGAGGAAGGAAGACTGCTTGAAATGTAAAGGTGGTGTAAACTGGCTTATTCATGTGTGTGACAATGAGCTTTCAGAATTTTCCTGGTCTCACCTTGTTCCCAATTTAATAATTTTTTTTTCCTAAAGAAAAGGCCAAATTTCCAGGGCACTGAGTGCTCATACTCTGAGGTCAGGTAGATGGAGTTCACATATTCATCACTTATTAGCTCTATTATCTTGATCAATTTATTTAGCTTCTCTAAGTCTCCATTTCTTCTTCATAAAAGGAGGATTTGATACTAGAATGGCTATGCAGGATTGTTGTGAGGCTTCAACGTGGTAACCCATCTTATTTATGTAGCACGGTGTCTGACACAAAGAAAGATCCAATGAGCAGTAGTGGCTATCTTTCCTATTCTGATCATCACCATTACGCAAGACAGATGCAAAGTAATGGGATCATGCAAACATTTTCATGCAGAAATTTAATGGGCATGTGCTGAGTTGTGGGGTTATTTTTCTCAATTGTTTTTATAAACAATAAGCCACAGGCTGCATAAAAATAACGCCATGCATGATGGTAATGAGTTTAAAGGGAAGATGGCAGTCAGTAGAAGTGAATTTGAATCCTTATTTCTATGTAAGTGCTTCACTGGTCTTAAACGATTTATTTAACTTGTTTTTGAAAATGATGAAAATGATGAAATAATATGTAGCTGTATGTAGGAGTGGTACAATAAATTATTTCTAAAGTAAAAATTTAATGCTTTTGTAAATGTGGTATTATTAAATAAGAGTTTGCCTTGTCCAATGATACTTAGCTTTTTTACTTCTGGAAAGAAGTTATTAGGTTCCTTTTTGTTGTTGTTGGGGTGGTGTTGTGGTCTTATCCTTAGTCCTCAAAGCACTGTTAAACGTGGAACATCTGCCCCTCGTTTTCAACCTCATTCCTTCAAAACCAGCTGCCCCCATGTTTATAATCTTTGTTTTCACCTAGTGAAGCTGATGAAGGGAAGTGGAATCCATTGAGAAAAAGATTTTCGCTGGAGGGTGACTCAGCCTTCAAAAAGAAAAGCAGCAATGTGAAAGGGGAAAATGTTTAATCACCGAGAGCAATAATTACATTCTAAATATTGGCCCAGCTCATAAAGAGTGAAGAACTAAAAGAGAATGAGGGAGCTGCTTTGTTGTTTATCTTACATGATGCCTTTGTTTGCTGCTCTGGGATTGAGGCCTTGTCTGGGGAGGGAATCCACTACAGCTACATTGAGAGTCACCTATTAAATGATGTTTCTTTCTTTCCAGTCTTCTAGACTCCATTCCTTCATCTCCTTCTGAGCTTTAAGCTAGGGAACTGCCAGTTATACAGCATTTTCTTATACACTTCTCTGTTACCCTTATGCAGAGAACCCAGAATGGCATGTTGATGGGCAGTCTGCTCAGGAAGAGCACACTTAGCTCTTTGACTTTATCTAGGCCAAAAAGTGTGGCATTAAAACATGCAAAGCCAACATCTACATAGACCGGTTCTCAAGGCAGAATTTATTCTAGTTTATCTGCTCATTCCTTATATTATTTTGTTTTCTATTATGTCACCAATATTCTGAATTTTTTTATTACGTGTGTTGTAAATTGGTCCTACCCCCCAACACACACACACACACACACACACACACACACACACCCATACACACCCATACACTCACACATACACACATACACACACACATACTGCAAACATACCACAGAACTGTTCAGTCGGTTAAGACCAATGATTTTTGCCTAATTCCTCATAGCATTTCCACTTTATTACTTGTCAACTTGATTGGAACGTTCATGCTTTATCCTGCTGACATTTAGGCATAAAATACCAGGTTATTTCTAGCTGGGCAGGAAGCTCAGCTTCAGCCTATCAGATTGCGTTGTTGATTTATACAGTAGGAACCAAGAGAAAAGAACTACAGGTGAGCATAATAAATAGACGACAAAAATGTCCCTAAGCATTTCACTTGCAGCCTATCCAAATCCTGCAAACTCTACCTTTACACCAAAATTTTGTTCTCAGTACCTTCAGACATACTCCCAATTCTCTTTTAACAGAACAGCTTGTTTCCTTTTCTCTTTCTACTCTTTATTGTATCCCAAGTGCTAAAGTGGGCACTTTCCTTTCATCTGGCTCAGTTACTCTTGCAGTAATCCAACGTGGTGTGGTACCACCCCATTGTGCAACAACTTCTGTGATACTGTGAGGGGAGAGGTACAGTGGATGTGTGCCTAATAATGCCTCCATGATGCTCTATTGTGATACGTTACTCACTTATTTGCTGCTTCCCTTGTCAGACTATCTCTCATTCATTTTACCTACAGCAAATAGCATGCTACCAGGTAATTCAATATCATCCATATAAATGAAACCCTGCTTATAAATCATGAGAGGGCCATTCTGACTAGGGACTCACCCCCTCTGCAATAGGAGAACACAAGTTCAACACGACTGTTAGACGTAAGAAGGAAACTTCTACTACTTTTTACATTCCCTACTTTTATTTCAAAAAGTTTTATAAACTTCACGTATTTAAAAACATCCGTGTTTATATGGTCTTATACTTTGATTTCAATAATAACTGCACACACATGCATTGGCATGTAAAGATGTTTCCAATACAATGTTAAATTGGGGAAAAAACATGGTTCCTAATAACATATATAGAGTAAACCAAGTTTTGAACATATAGATGCATATTTGCATCTTTATATCCAGGCACATTTTTATTCTTCATTCATTCTTATTTAATCGATCCCCTGTTGTTAGATAATTGGGATATTTCTAATGCTTTATTATTATCATTATTAGAAAAAAAAAAAAAAAAGCCTGCATCAAATATCCTAGAACAGTCTCTCTGTGTGCTTGTCTAATTATTTTGTCAGGATAACAGGACGCATATGTCCACTTCAATGCAGCTATTTGGTGTGAACTGCCTCCCTGCCTCCAGGAAGGGACTTTTCTCCTGGGAGTAGTGACTGCCACATTATCTGGTGACTGGAGTAGTATGAGTTCATGTGACATGATTAACAAAGCATGCCAAAGGTCATCTGCATCTTATTTATCAATGAGTTATCTGACACCCCCTGAGACACACTTAGCTTTTCAAAAAGCCCGTTCCTGAGCTAAATTCCTGTACTCAGATGCAGCAAAGGGTGAGTCTTCTTGTATCAAGATGATCACATCTAATCTGATACACATGACCACTGGGCAGAAGGCCTTGTCAACTGAGTTCTGTGGGATTGGGTTAAATTAGGGGGGAAAAAAGTGCCTTAGATACAACAAAGAAAAAGAACGGACTCCTGCAACCAGGAACTTCAATGTGCTTCTGTAGGACTAGAATGGGACTAATGTTTTAAAATAAATTAAATTTACAGGACTTTTTGAAATGAGGAAACTAAAAAAGCAGAAGCTCTTTGCTGACTTTCTTGCTGGTCATATTGACTGTCTGGTCCAGAAAGATCTCCTTAGACCCCAGGCAAGCTGTTCCTGACCAGGACCCTCATGTTGACATGAGTAGAGACTAATACATGCTGACAGCAGACATTCCTTGAGGACCTACTGTAGCCAGTGCCATGTTATTTGCAGATGGTGAAGCTGTGCCATAAAGGATGAATAGGAGTTACCAGGCAGAGAGGAGCAAGGAGGGCATTGCTGGTGGAGGGACCCATACACAGAATGCAGTGGGGAACCTACTGGATACATTTGAAATTGCAAAGAGTCTGGCTTTGCTGGAGGTGGGTTAACAGGAAACGAGCTGATAGCATACTGGGAGGTGGCAGAGGATGGAGGCCTTGCAACTGCGTGGCACTTATCACACTACCTGCTCACTTCGTTTTTTGATGAGCACTGAATGGGAACCTCAGTATGAATCGCTGTTCTCACCTATCGAAATCACTTCAGTGGCTTCCCATTGCTCTTAGGGAAGACTAAATCCTTAATGCAGCCTATGGGGCCCTGTACAATCTGTCCCCGTGTCTGTAGTCTCATCCTCACCAGGCCCACCTTCTTCCTTCCAACCCTACTCTCTGTGTTCCAGCCATAGTGATTTTCCTTGAGTTTTGTGAATGGGCTGCATTGCTGCCTCCTGACAAAGGGCCTTTGCACATTCTGTGTGCTCTTCGTGGAATCCTCCTTCCTCACTGACACTCTTGCATATTTATTTCTTCTTACCCCTCAGGTCTCAGCTCAATTATTTTTGATTCAAGAAATGCATCCCTGAGTTCCCTCATTGGATCTAACTTCCCACTTAATGTTCTGATAACAGCATGTATTTTTCTTTCACAGTACTATAGGAGGAGTCTATGATATATTGGTATAATTGTTTGATCAGTGTTGGTTTCCTCCTAATAAGTAACATCATCATCAGTACTATCATCATTAAATCGGCCAGCATCAGTTAGGGTGTTTACCATATGCCTCACACTGTTCTAAGCATTTTATATGTATTAACTCATTCAGTTCCCAGAACAGTCCCCATTGTACAAATGATAAAACTGAGGGAGAGAAAAGTTAAATAACTCCCCAAAGTTACACAGCTAGTAGGTGATGAAGTTGGAATTTGAACCCAGGCAGACTGGATCCATACTCTTCACCACTGTGTTTCTGCTGACTTGTAAGTTCCAATCGTAACACATAGTGATTGTTCAATTAATATTTATTGAAAATATGAATGGATAAGTAAATTAATTTATGCAAACTCCATACATGCCCAACTCTTAATTGGGGGCAATTGGGCATGACAGAAAAGAGCCATGATAGACACTTCATTGGCAGGAATACATTCTGGAGAAGATTCAGAAAAGAGGAACCCTGAAGTACTTTATGTGATTTGTGATGAAAAATCTTACAAGATGTTAACCAAAGAGATTAGTTCTGTGGTTTACATGTCCATCATCATGACCTTTCCCAATATTGACTTTTGGGTTTGTTCAGTGTCTATAATCCTATAGGCTGGCATTTATAATCTTGAGTGATTACGCTGTATCTGCAAAGTCTTTCCTATACATTAAACATCGCTTGGAAACTTTGAAATACAGAGAGCAAGTCAATGGTAATATTATCCAGGCTCTGCCAGTCTGTGGTTATCTTGCTTACACAAAGGCAAATTAATTTCCTCTTTCTCAATCTCTATACAATAAGTACTTTATGGCTTTGTGTTTTCATGCACTGAGATTTTTCCCATGCATCAGAGAAAACCTCCACATAAAAAGAGGTGGAAGAATAACTGAAACTAGTTCTAGGACCTTACACATTGGATTATTATCTGAAACCCACGGTCAGACCATGGAACTCCCTTTGCATTACCAGACTCTAATAAAGCAAATTCAGTCTCCTCATGGACTTGCTTTCACATGCCGTTTGCTGAAAGTTCAGATGGAAAAATCTGCCCACATTGTTATTATCTCTATGTAAATAATTGTGTGCTTGTGGTTTCTCTATATTAGATGTTATTCCGTTATCAGTTGCATTCACGTAGTCCTAACTAGATGACTGATACTTTCATTTTACTACATAGTCTCTGCTCTCTGAATTTGTTATAGGATAAAGGAGGGAAATATGTAAGGAAAGCATTTGGTGATATGGGAAGGGTGGTTCGTGACTCACAATATTGGGGTGGAGAGAGCAGGAAGTGAGTTAAATATTTAGTACAGTAAGTTAGTTTGCTTTTCCCAACATTGAAATTGTTGAGTGGGGTGGTGACTTAGGTACTTGATTTCTCTACGCTTGGATTTACTAGTAAAGAAGGAATATAGTATAAGGAAGAAGGCAGTGTTGGTTTGGGGTAGTAGTGCAGTGTATAATTCTGTGACTATGTCATAACCAAGACAGATTTACATTTTGCTGGCTTTTGTATAGGCTTGTGCATAGTACTGTTTTGTGTTAAATATCACTAGAGGATGTTTAATACATAAAACCATGAAATTAGTGTTTATATATTTTGGTACTCATGCCAGAGTTGAATGTTTTACCTGATGGAGGAAGGGGAGATTGTGACTCTAGGGATAACTTTTAGACAGTCTGGACAACCTCCACAAACAAATCAAACCCAGGATCAATTCAGTCATAATTATATGCAGTCATCCAATTTCAAGTTAGGGTAGTAGGATGTGGATTTGGGGGTGATTCTTAGTGCCAGATAAGGGTTGGATTATTTGTAGGGGAAGCTATTCAGTATAAGATGGGTAATAACTAAATTCAAAGTTCTTCCCAGAGAATAAGGTTATGTCACTGAACCAAACTTGGGTCCAGTCACCCAAGAACAGCAAAACCAGTTTACTAACACCAGGTTGTGGTGAAGGAAAGTACAGCACTTATTGCAGGGCACCAAGCAAGGAGCATGGGTAGCTCATGCTCAAAAGATTTGAACTCCCTGATGGCTTTCAAGGAAGAGTTTTTTAAAGGTAACATTTGGTGTAAGGGTTGTAGACATGACTTTCTTCTGAGTGGTTGGTGGTGAGGTAACAGGATGGTGTTTTGGGAATCTTAATCATCAACCTTCTGGTTCCAACTAGTCTGGGGTCTAGTGCTTGTGCTTAGCATGTAGTCACGATCATCCACCTTGGTGGGGGTCTTAGTTCCTGTAGAACAACTCAAAGACATGTGTCATATGGTTACATATATCCCTTGAGAAGGAACTAGGACTCTGTTTTATTGCTTCACTATTGTTTCTTGATTGCTTTCCCTTTGTTTCTGCATTCCCTCACTTCCCTAATTAGTAACTGCTTGAGTATGCTCTTTGGAATTCAGAGAAGGCCTAGGAGACAAAAGCCTCTTTCTACAAACAAGAAATCGGGGACACAGAGGGCCTTTTGTACCTGGGAGGGCCCTGCAGGGTCCTGCTCTGTTTCAGTTCCACCTTTCCTTTGACACTCCTCAATCCTGAGGGGAACAGGGGTGGGACCAGAAAGAGAAGAAAGTTTTGGATAGAGAGGTTAATCATGAACTTAGCAGAGGAACTCGGGTTTAGAGGGACTCATTTTCAGTTACTATGGATGCAACCAAAAAGCTAGACAAGTCCCTGGACTGGAGGACTGGGCTCTAAGTGAGATAATCCAGAAGCAGAATCCAGTAGGAATTGAATGAGTAGGCCAAGTTCACATGTCAGCTGGACTTCAGAGTTTGAGTTTCAGATGTCCACCTGACCACTCCAGGTTGGAATGGAGGAGACGATGGGGGGTAGGAGGGTATAAATGAAGGGGCAGTTGGGCACCAACAGACCACGTAGACATTCTAGCCAACTCTGTAAAGGGTAAGCACTTCAGTAGAAAAGCTAAGTTTGGAGGTTCTGTCTGGCTCTAGGCACATTGATTCAGTATATGAGGTAGCCATAGATTAGATTATTTCCAAATTTTAATTACTGATCAGTAAAGAGCAAACAGTATACTCTCATCACTTACTTTAGAGCTGGTTGTGCTAAGTCAGCACTGCAGCCCAAGGTCCCAGTACAGAGCCTACCACACAAAGCAGGGTAGCCTACCACACAAAGCTTCATAAATGGTTAAGCAATGAATGTGAGTGGATGAATTAATAAGCAAAGTGTTGGGGTGGATGGCCTGGGACGGTGGCAGATAAGGACTGACATCATCCTTCAGGGACCAGCTCAGAATGCCACGTTTTCACTACAGCTTTCACATAGTTAATTATTCCTCTCCTCTATTCCTATGGTGATTTATTTATTCTACCTTAATGGCATTTATGAGTCATATTGTAATTACATTCCACCAATCCCTCTCCCTCCTTGACTATGAAATCCTTGACCATGGGGGTTTTTCGTTTGCATCTGTACTGCTACACATAGTATCTGGCACAGACTAGGCACTCAATAAACATTTATCAAGTTGAGTCTAAAGTTCCTAATATACCAGTGTGGTTTGTGAGCCATGCTTTATTCACTAAAATAAGATCACAGAGCTTTGTGATCATGTGACAGTCACACTGCAAAATTAGAGCAGTAATCTCTCCAATATCAGTATTTTTTCCCCCTTCCTTCAGATTCTATCTGGGTATAATTATCACTTCCTTTGCCTCCTGGAAATTATATATTGGCGGAGGTTGTTAATGTGCGCTGTTTTAGATTTCCCCATAGTTCATGCACTTCTCTGATGAAAAGAAATGAGCTGCCTATGGAATTATTCAGCATTAAGGGACCTTCTGCACTGACACAGATGCTAGAACCACAGTGAGAAAACAAAGAATGTGCTCAGAGGCTTAGAGGGACAGGGCAAGAAAAGCATGAAGGGCATGAAGAATGGGGCTCCTCCTCTCTTCTTCCCTGCACTGGGGGGCCCAGAAGTGGCATCACTTTGTACTCCAGTAGTGACATTTTAATTCATAAGCTAAGAATGGACTGATCACCAACTGCAAAAATTGATTTGGTTGTTCATCTGATTCAGCTCATGTCAGAGTTTGAAAATAATTATGATAGTGGAGCTGATAGTCAGGCAATTACATTTTTGTTCTCTCGCTCTCCAGCTCCTTCCCCCTCTCTTCCCCCCACCCCCATCCCTTTACCCTTAAGATTATTCTTGTGGGAAGGCAACGGAGGCACAGGACAAGGGAGTAGCTTTTGGAGGAGTGGAATATGGACTCCTACAGCACAGACTATAATAAATAGCATATTGTCTTGTCTAGTCCCTTATCTTAATCAAATTTCTTAGCCTCCTATGTAAGATGCAGATGAAAACCAGGTGAAAGATGCAGACTATTTTGTCCCCTTCTTGAAAGTATGAAATAGGAAAAGCACATGCACTGCAAGGCAAATACTGCACCTGGCCTCGAGGTGTCTTTACTATATCTATAGATATGGGGAGTCTTTTAAAAAAGATTTTCTCCAAACCATAATGCACAAGGGAGCCTGGGGTAAGAAGAGATTTAGGCAACGTCTGTGTTGGGAAACAGGTTCCATGGGAGATTGAAAATAACCCTTGAAATAGTGGTACAAGGAACAGAATAAAGGATTAGAATAAAGAAAGAAGAGAGAGTTTTTGCTAGAAGCAATACCTAGCATGTAAACCTAAAATAATGTGGAAGATAGAGTTTAAGAGTACATCACAAGGCAAAAAATTACTTTTTAGATGGATTAAGAGACTGATAGATGAATATGGATTTCTTGATCTATTTCTATTTTAAAGGATATTTATTTGTAAACACTAGAAAATGCAATGCTTTTGACCCAGGAGATTGGTTTTTCTGGTCCAAAGCTTAGTGAAATCAAAAGCTGGAGGATGGGGAGTCTACTCAGTCCAGAAAATATTGGGATGTCTAAATTATTTGAAAATGGCTTTTTTCTTGACAATATAAGGAAAACTTTAAACACTCTGTACCAAAGTTGAAAGTTTAGAATCACATCTCTCTTCTCAGGGAACTTGCGGCTTAACAATTCAGTATGACTACCTCAAAATTTAAAACAAATGAGAACTTCCCTCAAAAAACATCCCCCCAAGGATCCAGGCTTTTCTGTACACTCTCTAACTTCTCTGTAAACCTCCTTTCTACTGCCTGGCCCACTGCAATTTGACACATACACCTTTGTAATGAGTGTCCTGCACATAGTAAATGTGTCAGATAAGGTTGACTGAATTGATGCAGGAGTGGTGCTGTGGAACATGCCTTTGGCTTGAAACTCTACTAGCCAGCAGGGAAATGTTAGGGAATAAACTAGACAAACCTGAAATAAATATTTCAACTGCAGTTTATATTACTCACATTAAATAATGGAGAAGTATTTTGCTTTGTTATTTGTAGATCATGCATAAAGGCCTTTCCAAGAAAAAAAATATAGATGTATGGGCTCTTGGATCTACAGAGTCAATGCGTATCCTTGGGTCATCTAGTTCAAAATACAAATGCAGTTGTTTGGACATTTTGGTTTAGTGATATTACTTTATATCTGAACCTCTTTAATTCCGTGTCACTCTCTTAGATTTGCTCAGAGTTTAAAGCCCCTTTACTCACTTCTTGCCCTTCTTACTCTGTCTCTGGCCACAGATTATGGTTGAGAGAAGGACTTTAGAATCAGACAGATCTGGGTCAGAATTGTAGCTTTGCTACTTACTACCTGCATTCTTGAGCTCTCTGAACCTCAGTTTCCTCCTCTGCAAAACAGAAATGGCGAAGCTTACTTCACAAGGTGTTTGAAAGAATTAAATAGAATAGAATGGAAAAACTACTTAGCACAGTGCTTGGCACACAGTAAGTGCTTAATAAATGGTGTAAAATTTTTATTGATTTGTTACTATGGTAGCTTTAACTAAATTCACTCTGCTGCCCTACTTTCTGAGCAGAGACTTTAGCTTGTCTCTGGATCTTTGGGACCATCAGGTTCTCTTCTGTTTGGACTTTGGGGCTTTTGTTTTAAAAGCACATAATCTTCTGCAGCCATATCCTTTACCATCACAGCAGATAACTAAAAACCTTCTTCCTGTGGACTCAGAGTCCTTTTTTGGCCTTTATCACCAGCTTTCTAGGCACTCTCACCGTAAATTTTCAAGCAAGCTTCCCTGTTATACTCACGCATCATTCCTGCAGCCCTCGGTCTCAATCGGGGATGCTGGTCTAGAGTAGACTGGAGTATCTCTTTCTTTTCTTAATCAGGCAACACTACGTGCAACATACTGGGCCTCCATAATTTCAATATGATCCCTCTTTATAACACCTACATAAGGGGGTCCACAATTCTATACTCCTACTTCCAAAACATGTAGACTAACGTTTCCACTTACACTTCTAGCCTTTGAGGGAAAACCATACAATTCACACTTTTTGAGGAGGTAATTTATTTCTTTGTTATCTCCCTGCTATGCATTTTGAGATAGCTACCTAACTTCTATGCCTCTTAGTTTATATACCAGCTTTAAATCTATAGGGATTTATTATTTAATAATTATAAAACCTTTGCCGTGTGTATTAAGCTGGATCCAATACAATCTCAATGTGGAATACTCAAGAGATGGAAAGTTCCATCTTATAAATATCCTGGTCAACAGGAAACCCTTTGTTAAAATGTTCCTGATGCAAATATTTCTAGTATGTACCTTTCATCTTTTCTATCTTAGAAAACTACCATTAATGTCACGTGACTTCAGTTCAGGATCTATCATGCCTAGGGGTCATTTCAGTGCCCCAAAATGTGGAAATGTAGTCAATTGAGCTTCAACTGTATCACCTACTATCTTACAAAACCCTGTGGAGAATATTTCTTTTAGCAAATCTCTGGCATTACCTTAATCTTTGTGCAAGATACATCTCTCTCTTTAAATTTAAGCACATTGAAACTTCTGGTTCAAAAGGTAAATTGGTTTATTTGTTTTTAAGTAATTGATGAAACACTTAAAACTAAATAAAGGTCTGCTTCTGATTTGTAAAATTAACTCTGTTACTTTAGGTGTTAACATAGTTTTGTATTGTTAGATGCTAAAAAGTTATTTCTTGTTGATATATTTCTTGTTATATTTCTTGTGCTTTCTTGTTATTTCGAGTTGATTCTTGTTATTCATTTTTTCTACCTACCCATTTATCTTTTTAATTCCTGATCACTAGCCAAACTATATACCATAGATTGGCTGATCCAATTCAAATGGCTGGCTGTAGTTTAGGAAAGAAAAATTCATTTTGTGAAAAATAGGTATGAGGTTGAGAAGTTAGTGGTGGTGTGATCAGGAAAAAGAGTAGGATCAAAATGCATAATAATGTATATGCTATGCAGAAGGGTGCAAGGAACCAAGGAAGATAGTGAGCTGACATCTGTCACCACCCAGTAGCATCCAATTTTAGCGTTCACTCCTTCATTCACGCTCCCTGGAAGTGTGCAGGCAAGAAGAATTCATGTCATGTTCTCAGTTCTTCTCTGGACCCCAGGGTTGCAGCTCTCCGATCTTCTGTCTCATCATGGGATTCTAAGGATTCTAGAAAGAGCTACATTTCACTTGATCCAGTTCTCTTTTTCAGTCTGGAGCTGGGACACAGTGGAGTTCAGTAAGGGCTAACACCCACTGGCAGTTTGCATGACTCAAGGTACGAACTGAACCCACTGCTGTGGGCACAGCTTTCCATACAAATCAAATCCCCGCTCCCCTACATCACCACCAAAGCTAATGTTTAATTGCTTACAGGGCTTAAGAGTCCGAAAGCATTCTTTCGTTTAACTGAGGCTCTCATCAAAATGTTTTAACTTCACTATCCCATGGATGCGAAGGTGGTGGGAAAGAGGCTTCTTCAGTGTTCTACAGAGTTTTAATCTATGCTGCCTCACGTGCTTTGAGTAGTGAGATTTGTATTTTACCTTCCTGCTTGAAGAGTTTTGCAGCACATGTTCACTGCATATGAATAAACCTGCCTCATTCATAACCACTACTAGCTGACAACCTTTGGACTCCTTCCACAGCCTGAAAGCTCTTTTATCCCTTGAAAGCATCCTGCACTGTGCCACATTATTCTGTGTTTTTATTTCCGAAAAGGATGTATTTTAAACAAATTGTCACTTAAAGGGAAAGCTCACGGAAGCTTTAACAGGTGGCCTAAAATTTAGACGATATTAAATACTCCTCTCTCTTCTCTGGGGTAGCCATGAGCCAGACTCACATCCACTAACCCTAAGTCTGTTACTTTTCCCCACAGTGTCATGGAGCAAAAATAGTAAATGGAACCCAGGAGACATGGGTTTGGTCCCATCTGTGTCACAACTAATAGAGTGTGACTTATGACTAGCTATTATGGGACTGTGCATAATATAGAAAGAGTATTCTGAGAATGAAACCCCTATACAAATGAAAAGTGTGATTATCACAATCCTTAGAAGATTTTTAGAACAATTTCACTCTTCTGATGGGGCTAGTGTATGGAATATCATGATAGATGATGTTCATTTTGCTTATTCCGGCATACATTGAAATCTTTGGGGGCATTATAGCTCTAAAATCTGAATCAATAATGATTGTCTGGAAACCATTAGCCAACAGTATTACTGTTTCCAGGGTATTGCCGAGGAGTGTTGAAGAGCCGACTCTAATAGATAACTTATATACAATTACAACACATAGAAAAGAAAGAAATTGAATTCGATTAAACCTGGAGGGAGAAGCCCATAGGATGTAATCTGATTTGGAATTTTTTTTTTTTCCTGAGGTTTATTCTGTCATAGGACACTGGTAGGACACCAGTAGCTCTACCATGAGCCAAAGAGACAAGTGTTATGGCCGCATGTACAGGACAGCACTTCTATTCTGCAGCTCTTCCTTGAAGTGTCCCTTTTAAGTCTCCATGTGGTGTCCGATGTTCACTCTCTCCCAGGTGGGGGAGGTGAGGGGATTCGCCTTCTCCAGTCAAGGTCTCTCTGCTGAGAATTGCAACAAGTGGACACATTGCCGCTTGCCCATCTCTCAGAGAAATGAATGACTGCTGTGATAGCACAAATGTCCCGAGAGCTTTGCCTTGATGGAAGTGTGTTTTTAATGATATGATTTTGGTACCCAGCCCTCTGTGGATAGCTTGGCATATGTCTTGTTATATTTAAACAGCTCTGACTGATAAAGTGGCTGTTAATTGGCAGTTAGTGACTAGGCTGCAGGTCTTTGTTACCCAGCCTTTCAGCTGACTGATCATTAACTAGAAGGAAATGTTTGACCCAGAAAGTCGTTACTATTATTAAGTGAGAAAAGAAATTAAAATGCTCCAAATTGCTTTTTTATGAATCAGATGAGGATTAAAAAAAAAAAAAAAAAAGACAGAAAGAGAAAAGATAGCTTGTGTTACAATGGAGCCAACATCTGTTTACAGCCCCACTCTTTTCCTGCCTCTTGAAGACCAAATGGTCACGTTTATTGGGGCAGGGATATATTTCCAAAATCTCACTGCTTCATCATCTGGAACCTCACTACTCTGACATTTCAAATCAGAAATTTCAAAAAATCCTTCAATCTTTTCCAGAGAACGCAGTGGCTAAAATGTTTAAAGGAAATCATTTTGTCTGGATGCCATGCAGTTTCTTAAACAGGCTTTGAGTAAATGAAAATGTGACTAAAAGCAGTATGATTGCATACATCTTATTATATAAAATTGTAATAGTATTGTGTATGTGTTTAGAATTAACTTTTTTCATAAGCCATTTGTGTTTTATTGAATTTTGCTGATTAAGCCTTACCACCCACCTTGTGAGAGAAGTGTGAATTCTGATGGGTCTTCTTGACTCACTCTATGACCTTTGCACTTTGCCTCTCCAGTAATCTCCTCATCGCCCTTCTAATGTAAAAAGAAAATAAAAATGGTCTGATGGGGTGCTGTGAGCCTTGGCAATTAAAACTTCACATGAAAATTGTCTCCTGAGAGAAAATATTACTCTCCCTTTTAATAAAAAAATACAATTAAGCCCTCCCTCAAACCTCTCGCCTTCAAACATATTAATATCTTATGTAAAATATGGAAATGGATTCTTATTTAGTTGAAAAACACCAAAGCAAGAGCAAAAAACATTTCTACCCATGAATTGCTTTATGAATATTAAATATTCCCCACATTGGCTCTGACTAATAAAAACAAGCAAGTGAAAGGTGTGGTGTGCTCTGTGCTTATTACCGTGTTGACTTAGTCCTGGGTGCAGTTCTAGGCCCTTAGCATTATTGCCTTTTCTCTCTTGGTTGCACAATGCATTAAGTTTTGGAAATGCCAGTGTTTCACCTACAGGGCTGGGATTCATGGGCTTAGCTTTTACCTCTGAAGACTGGAGAAAGCAATTGAGTTGTTTAGAAATCTCTTTCAATTAGGTTTCAAAGGTACTGGGTTTATTTTTGCACATCTTTTTTTTTTTTTTTTTCCTTCCAGAGATTAGGACTGGACTTTAGAAGACTCTTTTAGCTACTTTAAAAAGAGAAATGTATCTCTGTATCAAATAGGACTAAAGGAGATGTGCTGCAGCATTTGAAGGCAAGCTCATCTGATCTCCAAAGAATCAGAAAATCTCTTCTCTAGTTGCATTTGTAGATACTTTTTGTTATGTTGCCTTTTTTTTTTTTTTAAACAGGTAAAGCTCAAATGAGCACAGCATGGTCCAGATGGTGTTTAAAGTTGCCCAAGTTTCTTTTATGTAACTTTCTCCTCGAAAGTGTGTTCCAGCTGGGAATCTATTGGGCTGTTAAAACTAACTTTGTCCCTTTTATGTTTCTGTTACACACACACACACACACACACACACACACACACACACACACACACACACACACATATACAGACCCACACACAGGTGTGAACATGGCCATTCCAAATGTATGGCATTTCATCACATCCAAGGGGGCTGAAAAGAACTCTGCAGGGCTTTATTAACTGTCTCTCAGGCTAAACATTTTATTCAGTTGGAAGACAGAAGAACTCTGCAGGATGATTTTCAAAACAGAGAGTAGAATTCTTACCTACAGACAGGAGTTCTTTGTAAGGTGCCCACCTTCTCACAAGGGCCTTACTTAAGAAGAGGTGGAAACAGGCATTCCATTCATCTCTGAAGTGTATACAGTGATGTCCTCATTCAGCTGTGTCCACAGCAGTGAAAATTAGCTTGGTGTAACCGTTTCTTTAAATGCCTGGAACATACCTTTCTTCTGAAATTAAACAAATAACATGTGCTAGCATTTGTGTAAAAAGATCACTTTGCCAGTGCACCGTTAGTGTATATTTGATTTGGTTTGTTTGTCAAGAAACAGAGGTGGGTTTCCCTGGAGTCCCCTGGTTCCACTACCTACCTTTTCCATACTTACCCTGTGTTCCAACCAAACCAAAGCAGTCTCTTATTCCCATCCCTTCCTTTCTACTTTCCTGCTTCTATGCACTGATTTGTGCCATATTCACCTGGACAGTCTAGTCCCACCTCTGCCCGTTAATATCCTATTATCCTGTCAAAGCCAAACCCAAAGACCAACATCTCCATGAATTCCTCTCTGCCATTCCAGCCAGCATTTATTGCTCGCCCCTCAGAGCCCTCTTTCTTTCTTTTTACTATTATTTAAGGATATTTATCCCAGGCACTTAAGCACTTTATTATAAGCTTCTTGAGGACTGAAGTCACTTCAGATGTCTTTTTGTTTCCCTCAGAGTGTTAGCCAGAAAAGAGCTGTTGAATGAGTGAATGGTGAGAGACCCTCCCGCACACAGCTGGGAATACCCTTGCATGTCACTGAGCAGAATTTTTCTCAATGCAAAAGGCATTCGTTCCTAGACAAATTCAGTGTATCACCTTGGCATCCTTAGCATCATCTGCTAAACAGTCTAGTTAACTCTGTTGAAAATTATTGAAACACTTTGATACTACTTGGTAAACAGCCACTAGCTCAAGACCCCAGATGACCTCTACTTCGCCACCGGCATCCCTCACAGCAGGACTCTCTTCTGCCCACACCACAAAGCAGATGGAGGCCTGGGGCAGCCGAAGCTCCAGGACTCAGCTCCAGAGCTATGGCCACTGTCTGTTCTGATGGATCAGTTCTCCTGCTGCACTAATGGTTAAATACTGGCTGTTAAATTTAATATTACCCCTGCCAATATTGTTATAACCAGTGTGACACCCACAGAAGACATTTAAAGCCACATACTGTTTATGGAGTTATGTCTAATCTTCATTTCAGCAGAGAAGAAATGAGTGCTCTGAATAAGGACTGGGGATCCTTGAGCATTTTCCCAATTTGGCTACAAAAGTTAATGAAATTAGGGCCCAAACTTAAAATACAGCTAGAGCTATAGCTATATCCTATGATATAAATATAGAGATTAACTTGTTTCATTGAGGAGTAACTAGGGAATTAGATTCCATTTGGACCTCTAGGTGATGAACAATTGGAAGCGTATTAAAACTATATTAAATACAAGCATTTATTGCCTTTGCCTATAAGATACGACTTATGTGGGAAAGAGTCCAGTCCAGTGCGTTCCTGGGTATACAGCCTATGAAGATATTTGAAACCTAAACCGTATTTATTCTGCATTTAAAGATGTTTAGAGACTGCCTTGTGTGTTAATGTGTGCTCTGCGACTAGCACTGCTTAAATGCTCTCCCCCTGCACGCACTGATGTGCACATGGAAGGGAAGGAGAGCAAGGAATGATAAACTGTGCTAACTGCTCAATGTTCAAGTAAGATTTATCTAAGAAAGAACAGTCTGGTGCATGAAGGTGAATATTCAAAGACAGATGTTTATCTTAATGGACTCAGAGGTACTTACAAACAGTGCAATTGCTGCAGTCATTTTCCAGGGCATTTATTCCGAGCGATTACGCTTAC
Organism: Physeter macrocephalus; assembly: GCF_002837175.3. Taxonomy (NCBI): domain Eukaryota; kingdom Metazoa; phylum Chordata; class Mammalia; order Artiodactyla; family Physeteridae; genus Physeter; species Physeter macrocephalus. The sequence goes on from NC_041224.1 coordinate 159,622,137, forward strand.
TCTTTCTTTTATATAAAGAATTCTACTTAAAGGTTTAAGTGACACCAGGACTAGTGTGGCCAGAGAACCATAGGTTGGTTTTTTCTGGGCTCTGCTCAGCCAATCCTATTTGGAATGATAAGAAGCAAGACCCAAATCTCTTTGGGGGTCACTTGTTGGACTTTTTGCAAAACCTGGTCTATTAAAATTTTAAGTTGTCCCAATTTCCAGAATATTCCATGATATTTGACTTACTTTAAACCTATAGTCCTTCAAATAAGGAATTGACTCCCTGCGACATGGTTGTACAATTGCAAGATGAATCGTTTATGGGTTTGTCTGGACCAATGAGACATTTTGTATCTTGAAAGCCAATATACTCTCCCAGAGCAACCCCTGTTCTTGACAAACAACTTATAAAGGTATTCCTGCCCCTGACACTTCCAAAGGTCAGAATTAATGATAATTTGACCAGGATGGGGAGTAGTTTCCTCCTCCAACCCTATCCCTCTCTTCAAACATCACTCCTGACTTGCCCAATTCTGCTTAAATCAGCACACATTCCCTGAGCATCTCCTGTCCATTTAAATATCTGTTGTGCACCTAAGCTCTCGTCCAGCGCTGTAGTAGTCCTGTGGGTGATTGCAAACCAATAATAAATAATGTCATAATATTAACAACGCATCACAAAACACTACCATCTCTGAGTCACTGATATCCATTTCAACCCACATAATAATGGCATGAGGTAGATGTCGTCTCAGATTTAGAGAAGAGGAAACTGGAAGGCAGAGCTCTTGTGATCGCCCTGGGCTTCCACCCCATGGGGCAGAGCCCATGCTTTATGACCCCAAACACAACACTTTCCTTGATATTATAGCTGGCTATAGAGGACACTCCTTCCCTCCCTCCAGGAGCAATTAAGTAGAAGGGAAAGATGTAAGCCAGATACGTATTATAAGTCAGAATATAAAAAACATGTTCCATGAGATTTGAAGAAAGCACTGACTTAGCATGTTAGAATATTTCATTTTTCAGCCATAGGCTCAGGAAAAAGCAGCATGAAAAATGAATTTGAGGTGGGCCCTAAAGAAGGCTATATAGAATTTTACCAAGTTTAAGTGGAATGAAATGCAAATAGAGCTGGGTAAGGAGCCATATAAGCCAGAACATTGTCAGGAACTTATCAGGCTTGTTCAAGACATGGCAAACGTTTATTTAATAGTCAGAATGTTGAGGTACTCATGGTGCAAATGGTAGTGAAATATAGTGCTGCAAAGTTACATTGGAGACCAGAGGTGGAGGATCTTGAATTAAGAAATAAAAATTAAAAAATTAAGCCTAGACTTTATTTGATAAGCAGTGAGATAAATCTGGACCAGGAGAGTGGCACATTGAAAGCTTTGTTTTTATTCTAGTGGCAAGTTCTAGGGTTTATTGAAGAGACAGAAGCAAGGGAGGCTGATTAGAGAATCTCAGGATCCATCCAGGTAAGCAGCCAGGACAGTAGAAATGAAAAACAGAGCGACATTTTATTAGAGATGGGCTTCACTGGACTTGGTGCCAGGAGGTGTGATGCTGAATAGGGAGGACTCAAAGATGACCCTAAGGGTTAAAAGGCAGCAGTGAGAGAAGATGATCAGTTCAGTCCGGGTTATGTTGATTGCTGATACAAGATATTCGATGGAAAATAGTTTCCCTTACTAAGGTAAAAATATTTCTCCTTGCTTACCCAACTCCAAAATGATCTCTCCTCTTTCGAATTCCTTTCGGATTCTCATCGGGTCACAAAATCGGCCCATTGAAGAGCACTGGAATTACTGTGGAGCTGCCCAGGTCCCACTCTGGATATTACTAAAGTGTGAGTAATGTGCACCAAAGGCAGAGACCCCTCACACGGTGCTTTGCATCATCTCTGTCTCTGGCTGTTCTGTATGGATTGCTGTCTCTGTTATGATGGTGTTCAACCTCTAATAACAGAACATATGACCTGCAGTGACTAAAGAGGAGATCAATCTACTCAGTTAAAAAGAATTCTGGAGTCTGGAAAGGAGAAAACTGCTTGTTTGGACTCATATCATGTATTTGACATTATGTAAGTCAGCTTCTCAAGTCTTTTAGCCTTTCTCTCACACTTGCCACCTTATGGGCACAAGATGGCTGCTGCAGCTCCAAATATCCCATCCAAATCCAAGGAAGAAGGGAAAGCAGCTGAACCAGACAAGTCATCCTCTTTTATTAGGAATAGAATAAGCATTTCTAGAACCCCTAGAAGACTTCCTTAATCCTCATTTTGTCTGGATAAATGCCACATGGCCACCTCTAGTTGCAAAGAAGGCTTGGTTAGCCTGGACACATTGCCAGCCCTAGCAGGGAGGAAGATTAGAAGGGGTATTAAAAATGTCTCCAATACTTGCCTTTCATGCTGCACTGTAAACACTCTGAAGGCAGGGACCGTGTCCCTCAGGCCCTACTCCCATGTTGTGCCGTGGACTCCTCCTCACCAGGCACTTAGCTGGACGTATAAGGGTCTGGAATGGGAAGTGTTTGAGGAATCGATCCTTGCCTGGTGTGCTAAGACGTCCTTTTGTGTTTTGGTTCCTCTGAGCAGCTTTAGGAAAGGAATGTAGGAGCTTCTCGATAAATGTTAGAGAAACTCTTTTTCAGTATCTCAAAAGGAAGGAAGGAAGGGAGGGAGGGAAGGAGGGAGGAAGGAAGGAGGGAAAGAGAAGGGAGAAAGGAAGGGAAAGAGGGAGGGAGGGAAAGAAAGACAAGGAGGGAGGGAGGGAGGGAAAAAGAAAAGAAAAGGAAAAAACTCCATGCTGGGAGGAAATCTTTGCTGTTGTAAAAATAGAATAGGGCTCAAGTGCATTCTTCAGTAATGAATGCATGAAAAGAAGCTTCTTAAATTATGAATGTGGCTTCTCTTATTTATTGCCCAGTAATCCTGTTTTATTGATCTCTGTTTATTTCCAATCACCTAGAATGAGATGCTGTGTTGCTTAGAGATCCTGATCCCTGAAAGATTGTCATTAAACTACTCTGCTGTATTTAGTTGTTTATTTTTTGCTCAAAGTGATTGAATCAATACAAATACAAACAAAACACTTTTTTTCCTTTGCTCCCTAGAAGACTAGGGGAAACAAAAAACCTACAGAAAAGCTAAATAAAGATGCTCCAATTAAAAAAAAGTCCCATCAAATGACATATCGATTTCTTTCAAAGAGGCAGAGTGTAATTTAAAAATATTCTTCTGACACAGTTTTTAAAGATGTCAGTGACTCAGCAGAGTCGGTACTTATCCACTTTCTCTTCCTAGAGGGACAGTTTGGAAGGGCAGCCCACTTTTCCCAAGATCAGCCGGCTCTCCGGGATCTCAGAGGGGAGTGTGTCTCACAGTCAGTGCTGGCAGAGCTCCGTGGTTCTGTCTGACCCGTTCTCAGTTCTGGTTTTGCTATCCACCACTACCTCTGTGTATGTTTAAAGACATGGTAAAATTTTTCAGAAAATTACGCTGTCATGATTCTTTTTTAAAGTGGTTGTGTTGAAACTCTTCTCAGAATTGGGAAGATGAAAACATGGGAATGACCAAGGCCCAGGACCTTATTATGGGATCTTCCCCGGAATGTTATTAAACACTGGTCTAGGCAGGTCTGGAGGAGAGGGGTGCTGGAGAGGGGGGCAATAGAAGAGCCATCCAGGAAAGAGCTCTTTCTCGAAAAGGACTCTGGAGAAAATCAATCTAGTTATACCCCACAGTCAGGAGGCCAGGAGGGAAGGCACAAGAGACCCAGTTTTAGGAGCATAAACTATTTGTCATAATCTGAGTTTCTGAAAACCACATCGGACCCCTCTGGACTGTTCAAAAACATTTTGCAAAGTCCTTTGCATTTTCCCTCTCAGGCGCAGCTTCGAAATCCACAGGAACCAGTGTAAAATAAGAAAGAAGGAAGAAATATTAGGGGATGAATTCAAATAAATATGTTTGATTCATTTTACCCCCATACATGATGGGTCCACAGAATCTTGGGCTCGTGGAGCATCAGAAACTCTATATGTAGATGGGGTGGCCAGGAACAGGGGTGGACACACACATTGCATGTATCTCCTTTGCTTATGCACATACCCCCTTGTCTCATTTCCTTTACTTACAAAACACAAACTCAAGAAGAAAATGATTCAGAATTTCAAGATGGTGGGAGCAGAGCGTTAAACCAAGCACAAGGTCCTTGTGAGCACAGAACGCTGTGTGATGACATAGGTCTCAGGCCTGGGATTACACCTGCTATATTTCCAGCACCCACTTTACCAGTAAATGGATGCTGTTGCTTATAAACGAAAACCCGAAAAAGTTGTTAGCTTTGCTGTCTGTCGGAAGTGAGAGATGAGTAGTCTTTTCCCTTCCCACATAGAAGTCGTCTTGTGTTTGGTTTTGTAAATCGTTTTGAGTTTATATAGAGCATGGGGTTATCCATTTAAGGCTGGTTGCAGCCTAGGAAGGAGTGAGGACATGACTTCTGGAGGGTAACTGGGTCCATCTGGGTTCCTGAATTTCGCATGCAACAGCACCTAAAGACTTTCTCTAACTGGAGACTTATAATACAAATCAAAAAGCTATGTTTGGGGCTTCCCTGGTGGTGCAGTGGTTGAGAGTCCGCCTGCTGATGCAGGGGATGCGGTTTCGTGCCCCGGTCCGGGAAGATCCCACATGCCGAGGAGCGGCTGGGCCCGTGAGCCATGGCCGCTGGGCCTGCGTGTCCG
>NC_041224.1:159627212-159629151 GCF_002837175.3 Physeter macrocephalus
AAAAAAAAAAAAAAAAAAAAAAATGTTTTTGTTTGAATCTGTCCTCCCATCTTTCTCTGTGGGAGGTTGGTATTGTTTTCAAGACATTAGTAACCAGGGATAAATTTTCATTGCAAAGCCAAACTCCTTTGCCTATTCCCTCTCTTGGGGTTTGATATCAGGCTCTTCAGTTGGCCCTCATCTTTCTTTCACAGTTTTGACTCGGGCTGACTCAGTGCAGATCAACTGTAAACCAAGTCAGATGTACAAACCTTGCTTTAAGTATTTTGCTGTTGCTCTGACACCCATATCTGACTTTTCCAATATTACATTACATGGCTGAGTGGGAAATACTCTTTTCAGAGTAATAAGGAATAGGCAACCTTGTCTCTTTTTACTTGTATTTTACATTCAGTCCATTGCATTTGATTGTTCTGGGTTAAGTTTTCTGTGCCACATACTAAGTTCTGGGTTGTGCTAATATGCGCTTCCTTCTCGTGTTCACTCTCTGTCGTCTTGAGCTTGAATTTCTTTCTTAGTTTCTTGTTTACTAAGCATGAAATTCAGTCATGCTTAGTTTTGCAAGGTAACCATTCTCAACTCTTTTCTGCACCGACAGACCTGACGGATATTCACGTGCATTGCACACTCTACGGTGTAAGTGACGTACCTTCAACAAAACAAAGACGAGGTTCTGTTTGATTCCCAGCATTTGGCTGTTGCCCCACTCCTTTCTCACTTGCTCAGCTAGCAAGCCTTAGTTCGTCATGAGACCAGAGACTGAGAGCCACTGCTATTTGCTCTGGACTGAATGGCTACGTTACGTCTTTTTTCAGAATTGCTGACCAAAATCCAGCACTGGCTTTATCCTACGACTCCTTGCTGTCCTCTAATGTTGGAGCTTATTAAGTCTTCTAAGCTGTGCTCTCAACCTGCCAGGAAGGGCTGTTTCTCCTGTGTTCAGTGATAAGGTTAAACTCAAAAAAGAGGACCAAGAGTTAGATCATGTCACAAAGAAATATGACTCTATTTTTCCTAGGTTTTTTTTTTTTTTCCCCCAAAACCCATTCCTTCTTTCTGAACTATAGAGCAAGAAAGAACACGGAGAAATGAATCGTATCAACAAAACACACTGATGCTCTCCAGGATGCAGACTATTCAGAATTTCTACATCCACTGACTGATACCCACATCACTATTTGTGGATCACATTAATATTTGGCCGTGGTCACTTGCCCTCTAAAAACGAGGCTTGATTTCAGTATTGTCATTGGAATAAACAGCTCACTTAGAAAGCAACTCCCAACTCAAAAAAAAAAAGATAGAAAGAAAGAAAAAGAAAAGAAAAGACAAAGGGACGAGAAGGTGAGCAAACAAGAAAAGTAGGTTAGGTCGTTGGAGCTTGAGCTAGATTGGCATTCCCTTGTCATAGTTAGATCCTCAGTACTCAAAACAAGGTTTGCGGTGAAAACCAGAAGAGTTTACAGAGGGAGCACAGCCAAGCCTTTCAGATTAGCCGTCCCGGAGAGGGCTGCACCAATAAGAAAAGCAGCCATTAAAGCCAGACCTTTGTGTGTATATAATCAATAGGCTCCTGATCTAGATTCCTGGAGATGGTGTGTGGTTTGGGTGGGCGTTTCTTTGGGTTTATTTATTTATTTATTTATTTTTTCCTGCCTTCTAAATAATATGTAATTTCTCCAGGCCAAGAAATAAATTGAAAGGATTTAGAGGGATTTGCTTATCAGTGGAACACCACGTAGCATTACATTCCTCCTGCTTTGGGGAAGGTACATTGAAGTTTGGTTAATCTTCTGTGGTTCAATACTCCTCTTCCCTCGGTCAGGCTGCCTTGAACAACAGACAGATTATCCCCCTTCTACCCGCTCTCTTCTCCCCCCTCTCGTGATCCACCCTTCCTTTTTTTTTTTTTTTTTTTTTTTTTTTTTTTGCAGTACGT
>NC_041224.1:159629312-159657168 GCF_002837175.3 Physeter macrocephalus
CTCAACCACTGCGCCACCAGGGAAGCCCCACCTTTCCTTTTTTGAGCAGATGGAAGAAAACTCTTAAAACTGGAAAGAAAAGAAAAAAAAAAAAGATGCTGTACCACATTTATTTATATAATCCTACAGGGCTTCAAAGATAGAAATAAAGGACTCCAATCTTTGGCACAAAATTTGGCTAAGCTTAGCTTGGTTTTTCTACTGTTAATTAAATCTTGAGTCGACAAAGGGATTTCCTTAAAGGTTAATTCATTAGCAAAAGTTATTATAAATCATGTCACTCTCTTTATCCTGCTTCAGTATATGTGGAGTAGGAAAAAAGGAACGATGTGGAGGCTATTGACAGTGGGCAGAGTTTAACGAGAAGCTGGTGATACTCTTCGCTTGGATTCCTATATAATCTACTGTCTTTAATGATAGCGGGTAATCAGTTTTTTACAGTGGGTACCACTTACGAACCTCACATTAATTTCACGTTTTTGTAGCTGATGGTTTAGCATCACTCAGTGCTTTCTAGTTCGGCCTGGCTCAAATCCTAGTAGCCTGTAAACTCCAGGAGGACAAGGACTGGCTCTATCTAGCCCTCAGCAGAGTGACTGACACACGATAGGCTGTTAGTAAACATTTGTTGAGGGAAGACTGATTGAATAAGTAAATACATGCATCCATAAAATCATATATCCAGAAAAATGGGTTTTTTTAATTTGTTTTTTGTTTAGTCTTATTTTTTGTGTTCAGTTTTCTGATAAAGCTCTGTCCCAAATAACTAATTTTGTTCATGCCGAATGCAATGTCTGTAGCCCAAGGCAATTCTCTTAAAACCTCATTCCAAGGAAATATGAGCCAAGTAAAATATGTGGGTCGTCATGTCTTATTTGGCAAGTGGTTGTCTCCAGGTAGAGAGTAGAGAGGAAAGTAATGTCTTGAAAAACCACAATGGCATGAACTCCAGAAGACTTTTTAAAAATTCAGTGTTGTTCCAGTAAAGATACTTAGGCGCATAGAGGTAGACGAAAGGGGAACTCAGAAAGCATCTTAACCAGGCTGGAACTTTGTCCCTTTGTTTCCTTTGTTCAGAAACTGCCTCATGATATGCCTCTGTCTTTTACACTTGAGTATGACAAGTTCAAATCGTTTATTTCATTTTCTCATAATGGTGTTGGTTGGTTCGTTTGAAGATGACTATAAAGAGAATGTTCAGAATAAAATGAGGGTATAGATACTCACACTCATACAATCTTACCATGCTTTAAGGTTGTTTCTGGATTGGGCTTGAACTGGGTGTAGCGGTGGGGTTGGTGGGGAAGAAGGGAGGGATGAGATGATCACTTCTAACAAGCTTGCTGAAGCTCCAGGTTTTCCTACCTTTGGTTCAGTCTAAAAATCGTCCAGTAGTTTGTGTGTGGGGGGCGGTGGGGAGGTATCTATTAGCATTGATCAAAGATTGGACTATGCAATGGCAACAGTTTGATAAAGAAAGTCTTAACAAATAAATTTAAATTGAGATGTCAAACTTTTCAAATCTCATTAAAGATTATTGATTGATCTAGAGTCTATGTACTTATTTAAAGTATCTCAGACATCTTTTTTTTTAAATAGAGAATAAATACTCATAATGAAGCTGAATGAGACCATCCCTCATACGAGATACTTAACTCCAGCTCTATCTCAGAATGGAAGTTTAGAGACAAAAAACTAAAACACCAAGCATTTGAAGGAATTTAATGCTTTTTGGCATGACGCAGCTGCAGAGATGTATGGCTGTTTTCTGTGGGACTTCAGAATATTTATGGGCCTCTCTCCTTTCCTTTTTCACTGGAAGAAAGGCGATCATCATTCTTGAGTGTGTTATTTATAATTTCATAAAGCTGTTCTGTGGCAAGACTTATTTTATCTGCTGCTTAATCTCGGTCAAATAACTGTGCTTCCAAGGAGCTGGGTGGAAAAAAAAAGATCATCCCCCGAAATGATTAGCCTATTCTCAGTATAAGATAAAGGGCTAAAGGTTGGGATTTTGAAGTCACGAATCGGCATCTGGGCAGTAAGAAGGGGACATAGTGAAACTCTCTTAAGCGGTTCTGACCACGGAAGCAGATATTTTTCTCAATGCTGAATAACGGATAACGATGAAGAATGGTGTAGAACCATCCCTGTACTGAGATGAGGTAGAGCCCTTCAGAGTAAATAATTAGAAGCAGGTGATTATAGAAACAATAACTCATTGGAGGAAAATGAGAAGCCAGGTTTGCAAAACTGAGGGAATTAGAAGGTAAATATATCTATAAATTTACTTGGGTGGACAGAGTTTTGAGCTTTCTTCTGTCCCAGTTTATTCTAAGGTAATTTCAATAAACACTGGTAGGGGTAAAAGAAGAATATAAATGCAATAAAAAATCTTTCAGGAAAGGAATAAAGAGGGCTCCTGCCAGAGAGATATTTTATTGAAAGTTATTATAATACCTATCTTTAGCTTTATGAGTCCTAATACAGAACCAAGTAATTTCAACAGGTGGATTAAAAATATGAGATACATATTTTAAAATAGGGTAGTATGAATTATTATTTTTAATATAGGACTTGGCTAATATATAGGGACAGAAGACTATTTTCCTCCCCTTGAGAAGGCAAGGAAAGGTCTTTCATCTGCACTGTGGAGGGAATGGCGCAGTCAGACCCATGCACTGTGTTCTGAAACCACGTGTATTATTAGCTCCCTAAGGAAATGTGATGGATGACACTGGTGAGATGTGGGGAGGGGAAGAATGAGAGGAGTCTGATAGGGCAGGATATTAAATTCATGCTCATTATCCAAGTTTGCAAGAACAACACGATAACTCAGGGAGCTGTCATGCTGTCATTCTAGGACATCTCTTCACTCCAGTCATCCCATACTACTTGTGGGTATACAAATAAGCTGCGCTTTTTCATATCTCTGAGCCTTTACAAAGACTGTCGATTTCACCTAGGATGCCCTTTTCCTTCTCAGAGCTCTCAGCGTTCCCCTGCTTCACTACTGCCTGTCCCTGAGGGCTCATTTTCCACATGCCCCTCTGCCTAGGAGCTCTCTCTGCTCCCTTGCTCTATGCTCCCTTATCACCTTATGCTTACTCTTGTCATAGCATTCAGTTTACTGTGTCAAGTTTGTCCGTTGACCAGTCTCTTCAGAGACTGTGAATTCCCAGCGCAAAAGAACTGTTTTTATCTATCACTTTATCTCTCCTGACTGTTACAAGGCTGGACACGTAGGCATTCAATAAATATTTATTATGCATGAATGAATGAACAAAGCACCTTGATTATATAGTTCCATATCACTGATGGTTGACCTAGTAGTCACTTAGCCACTAAGAAACTGTTTGGTTGGGGAGTGGTTATGGATCTTCTATTCTTCGTTGAATGACTTGTAGATAACGTTGATATTTGACATATGGGAACCACAGTACGTAAACACTTTAAGCTTAGCCATTAGGAATTATGAGACCTTTAGACAATCATTGTGAGGGAAAAGAAGTTAAGATGACATGGAAGGCAACTTGATGAACATTCCTCACATAACTCTATGGATAGAGAAATTTCCGAAGGCAAAACTGCTTCTCAAAGGAGCGTGGATGGTGATGAGTGTTAAAACAGCAGATGTCACTACAAATGTCTGTGCCCTTGGTTATTATGAGTTCTGGAAGAGTTAATATGTGATCACGGCTTAGCACAAAGCCTGAATATAGCAAGTGTTTAATGTGTGGTAAATTCGTAGGCATGATTCTAGAGAGTTCAAATACCTTTTTCCTCTCAAAAGTACTAACTGCTCTTCTTTCTAAGGAATTATGAGTTATAATGGAAAATGGTTGTGATTGTAAGAAGATACATACACACGCTCACAAGCACACACACACACACACAGCCTAGGGCTCCTGCTTTTTATTTAAGGAAAAAAGTCCATAGTTCCCTTCTTCTCATGATAATTGTACCCCAAGTCTGTGAGATACTGCAGAAGTGAAACATACTCCACTAGTCATGGAACCCATAATCAGGGAAGTGTGCCTTTTCTTCCAAGGGTCAGAGTCAGACCCTGCATTTGCTTGTAATTGGGGAAGGGCACAGACAAGAAAAATTCAAAAGCTACTAAAAGAAAGCCTTGGGTTTTCTGAGAGTAATTTTGGATCAAATAATCATTACTTTAGGATATGATCCTAAGTGTATATCCAAAAACCTTGGTTTGTAATTTTCGTTGTTGTGTTTAGGTGGCGAGGGCAGAAGTCATTTTTTTTTAGATCCCTAAAAATAGTGATCTGAATCCTGAGCCCTTTGCAAATCAAAGCTTCCTGCTTCTGGCAGAGAAAGCATTTCTGAAACTACACGGTGTTTTGTGGCAGGCGTGGCTGTGTTAGATGCCAGGTTCTCCAGATAAACATTGTTTACCATGTTGGGCCAGGAGAGGATTGAGATGTTTGTAATTGCTTTGGGAGTTTCATTGGCTGAATCTGTAAATGGTGATGGTGAAGTCTGAGGGACAGAAAGGAAGCGACTGAATTCACAGAAGACCCCACGCAGTGTTTGGATCCACAGCCACTGGAAACAGATCTTCCAATGGCTTTTTAAGCTCTCTTGGCATCTTCATGAGTATATTTTTCTTTATCTGTCTTCATGGCAGATCCAAGCAGAAATGGTGTTTGTACCATTAAATGGAGGTAAGGAATTATCAGCAATGAAGAGCAGTTCTAATGGGGGAAAAAAATCATTAAAGATAGAGTGCATAGGCAGATAACACATCTATTTAAATTAGGAGTGGCTCCCAGCCTCGACATTCCTGTTATTGATTGATTGATTGATTGAATTAGTTAGCTAGTTTTAGCTCATATCTATTGAGCATGTACCATATGCCAAGAACAGAGCTTCACTTTTAACAATACACTTAAATCACATGCTCAGTCAATAACAAATCACTCTGTTTATCCCAATTTACAGATGAAAATAATTGAGGCCCGGAGAGGGGAAGTAACTGGCTTCCCCAGGTCACAGACTATACGTTTAGGAGCTGGGATGCATAGCTATGCTGTCTAGAGCCAAGCCCAATCTTACCACACTCTCTAGACTGCCTGTCGTCTCATCTTCTTTGAGTCTAGCCACCATTTATAGGAGCTGCTGGCAAAATGTGTTTCCTTTGCCCGGGAGGAAACTTGTTCTCATCCATACTCATATTTAAAAAAAAAATCTCTGGGAAGTGAGGCACAGGGAGTGAGAACATGGGTGAGCATATGTTTGGGGCCTGCCAGGGGGATTAGGGGCCCATTTTGGGGACAGAAGTGGAGGTGGTTATGGGGGAGGGGAGTGGGGCTGGGGACAGTGTCACTCAAACCACAGGGGCGAGAACCTGTGAGGTATTAGAGGAGGTGGGGGAAGCTGAGGGGAAAATAGGAAATATCCTTTCCACCGCAGAGCCTAGTACTTATCTTACAAAAGACAAAAACCAAAAAACAAAAACAAACAAACAAAAAAAAACCTTTGGCCAATAAAAATTAAGATAATTCTAAGGATTAAGTAAAATCTTAATTTTCTTAAAAATTAAGATACTTTTTGGTATTAAGTTAAAGATTCCACTAATATGTTAATTCCTTTTTTGGTTTCTATTGGAGGTATGCGTTGTTTTTATACATTTGCTCAGTGACCTTTTTAAACTTTATTGCCTGGCCTTCAGTTGTTGAGACAAGCTCACTAGATTTTCATTAACTCACCAGTTTTCTAGGGATCAAAGCTAGTTAAGTCTTATATGGGCCGTTCTGTAAGGTCCTTATAATCAAGTCACCGACAATTAATTTTCGATGGATTACATTTTAGAAATGTATTCTCAACCTCTTTTTCATTACCAGCCTCTAAGAAGACTTTTAGACCTTTTCCTAATTGTCCTTCTCCGTAAAATTTTAATACCAGATATACTGTCTATTCATTTTAGTACCGTGGCTCTTGGCTGATCACAGGCCATTTTCATATCTAAGATCCTCCCCCTTTTGCCCAAAACAATTATTGCTGGCTGGGGGAGGGACGTGGGTGGATATCATCCCCATAGAAAATGCATGCTTTAGAACAATCAAACAATAATTGTGGCCCTTCCCAAGATGGTGTTTGCCTCTTATAGTTGCTTCTGCATTTACACCGTTAATATTTATTCTCTTATCAGCCCCCTTCCCTAAATGAATGGAAGTGGACCCGTATCGGGCCCCATCATAGCAGGAAACTCCAAGACAGTGAGCTCATGATCTCTCTAACACGAATAATGGTGCTCCAGGATACAGCTGCCAGCATGAGTTGTGGAAATGAAACGCACATTGCAGTAGTGTCTAGTTGACAATAAAAATAGTATGTTTGAAAAATCTTTTTCTATTAACTTTAAGGAGAAGCAGAGGTAGAAGTATCTCCCTGACAGGTATTGAATAAAGATCAATTACGTGGTTTAAGGCACCTCTCTGCCACTGTTAATTAAGCAAAATCCATTACCTAATGTGGTTTTTCTACTGTTCTTTGCTGTGTCCGGCAATTCTGTGCCTACTATGTCTATTTCAAGAAGGATGTTGTCTGGAAACACTAAGCATATGGGTTGTCATGTGTATTCATTTCCTAGGGCTGCCATAACAAAGTACCGTAGACAGGGTGGCTTAAACAACAGAAATTTATTTCCTCACAGTTCTAGAAGCTGGAATTCCGAGGTCAAGGTGTCAGAGGTGTTGGTTTCTTCCGAGGCCTCTCCCCCTGGCTTGTAGATGGCTGTCTTCTCCCTGTGCCTTCACATGGGCTTCCCAAGGTGTCAGAGGTGTTGGTTTCTTCCGAGGCCTCTCCCCCTGGCTTGTAGATGGCTGTCTTCTCCCTGTGCCTTCACATGGCCTTCCCTGTGTGTGTGTGTGTGTGTGTGTGTGTGTGTGTGTGTGTGTGTGTGATAATCTCACCTTTTTGTAAGGACAACAGTCATATTGGATTTACTTACCCAAATGACCTCATTTTAACTTCATTACCTCTTCAAAGACCCCATCTCCACATACCAGTCACATTCTGAGGTACTAGGGGGTTAGAACTTCAACATATGAATTTGGGAGGGGGCACAGTTCCGTCCATAACATCGTGTAAGAAGGGGTATAAAGAAGCCTATGGGAGCTACAGATGCAGACTTTGACTAAGATGTATCTATTCAAATCTTCACTATGTTTTTTACTATCTGTGGGTCCTTTAGCAACTTGCTTAACCTCTCTGAACTTCAGTTCCCTTTAAAAGTAGAATAATTATCCCTGTCCCAAAGGATCATTGTGAGAATTGTGTCTAATTAATTAGTAATAACTACAACTAATAAGCATATATACATGTCTAGCACAGCGTCTGACTTGTAATTGCTTTTCCTCTTGAATATGGATTCAGGCTTCAATGCTTTGAGAATAATAAGACCGACAAGTCAGTTAATATTATTAACATCAGGAAGGAGAAATCAATGAGCATTTGTTGAACAACTGCTATATACTGAGTACTCTTATGCACAGAGTAGGACAAAAGTTTGGTTTTTTAGACAAGAGCTGTAGCTTAATAATTGAGGGAATGATTGAAAGAGTATTTATTGTGCATGTAGAATGTAGCAGGTACAGAAAGTACTTTTCTCGTCTACTGTGTAGCAAGGGACCTTCTTACTGCCCACACCCACAGTCCCCTATATTTCTTGCAGCAGCAGATTCCCTGGCATTGGGGAATTTCTGCAGGATTCAATAGAAAAAAAAAATTGTCTCAAATTGAATTACTTTTGTTGCAATCAAAAATTTTTCTGCTGTCTTCAGAAACAGCCTTACCTGTGTCCAGAGGCTGTCTTGTAGTATCTGTCTGCTGGTCAACATTACTAATTCAACTAACTGCAGCAATTACATGAAGAATCGCTGATAGTGAGAGAAGCCGTTATGCTATTCCCGAACAGACTGCATTCCACAGTGTTCATTAATTATGCCAGCCTATAGATTCACGACCACCAAATCATACACTTGAGACTGCACACCATATGTATTGAAACCCTCTCTAAGCTGCAGTGTATTTCTGTGCTGGCTCCCTCCCTGGTATTGCCACCATTTGCAATAGCCCTTCTCCTGCCCTTCTGATTCTCAAAATTGAAATTAAAGTCAGGATAGAGTCACGCTGCACAATGTGATCTACAGGGATAGGATAGGCTCCAGCCTCCTCAAACCACCTTGGGGCACTCAGCTTTACATAGACCCACACAGATTGTCTGGACCCAGAGCCATTCAAAGCTACACAACAGTTAACATTCTCTACCCTACAGCATACCCTCTTTAGAGGAGAGAGACAGCAAGATGATGGAGGCAGGACACAGTGATAAGTCTTTCATGCTTTTGTTCATGGGTTTCCTTATCTCTCTCTCTCTCCTCTCTCTTCCCCCTACCTCATTATGTTTTCTTTGACATGTGCAGCCAACATCAGATGACCTTGTTTCATCTGCTGAATGTTCAAGTGATGACGAAGACTTCGTTGAATGTGAGCCGAGTACAGGTAGGTTAGGTCAGTCTTGTTTTGCTTGCTTTATTTTTTCATTTGCAAAAAACAATACATACGTATATGTGAATATACATGTGTTTTATATATATATTATAGTGTGTTAATGTGTGTATATCCTGTATCTATATATGTATATAAATACATATATAAATATCAATATATAATCGAAAGCATCAAATCCCATGGAAGGAGCCGTAAGATCCCAGGGAAATTTAAAGTCACTTCCTTGACTAGCTAAAGAAAAGTCCATAAGACATAACTTGGAGCAGCAATCAGACACCCAGATTAACCACCAAAGCAGCAAATGTATAGCAGCCAGTGGCAGCTACGAAATTGACAGGGGGTGGGACATGAAGACTTCTATATTGGATTGACGTCAAAAAAACATAAAGCCAAAGTGGGGGCCGTAAAGATCATGTAAACCTCATGAACTGTTCTGACTCTAAGTGGCAAACAAAACAAAATCAAAAACCAAAACCAAACAACCAAAAACATATTTTTTTCCATGGGATTTCAACAGCAGTTAGCATGGTATTATATTTATACTAATTTTGTTCATCGTGTGTTTAGAGAATTTGTGCAGCAATATAACATAGTAAACACAAAATTAGGACAGAACCATGCCATGTCAACGGCTGAGATGCTTCGAAATGTATCTACTGTGCTGAAGTTGAGAGGACTTTGGCAATTAGAAGCTTCAGTGTGTTCCCCATTTGCACCCAGATACATTTTGATGTTTTATGGTCTTTCTTTATAGTGAGCGCTATATGATATAATGTCCAGCAGGCAACTGCAGTCCCTGATTATTTCCTATCAACTTTCCCAAGTCGTCTGTTTTGAGACTTGCTATAAGTTAAATATTTATATATATGTATATATATATATATAAAATAGAGAACAGATATCATCGAATTTCTGTGTATGTTTAATAGAGTTAAAAGCTGGAGTTGGGTTAGGATCTTATTTCTGTAAAGGCTAAGAGGAATAAATAGAATTTTCTAGTTGATTCTTTGGGCTGCTTTAATTTTTTTTCCTTTTCTTTAAAAATAAAGGAGAGCCATTAAACATTTCCTTTGTTAATTCTAGAGAAATTTAAGATTCGTTAAAAAAATTAGTATAACAAAAGTGAAAATCTTCCATTTGTTACCCTAAAATTATTTACAATTTTCAGATTTTGTGGAAGCCTGACTGCTTGGTATCTTGCAAATGGCTTTGGATCCAGGAAGTTCTGTGGGTTCCTGTTCTTAGCATTACATAGGGACATGTCAATAATTTGCAGGGCCTTTCCATTCTGGAGTGTGATCTAGTCCTTTGGAAGCTCAGCTGTGAGGGAGGAAAGTAACTGTGACCTGGCTGGTCAGATTTTTTTTCAGATTATTGGGTAATAATCTCAGTGTTCTAAGTGAGGTTTTAACTCTAAAGGGAAGATACGTCTAATCTATACCAGAACGTGGGCAACGAATTTTCATTCATTAATTAATTGATTTATTCGTTCATTTAATAAATATTTCTAAGCCCTCAGGCAGGATACAGTGTATCTCTAGATTTGAATCCTTCCTTTTCTAATAGTTTGCCCAAATGAGCTGTTGGAAAATAGAATATGGAGCTTTATTATCTAACTTACGTCTCCAACAGAACTCAGATCAACAAATATTTTTTGAGGGTCAGTTGTTAGGTATGTGCTACATATTAAAGATTCAGATATGAATAGGGCATGATCTCCAAGACGCATGTTAAATTCACTGATTTTGTGGCCAATAATTTAAGATACCTAGATTTCAATTTGGATTCTCTGTGTATCCTTTCTCTGGTTTTCTTGCTTTCATAGCAGTGATATCTGTATATATGTAACAATGTTTATCAAATCTCTGGATATTAAGTCTTCTTATAAAAATCTAGGCTTGATCATTCTCAATTATCACCACTGTCTTCCCCTACTACCTCCCCCTCCTACACACCGTCATCTCCATAGCAACCTCCATAAGAAGACAGAGGGCTTTTCTAGATCTCTGATTCACAAGGTCTATGGCTTCCCAGGTTGTGGGTATGTTACCGTTTGGTATTGAACATAAACAGGCCCAAACTTGAAAAGCCCCAGACTAAGTCCATTTGCTTTTTAGTGACTGCACAGGTGTTTCATCTGATTCAAAAGCAGAGGACAGAAATTCAATGCCAGAATTTCTTGAGTGATATAATTACATGGGGCGGGTGGGGGGATAAAAACAGTTTTTAAAACAATCTGTTGTGTTCTGCAAGGGAGTATGGGAGGGAATATATAAATAAAGCAAGTGACAGAATGCCCACTCTGAAGGAGCTAACGTGTAGCTCTAAGAGGCTGATATTGATCCCCTCTGCCTGGGATTATTTAACTCATCACATTTGAAGAATGAGCATTTCTTCTTTCTAAATTTACTCCATAAAGTATTCCTGATAAGTGATTCAGATGCACAGGGAAATATGTCAGAGGCATATTTAATGTAGGAAGGAGATAGATATACCGATTGATGCAGAGGTTTTGCCCTGGGAACCTGATTAATACTGATGAAGATTACATACTTAGAGCTGTCAAGTCCTTTTTTGCATTGTATGAGAAATATCTCTATAGCCTTAAGATTTTCCAGAAATATTACAGATTAAAAATCAGAACCATCAAACCAGTTGTTTCTGGGGTTAAGTTTCACACTGCCTAAAGAGAAGTCTTCCGCTGTCCATGCAGCAGTGGACAATGGTGACATTTACATAACTTTGACATAAACTGTTAATCCTGAGATTCTATGTGAATATTGAGATTAAAATTCTAAGTTTAAACATTCTAATTCACTACCTCAGTTTCTGAAATTTTACTCTTTTCCAGGCCTGATGTTTGCTGGAAATACACTCAATTTGGCTAATCTTGTTCTATCTTACTTGAAATTACTTTATCTTCTCTTACTTTGTTAGCAAATTTACGATTTTCTAGGCTGTCTCAGTAATAAGGTATTTAACTTCTACAGGTTCTTTCCTGATTAATTTAGGTCCACTAGAAGCTCTTGCTTTCCATAAATTTGTATAAACTTTTCATAACTTTAGTATATGTTATATTCAACAACTTTTGTGTTCATGTGGGCATCAAATTTTGAATGAAATGATATTTCTTTGGGTTTCAAAGCTGCTGGTTTTGAGTCAGATGTAAGCAAATAACTTTTATACTCACAACCCACTTTGGCATTTAGGGATCACCCTGGTTTGGTGTAGCTTAGTCATGTAGCTTAGTTCTTTAAGGACAACTTAAATTTTTTTAGAGTGTGGTTGATAATAGTTTAGAAACCTTTTACATCCAATGGATTTCAAGTTTTCTCTGTATATTTTTGCTAGAACATATGTAAATGAGTTTTTTTAAAAAGCCTAAATCATGAGAGCAAGGCACAGAGTGAAAACTCAATTAGTATTTGTTGACTGAATTTGTATGACTCTCAAAATACCTCATAATCTTAAATTAAAATTGGAGATTTTTTTCATACCTATCACTTCATCTCCCTTTAAACAGCTAAATAAAACCTGTTGAATTATTTTAAAATATATGATTTCATACAAGTAAGTATCTCCCTAACAAAATCCATGTTTCTTTAGCAAAAATAATTCTCTACCTTACCCTGTCCCTTCTTTTGCTGGGAACTAGATCATTTTATGGCAAGTTGCATTTTCTGGACATTTGCTTTGAGAACCCCGAATTGAAATTGTGAACTATAAAGTAATAATGAATCCATCTGTATCAAATAAATATATTCAGAAGAATATTTGAATAACTGTTCAAGTACATAAAGTTAAGGGTCAGGATTTTAACTTTCCTAATTTGTAAACATTGACTGTGTCCTCTACAAAAGAAGGAGGTGTCTATTTGGTATTTCAGATTTATGTCTTTGCATATAAACCCTTTTCTTCCCAACTACACTTCTATTGATGTTAAATTGTGCAGTAAATGCATATTTCATTGTCCTTCTTACCTCTTTGTAATCAACAACAACAAATAGACAAGCTGGAGAGGATTCAAATAACCACTAGGAAATTGGATTCTCTTATGAGATTGTGGAAGCCAAATAAAAATTAAGGTCTTTAGTAAGTTTACCTTCATGATCTAAAATGTGGGAATGGATTCTGAAATACAGATAAAGAGATTAAATCCACTTTTCATTCCTTCTCTCTGCCTCCCCCCAACTCCTATGCCCAGTGTCTCCATCTTTCGGAAAAAATAAATAACGTCAAAACTAATGTATTGTCAGATTCACTTCTGTATATTTAAAAATTATCAATTGTCTGAATTTTATGTGGTTTATGGTCTTAAGATTCTAAAAATCGTGGGGGCAGGGTTCACAGAGCAGAGGAAAAAAATGAAAAACAATGCCTTTTGCACCTGAGAAATAGGCATGGCAGTAATTAACAACTATATTGATTCATCCAGCCATTATCTAGGGCTACATTTTTCTGGGTGTCAATTAGCCGGGGTTTTTTGCCTCCACTTTTGTTAAGTGTCCTTTGATCAAATCTCAAGGGACAGCAGTTGCACCAGAGGGCAGACAGAAAAAGGAAGGAA
The DNA here is from genome assembly GCF_002837175.3 of Physeter macrocephalus. Lineage (NCBI taxonomy): Eukaryota > Metazoa > Chordata > Mammalia > Artiodactyla > Physeteridae > Physeter > Physeter macrocephalus. The sequence goes on from NC_041224.1 coordinate 159,642,415, forward strand.
AGATGAAACACATCCATCTATCAATAGGACTGTGCTAAACAACTTATAATGGTTGGATTGAGGGAGGTGTTTAAACTAATGGCAGTAATCTGAGATCACAAAATAATTGCTATTCCCAGAGTGATTCTCAGATGTATTTTTACTTCTCAAATCTACAGTCCTCACATTTGCATTTGGTGTTATTGCTACTTTGTTCCTCTTTGTTACTCACACTAACATAATACCCAACCCATTACAGTGAAATTTAAATTTGGCAAAACACCAAGAGCTTACCCCTGTTTAAGTTCTCCAGGTAGAACTGGGTTCTTAGGCTTTATCAGTTTGATATGCCTCAGTAAAGTATTTATAATATGAAAATCTGGCACTGAATTGTTAAAAGCTCAACAAATCCTTAGAGTTTTTATTTGCTGGAACATTGTGGAGGACGCAGCTGAAGTGTTAAGACAATAATAATTTTCTAATAAAGGATAGGAAGAAAGAGAGCTTTATTTTTCAGAATCCATAGATGAAAAATAATGTGTGCTGATTATCGACCTTAAATATGATGTTGGTAATCTTAAGAGTTTATAGAAATGCATTTTGTCATTCGTGTCTCCAGCAAACTTGAAGTTAGCAACTTGTATATTTTCATTACAAATAAATAGATTTTTATTTAATTTTAGAAAGATTTTGCCATGTGGAAACTCATGATTGGTAAATAGAATCATGTTTAAATAATCAGTCAAGTAACTATTCAGTGTATAGTTGAATAGTAAATGCCTAAATGAAATGCCATAGGAATGTCTGAGTCACAGTGTCCAGAATTCACCTTGAATTTTAGGGTCCACCTAAAAACACTTTGAATAAAGGTATAACAGAAGTAATCTGAGAAATGTTTTAGCTTCGCAAAGAAGGATGTAAGTAGATGTAAACTTCATTAATTTAATTAATCATTATTGGCTGTGGACATGAGTAATTTTTACATCTGAGCTCTAATACATGTTCAGTGTACACAAAGCAAACAGCTATTCACATATTTAGGTCTAGGCTAAATCCTACCAATTTTTGGATTTCCTTCATTGATTTATAAATTAATAGAGTACATTCATGGGTTATAATGTTCCTAATTTAATGGTATAGTTTCTCTCTTCATTCATTAACCCACTCAGTGATAAGTTGCATCATTTTTTTATAACCCACCTCCACCCCAGCCCAAGCTAATTTTTAAGTGACTGGAGCAAATATGTGGCCTTTAAATCCCTAATGATAAAATGCTTTGAAAATTAGAATAAGGAGAGAAATATAAGTATAGAAAAATCAGCTAATTGGCTATTAGGCCATTGATAGTACAGGCATGGTGTGCATAAAATGTGGGTTGATCATTATCATAGATTTTATAACCAGAACAACAAATCTAATAACAAAAGTGGTAAAAAATGAAAAAAATTCTATTCATCTCCACTACCCAAGATTTTTTGGTGATGTTGGGAAGGAAAGGGAATCAATAAGATCGGTGTGTAAGTATGTACACTTCCAGTTGAAAGTTTGATAAATCACTTATTTATGCAACAGTTTTTAGTGACTATTATGTATAAACACTGGAGTAGGTTCTAGGAAATTAAAAACAAGATGAGACTCCTTCCAGGAGTTCATAGTCTATTAGGGAAGACAGATACAAAAATAAGGGGAATAAAAGGAAAGGAGGGATAAGAAGGGAAGAAACAATGTAGACAATGAATGGAAATGCCTAGAATAGTATCAGAACTCGAAGGAGAGGTCTCTAATTCAGCTTTTAGCATACCCCATCCAAGGACAGGCAAGAAAAACCACAGATGATGCCACCCAGTGGCAGAATCAATTAACCCCAAGGAGCATTCTTCTATATCTTAGTTTGGGGGGCACAGAATTTCTGATTCGTTACGGTTGAAAAATTAGTACTGCACATATACAGTATGGCCTAGGGCCAGGGCTTCTTAGGTAATAGGTTAAGGATGGGCATGTTGAAGGAAGAATTTTAAGCCAGACTTCCTGATTTCAAACACCATGAGAACTTCCTGATTTCAAATGCCAGTGCAAGTAGTTAAGGAGTGAGCTTAATGAAATCATTAAGCAAGTCCCCGCACCTGAGAAAAATTAATAAATAAAGAGGGATTGGGTTTTAAAAGAGAGGCTTTTGTGTGCTTTCTTTTATTCTTTTTGTTCTGTATTTTTTCTCCCATAAGCCCCAATATATATACTGTGTATACATATATATATTTATGTATGTGTGTATACTAAATATATAGAGCCTATTGTTTCATATATATATAGACACAGTATAAATGATATTAGAATAATGTAAACAGAGATTAACAACAGCCCCTGCCATCAGCCATGTGTTTACACAGAAATTCATACCATCATTCTTACATCAGCCAACATAGACATGCATGATACTGTTTTAACTTGGTGGAAAAGCATGTTAACTTTTCTTTAGGTTTTGTTTTTTTCTTTCTCATAATTATAATGATGATTCCATAACTCAATTATCCTTGGGAGGGGTAGAGAGAAAAAATTATACAGATATATCTATCCATATACACACATTCCTGTGTATATATATAAATAGATATATACTTTGTATATATTTGAAAAGCATTTTCTGTTGTTTCACCTCATCTTGTGCCGCATGAATTTTTGGTGGTTCAGTTTATTTTGTTTTGATTCATATTTAGTATTTTGGTCATTATGGCTATTTTTAACTCATTGCTATACGTTTTTGAGTCATTATTTTTTAAATACTGAGAGATATATAGATATACAAATCAACCAAGGCAACAAAATCTTTTCTTGCCATCCTAATCTCAAATTTCTCCCCCTTCAGCATATCCCTCCAGTATTTATGCTCAAAACAAAACAAACACCAACAAAATCCAAGAAAGTTGTGTACAAACGAATGAAGTACTTTGTTTTTCTCTTCTTCCTCCTATATATTTTTTATTTAAATTTTCTCCTTTCCCCTTTTTATTTTTCCTTATATCTGCACAGGCCACTTGTCTTTACTCTCCCTTTTATGACAATGTATTTCATTGAAAAAAAGGATGAATGAGCCAGAAAAAAAATAATAGTAATAAAAGAAAAACATGCAGAAAGAACAGAGAAGCACATCCCTCTCCACAAATTTCAGATGGCATAAAAAGAATTTTATTGCAGATATAGACTATTTGTTGTATCTTTTATTTCTGGACGAGCCCAGGATCGTTGTGTGGCATGCAGTGAGAGTTTTATAGCTAATCAGCTAACCATGGCCTCCATCACCAGTGCATGGGCTATAATAACGCCATCTCGTGTTTCATCCAAGTGATACATCCAGGCTAACCCAGCAAGTCCAGTGTATGAGTTGTGGGGATAACTTTCTTTTGTAGTTATAATTTCACGGGTTCTCATCTTTATTATTATTTCCATGGGATCACGGCAGCCCCAAGAGCTGCCCTCGCAGCATCTCTGTGTGGTTTTGTTCTTGTGCTTGCTTTCCTTGGTACAGCAGTCAAGCATGGGTTTCGTCTGGCACATCTGTCTTGCCATCTTGTCTTGGAGTCCACTGTCTCGGTGTCGTTCTGTGATTCTGTTCTCTGTTTGTAATATGTGGTTTGAAATCCTCTCCCTTTATTTCTCACTCCCCTATTGTTTCTCTTTTTAACCTTACCCTTAGGGAACTTCACAAAGAAGCAAAACAAATTTTCAGTCGAATTGTAAGGCTGATAACTGGTTTGCATCTGGAGGTCATAAGTTGCACTTCTTACCTGGCTAAGGAGGCAAAACTTACAGTGGAAAATTACTAATGATAATAGCTAAACAAGCTCCCCATCAACAACAATAAGAAACCCTTGTTGATTTCTTTGGCATGATTAAATGGGCTTACTGCTAAAGGGATTTCATGTAAGAGCTAATTTCCAAGGAGTTTTCCCATAGATTATCAATCTTCTAGTTAGACGTTTTCTGCAGGAACAGATCAACAGAAAATTTTTTCAGAAGACGTTAGTGAACAGCATCATCATTTCTGCTATATAGAGCAGTGTCTGTTCCTGAATTGGTGAGGAATTGGTGGAAATATGAATGTGTTTTATTATAAAATTTATTTGTTTATGTATTTTAACCTAAAATATAAATGTGTTTGGCAAGGGAAAGGAAAAAAAAAAAAGCTTTTTAACTCACTGGTTCTATCTCATGCATATTTCAAGGTAAGATTACCTTTTGATCTTTCTGAGTCAAATGATACATATTTTATTTTATTTTTTAATTCATGGAAGCATTAGAGAGCCAACACTTCGACTTAGACCTAAATTCTTTTTTTTTTTTTGTCTTTTCAAAGAATAAGACATACACAGTAACTTTAGTTCTGAGAATTGAGTCTGAATTTCTTGAGAGAAAGGTGGAAGACAGTGCCCAGTTAATTATTCAGATGCTGGATTATACTGTGATTACCCAGGAAATTTGCCGCATAACTTGGAATGATTTGGTTTGTTTGATACTTATAGTATGAAAATGAATTTTTGTAACAAATTCAATCTCCTTATCCTTAAAGGTTGAACAAGAGAGTATAAAATAGGTCTGAAATGAATTGATAGATTGATTTTGGAAATAGGATGTTAAGATTAAAAAGTCCATATTTTTAACCTGGAGAAGAGAAAGCGTTTCAAGGCAGATGGTTTTATGATGAGATGTTTCAGTCACGTCAATGTAGCTCTTTGCTCTTCTTAAGGGTACAGGGGAAGGGCACAGGAAGAGGAAATTTGTGGGGTCTATGGACTAAGAACTTTATAATGAAGGAAGGAAGGGAGAGAGTGAAGGAGGAAGAGAGAGAGGGCAGATAAGGGAGGAGGGAGGGAAAGCTGGAGGAGGGAGGGGGTATTCCTGATGAGTCAGGCAGAGTAACTTGCTGATAAATGATAAGAACCAACACACACATAGACACACACAGCCTTAATCTGTAGCGTGTGACAGTTTCTATAGTATAAAATATTCCCTCTGTGGCTGATTTCAAGCCACAGATATGACAATATTAAACTCAGAATTGGGAAGTAATGCTCATGAGCACACGATTATACACTTTTTTCACCATACAGATACCATGGATATCAATGAATTTGAGTTTTAAGCTTTTATTACCTTTGTTTTTAATAGAATGTATTCATATGTGTGTGTGTGTGTATATATGTGTGTGTGTGTGTGTGTATATATATATATATGGCTTTGATAACGGCTATGTTTAACAACCAACTTGGAAAATTCCTGAAAATGTAGCAGTCAGCTATCATGAGCTGGCTCTGGCATGTCACTTGGCCAAGGTGCTACACTGTGCCGGGTGCATTCAAACATGGTATTTTATTTAAATCTCATTTTCAGTTATTATGATGTAGAAACTGTTGTGACCATCTTACAATTGAGAAAATCAGGACTCAAAAAGTTTGCTTTTCCAAGGTCACATGCCTGCACATAGTGGCAGAGGTAAGGTTCAAACCCTAATCTGTTTGAAAATAGATAACTTATTTCTACTGCAGTGTGCACAGAGGATTGGGCTTAAACACTTATCAGAGCACTACATTTTAGAACTATGACATGCTCATTTGTGGAGCTTTCACTAATTTTGTTTCCTCAAAATAGAGTTGCCAAAAATTCCTCCCTTAGTAACATGAAGATGAACAGGATATTTCTTAGGTTTCCAAATTTTGTTTCTCGAGCTTTGGAAAGACTATAATAGCTGCATTTCTTAGCACATAATTATAATATTCAGCATGATTCCATTACTCAGTTGTTATGTTTTTGTCACTTTTAAAACATAATGAACTTTATTTAGTTCATTTACTTGATGCACGTTAATTAACCAACTTCACAGTGAAATACATCAGTGCCCTTTACTTCCGCATTTTCCCGTAAAACTAGTATATTAATACTTAAAACAGCATGAGAACCATTGTATTGCAGAAAATGACTGCAACTTAAAAAAATAATTTTACTGTTAGATACTTAATCATTGCTTTGTGAAAGAGTTTGAGAAATCTGGGAATTAAAAAGGAAAGTGTGGATCTTGCCTTTCTACTTTGACAAGATACAGTCTCTGACTGAGTTGCTGATGGTACAATATTTTACTTTGATTTAATGTCAGCTTTAGCTGCCCCGGTGGTCCACTTTCAGTGACAGCCCACGTAATATTGAATAAAGCCCCTTGAAGTGATTTCTAGGCCTTCATCTGTAAGTTTTCCACTGCTACATCTTTGTTCCTTCATTCATTAAATATTCATTGAGCATTTACTATATGCAGGTATAGTTCTAAATACGTTACATTGTTAACTCCCTTAATCCTCATAACAATCCCCTGAGGGGCTTTATCATCATCTCCATTTTAAAGATGAGTAAACTGAGGCACAGAGGATCCAAACGGATGGTCCCAAGGTCACACAGCAAGGAAGTAGGAGAAATGGGATTGAAACCCAAGACAGTGGGGCCCTGAGCCCACACAGGAATCACTATGTTATACAGTCTCTTATTATATAGTATTCTCCATTGACCCACATATATAAATAGCTACCTGCCTCTTTGATAATAATGAAAGAAGGTTTGTGTATTGAGTATATTAAATGATTGGGAAATACTTGTTAGATGGATTAATTACTGTGTATCTGAAAGGCTTTGAAAACCTTGGTTGATAGGGGTTATGAAATTGTTTAGCTATGATTTATCCAAACAGCTGTGATTTAAACAACTTACTGTGGCTTCCTGCAAGGTGGAATGGTTTCAGTATTCAGGATGAAAACCATCACTTATGTGAGGTTTGCCCCTCTTGATGTCACCTGTGTAATTGTGCACTGGGGACTTCTAGCTCACTGCTCGTCAGCAGACCTGTTTAGAACATATGATCAGGTAACCGCCACCTTTAACTGATGTTAGGATTCTAAGAATAGAGGCTTGTAGTGAGAGCTCTGGTGAGATGCTGAATTTTCTTCATTTCTGAGATAATTCTGTTCTTTGAACAGTGTTTTAGATGTTACAGCTAATAGGCAGCAACAAAAGAAGTGAATGTGTACCTGAGAGGATGCATTTCTTACCTTAGCCCCTTTCTGACATCTGTGTACTCTTGACATTTCTTAAATTCCTACTCATGTGTTTATCTTCTCTTTCATTTTTCTCACTTCCTTGCATTATATGTCTCAAACTATAAAAAAGGAAAAATCAAAACAAACAAACAAAACCCCAAACCTTTTCTGGGCCCTTGAATTTTCTATGCAAGAAAAGAATCTTAAAGGATTTATTAAGGACTAAAATTCACAATGAAATAGAAAGTACCTTTTTAAAGCTGGGTTTGCTTTTATTAGAATCTTTCCAAGGAAAGTATAGCTTATTTAAGCATCTGAGGGTCTCATTACAAATTATATCCATCCTGACCAATCCGGAAGCCTAAACTGGGAAATCTGTAGAGTTGAAAATGCTTGAGGACACTCTGTTGTCGAATTCTGCTTTCATCTTAGCTTGGAAGCAGATACCCCCGTTTTACTAAAAGATCATGGCAATGTTATATTGCTAAGTATTCAAATTTTTTTCTGACTAATCACTCAGAGCAAAAGCCAATAAAGAGCCAGAGAGTAAACATCTTAGACTTTGGGAGTCTCACAGTCCCTGTCGTAACTACTCGACTCTGTTGTCGTAACACAAAGGCAGCCATAGACAATACATAAATGAATGATTATGGCTGTGATTCCATATAACTTTATTTTCAAAAGCAGGCATCAAGCTGGATTTTGGTAGTCTACTGACCCCTGATCTAGAGAAATCTGATAGGCTAGGAATTTGTGGTCATTTTCTTTTTTTAAAAGATGAATCCTTCTTGCCCATTTTACAGTCAATCTTAATAAACATTTGTTGAGTTCCCCACTAAGCACGTGAGACCACATAGGATGTGGAAGGACGTTGGAAGCTCATTTCTCACCATTGTTTTGAATATGCGCATTATCTCATATATGAAACTTGATAAAAAAATAAAACAAGCAAACGTACAAAACCAGGGTCCCCTCCCCACAGCGTCTACACTGCCTTTTTTGTAAGCGCTTGATTTTTTGCTCTTCCTTTTGCACATCTGTCTTTTGTACTCTGTGCCTCCGCTAGGGTGTGGGCTGCATCCTCCCTGCTTTCAGACCTCTTCGGCAGTAGTTTCTTTGAACTCCAGCCCACATACTGTGTCACATCCCAGTAATTCTTCCCCAAACCTTGGCTGTGGGTTATTGAGCTGAGAAATGTCTAAATGACTGAGATATGATATTTGCAACCTGCTGAGAACCTCCTCTTTTCCTGTACTTTTTGATTTGTAGCTTTATAAGTTTTGTGGGGAAAGTGAGAAAAACATTCTTGGTGACACAGGCAGTGAATGAGGAGAACAGAATTGAAGGGGCACAATATATAAGACTCCTTCCTGCATTGCAGGCAAAAGCATTTATTTATATCTTAGTCCTCTGAATGTCGGAGGCAAAGGATTATTCAGTAGGGTGCAGGATGGAGCATCCAATATCCTGAGGAGAAGAATGTGTTCTACCACCTGGCAACAGATTAGACAGGAGCAGGCTATGAAAATACAGATACACAGCCACATTTAGTGTTACTGCAGAAGTGGTGTTTGTTACTTTAGGATTTGACTCCATAAATTAATGCTTAGTCCCTTTAGCATCTTTAACATTAGAAATCTGCAGAAAAGAAATACAAAAGACTCGTATAAGAACAACATCAAGTAAACTATGAAACCAGATCCTAATGTATCCCAACCCCAGAGGGAGCATAAGATTAACTTTTGGAAGCCAGAAAGCTAAGTAATGACATTATGAGCTTCCTCCATTAGCAAGGCCCCTTGTTGTGGTATTGTGCCTGGCAGTTGTGAGGGTCTGAACTGTGACTCAAAAAGAAACCAAAAGGGGGCTTCCCTGGTGGCGCAGTGGTTGAGGATCCGCCTGCCGATGCAGGGGACAAGGGTTCGTGCCCCGGTCCGGGAAGATCCCACATGCCGCGGAGCGGCTGGGCCCGTGAGCCATGGCCACTGAGCCTGCGCGTCCGGAGCCTGTGCTTCGCAAAGGGAGAGGCCACAACGGTGAGAGGCCCGCGTACCGCAAAAAAAAAAAAAAAAAAAAAAAAAAAAGAAAGCAAAAAAAGAAATGCAGAGATGATGCAGGAAAGGAAGAAAGACGGCGCCATTAGGAGGGACTTTGGGGGCAGGAGGTACACGGGTTGACTTTTAAAACAACATAATTTAGAATTAGTGTTTTAAAAGCCTCTGAGATCAGAGGGATAATAGAAAAACAAGAGTAAAACAAGGGTAAATTAAGCACTATTGATGACCTGATAGGGACATAGCCAAATGCAGTAAAGTCTCCATCTTCTTATGCTTGCAATAGCCTGGTATTTTCCTATGTGGTTGGTTGGTTTATTCACTTGCTTATTTGCTTGTTTGTTTGCTTGTTTATTTATTTATTTATTTACATTTAGTTATTGCTAGCTTTCCCTATAAAAGCAAATGGGCAAACTCAGTCCCCAGGGGCCAGCCGCGTAACGTGATGAGATGAGATAGACAAGGATGACACAGGTGATACAACCGATGACACATCTGCAATAGCGAGAACTCATCAACCAGGGAGAACACGCCCTCATGTAGTAGCATTCAAATTAAATATTTTTAAAACATTAAAATAAAAACAAACCCTATGAAAGTCAAGCAAGTTTCAGCAATGAGAGACGCACAGTGTGGGTTTTTTTTTCAATTTTTATTGGAGTATAGTTGATTTACAATGTTATGTTAGCTTCAGATGTACAGCAAAGTGAATCAGTTATACATATACATATATCCACTCTTTTTTTAGATTCTTTTCCCATATAAGCCATTGCAGAGTACTGAGTAGAGTTCCCTAGACACACAGTGTTTTTAAGTTTATTTTTTTAAGTTCATTTTTTTAAATTCCTTTAGATCTAACCGCTTCATCAAGTTTGAAGAATGTGCTCTTAGTAAGATTTCTGGTTCAGATATCACTTGGTGACCTTGAGTATCGAATTAAACATAGCAATTCCTCTTTTAAGCTCCCGTAAAGCTAAGGCCTTTTTTGAATTTTTTAAAATTATAATCTTAAAGTTTACGTAACTCTTAAGAGTATATGCTTGAAGAACTTTCGAGTTCATTGTAATGATTTTGTTTTAGTTGACAAAAGTAAAACCTACATAGGTAAATTGGTTTGTTCAAGGTCACTGAATTAGTTTCCATTAGGGTTGGAATTAAATCCCGAGTGTCCTAAATCCATAGTCCATGCTGTTTTACTGATACTGTGTATCAAGGTTTTTTTTAAAGAGCCCAGAGCTTTTTATTTTAAACTGAGATAGCATTCAACAGAGAATTCAGAGGAAATGTGTGGAAATTGGTCATCTTCTTTCCACTGGACATTGTTGCCACACAAGACAGTATATTTATTGACCCATTTAGGGGTCAAATCTACAACTCTCTATTGGTCACTAGGCGACCAACTAAGAGATTATGGACACATGGTGAAGCAATTCGTTTAAGTAGCTCGTGGTACACACTCAACAAATGTATGCTCTAGAGATGCATGGTCAGTGATATCACCTTCCTACATGGAGGACAGATAATTAGGCAAATGAGAGCAGTGATTCCCAAGCTCAAAAGCAAAACTAGTGTCAAGCTATGCCAAAACCTTCACTGACCCATGGTGAAATGAGAAAAGTAAGGACAATATAGTGAGTTTCCACAAAGTTAAATTTACAGAACTGCCCTATATTCTGAGATTATATCTTGTGTTTTGGGGCGGGGGATGGTTCTTGATGGTTAAAATCAACGTCTTTTATGAAAATAGTGTTTTGTTACTGTTTGTAGCATCTTTAACTGATTAAAAGTTGGCAACTGGATGTTGGTCATTCCCCATAGATTTTTCTTTTATGTTTTACTTGTCTCTGAAAACAAATAAACCAGCCTCCCGAAACCAGAAACCTTTAAAGAGATTTAAAGTGTTATCTATGTTGCCACAGCTAGATTTAGTAAATTTTGAAAACTGAAAACCTTTCTAAGTCTAAAATTTTTTTATGAACTAAATGAACTTAAGACCAAGCTGTTTATTTCACTGAGACCCCAGGAAGTTATTATTCCAGGCATAGGTCACTTAGATATTAAGTATAAAAGAGTTTTTGAATTTCAGTACAAAAAAATAGATTAAAGGCACAAAATAGAATGGGAGATTTCAAAAAGATTCTAGAATACATGTTACTGGAAGGACACAATCAGTTTGTAAACAAAAAAACTTATGGAAAAATTGAAATTTCTAAGAACTCCAATCTAAACCTAGAATTTTTTCTCAGTTTAAGTCTTATTGCAAAGTAGAGAGGACTGTTTTGAAGAGCTGAATGAGCCTATAGTTGAGATAACACGATCCATCTTTGTGTCAAGAGGAGGTCAAAACCTCAGTCCCCAGATAAAAGGAAGGATGTGACCTATACTAAAGGCAGCTACTGAATTTGTCTCCGTAGTTCTCCTTTCCTCCCGCCATTTCAGTCTCTTGGGCAATCTATACCAATAACCTCTTGCTTCATGAAATTTATTATCTAAATATTGAAAGTATTATATTTAATTTAGCCTAATAAAAAGGCACATCAAGTTTATTGAGAAATCAGGGGTTGGTGTTTTGCATCTGGTATAAGGATTATATTATCAGTAACAGACTTAACAGTGATTATCATCAGGTGGTGGTCAGTGCGTGATTTTTATTTTGTTATTCATACTCCAAAGTTTCTATGTTGAGTATGTATTACATTTGTAATTAAAAAGAAAGGCTCTCTCTCTCTATTTTTTTTTATGTAAAAGAATATTAAGAGACCAACAAGGGAACCCTTGTGAATATTTAGATATAAGAACTCTGCCAGACCCGTAATTTGAAAAAGTCTTTCCCATGTGTTTGAATTAAGTCCATGATTTAAGCCCTGCAAGGAAAGCTGCTAGAGGAATTCAAAGATAATGATGATGATGATATGTAGGACTCTGGATAGCTGAGGATGCACCAATTCCCTAGGGTCAGTCCTGTTCATCAACTGACAAATGGTCCGTGGACACACCAGGTGGTTATACAGCAGCAGTAGGCACGAGGTATCCTGCAAATGACCCACTACCAGAAAGTATAAAATCTGTGCTTGGAAACCAGGAACACAGATGGGTTGTGAAGTGGTCTTCAACAGACACTTGGGAATATGATTAGTTCTTTAACCCAACTTTTAGGTGTCACGTACATCCTCACTTCCTGACCACTCCTCATCTGTACATATGCTTGTTAGATGTAATAAATAGATGAAAGAATGCAGTTGCAGAGAAGTAATTAAAAACTTTGCATTCCTCTCTCTCTACCTCCCTCTTCTTCCCTCTCCCTTGATAGGATGGCCAGAAAATTAAGCCAGCTGTAGATTAATTGAGACCCTCTTCCATGTAGGGAACATCTGTCACTGCTGCTACAAGGATCGTATGAACAAATTAAAATATTTGATTACCTTTAATCCAAAAGAATGTGGCAGTCTCTTCAGTCATGTAGCTTATTGGAGTTTTTTGGTGGTTCTTTTTTTTTTTCACGCAAAGCTTATGACTGTAGTCCTTCCCTGAAGCTGTGAGATCTTTCAGCAGATGTTGTTTTCCATGTCTTTACCCTTTCCCTTGTGGAAGGGGGAAAAAGCCCTGAACAAAAGCAATTTTGTCGATATGCAGAAAAGGTCTACATCATGAACATATTTTTAGAAACAGCTGGTAAAACAAATGGTCCAAATGCGATGCCTGGAGCATGTCTATTCAAACAACAGAGTTGTTTAAAGATAAAAGCAGCTACTTTTAAATATCAGCACTAGCAGTGATTTCCACACTTATATTTAAGAGATGAGAGAGCTTGCCAAGACGTTTTGATTTCTGTTTTGTTTTCTGGGACAAAGTCTTTCACTCTTGTGGCTTTGTTAGTGAGTGAATTTATCAGAAGCTGCCCATCAAATAGTTAAAATTGTGACTGTCATCACATGGAAAATATTTTTTAATTTACATATAACAGATTTTTTAAAACTGTGCTTTATACTTCTAAAAATGTTCCTATTTAATAGCATCTACCTGTAGTCCAGAAGATCAAAATGGGAAATTGATAATGTGGTTAAATTATCACTGCTCTTATAAGCCATGTTTTGAAAGAAGTCAGGCAGTGCTGCTAAGGGGCAAACATTTGTATTTGTAGCCATTAAAAAATCTGATGTCACTTTTCATTTGCCACATTCAGAGGCTGCCTTATGACCTTCCCGTGTCATGACTTCATTTGTTTACTGAATTGTTTTGTTCTGGAGCCACTGCCAAATGCCATTTCACAGATTGGTGAAATAATTCTTTATTGTATTTTTACAGTCATTCCAATTTCCAAATTACTTTCTGCTTCTCTCTGGGTCAGGCATTGCACAAACGCTGATTTGTATTATTGAACTTGATAAGCAGATGTTCACCTTATCGGCTGCCATTCATGTTGACTTTTTCCTCCACTTCCTTCACCGTGGCTCTATTTTCATTTCAGAAACTTTCAGTAGTGCCTCAAGGAGCCTTAGTCACCATGTTGGACCAGGTGGGATCTTAGCCACTGAGAAAGTCTTCATTTTTTAATGATGCTCAAAGAACAATCTTCAGTACCTCCTTCCCTTCACCCCCCGCCCCCGCCCCATGGGGCACAATGCTTGCTCAATAGACGGAACTGAGAAATTTGAAAAGCACTTCACTTTCATTTTACTCATTAAATAAACACAAGAAAACTATCTTTTCTAGAACTCAGCATTATCCACAAGTGTGTCTCTTTGCTATTTTACCCCAAACTGACCTACTTGATGGATAGATTTGATGTTATATAGGAATAGTCTAGGACTGATTTTTTCTGTTTTTCTATCATGCTGGCTCTGGAAAACATGATCATAAATACTGACAACCCAGGTTTTTAAACATACATATATATATATATTTTTTTAATCTTTATACACTTGCAGTAAAGCATCGATCAGTAACTTTTATGGATGGTTCTTTTGATATAAAATCAACTTCATATTGGAGTTATAGATCCTACAGCACTTATCACACTGGAAATCTGACCAAAGTCTTCATACGTGTGTGTATTAATTAGATTGTGATTATGCATCATATGTACATAAAATTGCACAAATATACATATACTTACTTCCTCAGAGATATTTTTTTAACTTCTGATTTTCAAATAATTTCTAAGTTAGAGAAAAGGTATAAGGATAGTACATAAAACTCCCTTATGCCCTTACTCAGATTCACCAATTGTTAACATTTGCCACATTTGCTTATCATTCTCTCTCTCGGTCCGTGAATGTATATGAAAAATATTTTTATGTGTCTATGTACATGTACACACATATATCTGAGCCATTTGAGAGTGTGTGTAAAACATCATATATTTTATGATGTTTTAGATAGATACATATAGATAGATACATATAGATTTCCCCCTGAACCATTTGAGAGTAAGTTGCAGAAATAATTTCCTTTACCCTGAATCATTCAGCATGTATTTCCTAAGAACAAGGAAAAAAAAAATCAGAGTACTGTTATCAAAATCAAGAAATGGGGCTTCCCTGGTGGCGCAGTGGTTGAGAGTCCGCCTGCCGATGCAGGGGACGCGGGTTCGTGTCCCAGTGCGGGAAGATCCCACATGCCGCGGAGCGGCTGGGCCCGTGAGCCGT
>NC_041224.1:159657193-159670671 GCF_002837175.3 Physeter macrocephalus
GTGGCCGCTGAGCCTGCGCGTCCGGAGCCTGTGCTCCGCAACGGGAGAGGCCACAACAGTGAGAGGCCCGCGTACCGCCAAAAAAAAAAAAAAATTCAAGAAATGTAACCCTGATACAAAATCTCACAAAGAGTACATATTCAGATTTTACCAGTGTGCATAATGGGATTTAAAATTATTTTTTTCTAGTCCAAGATCCAATCCAGGATCACATACTGCATTTAGTTGTCATGCTCAGGAATTTTTGAAGCATTTTCTTGACATATTATTTTGTTTTACTTGTGCTGGTCACAAGTAAACAAAGATCAGGAAGAGTGAGTAAATGTCTTCAAGTCCTCCTGGATGGATTGCTGAGGAAGCAGGAGGATATAGCCTGTGCTTTAGCATATGAGTAAGATTTCCTTTCTTAGAATTAACTAGAATTATAGGAAGAAGAACTTGAGGTTTCTCTCATTTTCATTCCTCAGAGGGCACTGATAAACAAATTTCAGATTTCTGACCAACTGTTCATTAATGCTTTCTGTGAACATCTGCCTATTGAGCACTTATGATGTACTAAGTCCTGGGAGAGGCACTAGGGTACAAGAGTGAGCAAAAATAGAGATGGCCCCTGGTGAGTCTAGTGGGGGGGAGACTGTCATTGATTAATCAAGTGATCTCCAGATAAATACTTTGATGAGTGCTCTGAAGCAAAGGCACATGCCACATGTCATGGCAGGGCATGTGACAAGGTAGGGATGAGGGATGTGGATGCAAGGTGGGGGCCGGGAAACCTTCCTTGAGGAAATATCTCAGCTGAATTCTGTGGGATAAGTGGAAGTTTAATGGGCGAAAAAGAAGGAAAATTCATTTGAGCATGCAAGAAATTTTAGGCGTGAGGAAAAATCAGCCATCTCTAAGAGGGAGTCATTTGGGAACAGCTGTCCAAGCTATAAAAGAAAGACCTTTCACAGAAATAAGCTTTGGTGTCCTTTTTCATCTTTGGGTGAATGGAGACGAGAGTGACTTTATCAACTCTGCATGGCCCCTTGGTGGGCAGTGAGTGGGCTTTGTGAAGAACGGAGATACAATGAGTAAAATGATGCAATGAGTAAAATATGTCTTAGGCTGAAGAGTCACCAAAGCCACTTCCAGGTTCTCAGAGTCTTAGATGATACTTTACAGTTTGGTATGTGACTGTGCATCATTTCTTCAAGCACTTACAACTTGGTCATGAGAGACTGAAGACAGCATCCAAATTCTAGGTATTCTTACATCTTGCAGAGTCTATTAGTGAATGAGTCACTCAACAATTTTTTAAAGAAACAGATGTTTCCTCAAAAGAGGGTGCTGGAGAAGAGAATTGCATTTTGGTGATGGTAGTGAGTAAGCAGATATCAAATATCGATCTACTTAGGATTTACCCAATCGCACACTTTAGAGAAAACACATTCCTTCTTCTCCACCACCACCTCACCATTACAGTCATTATCAGTTAGGTCATTGGATATTTGACTTAGTAGAGGATCATTTCCCAGTGTGATTAATGATTTTGAAGGGAATGGTTTGTACACTCTCTGATTTTTTAATACTTGCCCCACAGTAAAAATTTGTGCTCCTACAATTGGAATAAAAGAAAAATGCTTTGTACTAAGACTGTATAATAATAATAATTTTGTGTTTATTATATATATTCTATATTTGTTATAATTAATAATTATTATTATAGTAATAAAGAAATACTCTTTTTCCTAAAGGGAAGTAATTAGAAATATATTCCAGGATGACTATCGCCACCACAAGAGTTTTCTAAGTTACATTTTGGATTGCTAATGGCATCCCACCACTGGGCTGGAATTTAAATATTCCTTCTATCAATTGGGAAACAGCAGTTTTTCTTTCTGTCTGTCATTGTCCATGTATGGTTTCCCTTCTGCGTATAAAAATCGATCACTCCTGCTGCCCATTGCACTTTATAAGATTACTACTGATTACCATTTAGATTTGTTAAGTGACATAGCACATTTTATGGAGTCAGGAGCCAGTAGCCATCAAGGTCAATAGAAGTAGCCTGAATCAATTATAAATGAATTATTTTATCGCCCACACAATGATCAAATCATGTGCTGCTGCAAAAGCTTAGTTCTAGCCCCTGAATGAAAATAGATGATAGATAGACAGATAGATAGATAGAGGATAGATAGATAGATAGATAGATAGAGATATTTAGTTCTATGGGATAACAGATTTTTCTGAAATTTTCTTCCTTGAGAGAGGTTGCTTGTAAGCATCTTTTTCAGTGGAAAAGAGCTGAATTGTGTTATCATCCACACACCCAGCCTACCGTGGCCACAGAATCCAATAACTTTTCTCTTAAATGAAGGCGTCTGCATATCCACAGGACCGCTTACTGTATTTCATTTACAATGCACTGCTTCACTCAACACATTCTGAATGAAGGAGATATGCTCCATGGCTTCAAATTCAGGCCCTTCCTCCAAGCAGGGCTTGTTTATCTGTCTGCAACACACTTGGAGCATTTGAAAGACTAGTGATGAGGTTCATTCAGGCTGTAAAAATGTGCTGAGCATCATGGCCGCTTCTTCCGCAATGGCCTGGCATGGAAGGATGGAGAAGGCCCTTGTTACCACACAAATGACTGTCGATTTGCCTCTGGTATGACTTATCCAGGGAAGCTACATCATTTTAAAGTCAATGAAGTTATAGGGAACATTTATGACTATGGAACTTTAGTTGTAACTTTGTGAGCCTAATAAGTTTGCAGAGAATAAGTTTGGAATCCAGAAATAGTTTGTTCTATTTCTGGGTGAAAAAACAAAGGATGCTTTGTACTTACATAAGATCCTTCATCTGGCCACAGAGTTTGGATTCAGACTCAAGAAGTGGGCTTGGAGTCATGTTCCCTTGGCTCTGAATAATGAACAAAATGAACAAATGCTTTTCTCATTTAATTTTAGAATGGAGGCACCTTTATTTCTGAAATTATACTCAACAAACCCCAAAACGTTTGGTTCTTGTATGATAGAAGAAGAGAGTAAGAGAGACTAGCTTGGTGTATGACTGTGTTCCTTCTGCAAGTACTCAGTTAGAAAAGGAGGCTGGTGATGCTCAAAAGGAGGATGTTGCCTTTTACAAAGCCTGGGAGTTAGAGCCCATAGGCCTGAGAGTCCTCCCAGACCCTTGCCTGAGGCTACTGGCCAGAACCAGGGAAAGAAAGTCTTGGTTTACTATTCAGTGGCAGAGATCCACCCATAATGCAATGGAGGAGAAGGAGTCTGCTTGTCCACTCTCTATAAAAACTCTGTATTTACCAGAGTTTAGATTAATATAGACACAAGCAAAGTAGCCTCTCCTTCTGGTCTTAATGGTCTAAACCACCTTGTTTCATTGCCCACCTCCTAAGCCATTTAATCTAACTTGCTCAGTTAACTGTTCGGGCAACTTTGTGAACTTTGTGTGTTAGCTGGTGCAAGGCATTGTTAATAGCTGTAAGCCACCTATTTTTAGTCCTTTCTCTCATTTCCTTCACACCGATTGATGAAATGGGAAGGAGGTTGAATAAGCTTACTTTCTTTTAAGATGACACAACTATTAAATTGACAGATAAACTCCTAGGAGGTTTCAGTCCGTTTCAGGAAACTGATGATATGAGGTCTTTAAGCGTTGACAGTCCTATTAGAGAGAGAGAGAGAGAGAGAGAGAGAGAGAGAGACCACCAGGGAATCGTGAAAAAAAAGAAAAATGAGGGAAATGTCTAGATTCAATAGGAAATTGGGGGTGTTGAGAGCATTTTAAGAAAAATGCTTGCTTTTTCACCAGCGGTGTCATTTTGTTCAAAGGGACAAGAAATTTAGTACTTTCTCTGAAGTGTAATAGAACTGCAGACCTATCTCTACAACTTTTACTCTTTTACATAATCTTGCCTTTACCCAAGAGCTAGTGAGTGAGGGTTTTCCCATGAGAACTGGTCACGCATAGGATGTTAATGCAGGACTGGGTCAGGCTCTGGGGTTTCATGCATGCAAGATGGGAAAACTCTTCCTTTGGTTAGATTAAGGTGTGTGTATTGTCCAGGCTTCTGGGAATCATAAAAAGTGAGGATATAGCCACAGATTCCTTAGATATCAGGTTTCTGAGGGCCTAGACATTGTGTCTGGTTTTATATTTTTTATCTTGCCAAGCGTGATTTTTCCAGCTTCACTTAATATGTCCGGAGGATGAAGCTATTTCCATCAGGCACAGCTCTGCCACTCTTAAAAACATTAAGGATGGATTTTCCTTGTTTGTACCTGCTATCCACTAGAGACTAAAAACTGATAATTTGGCTACTGGCAAAATTCCACTGTAACAGCTAATAGAGTGTTTTGGAAGGATGCCAATGGCAGCCAGATTGAATTAAGTACTTAAACTACTATTTAAGATCAGTTCTGCAGTTGGGGACTTGAAATCAGTGGCAGATTCACCTTCTAGTTTCCAGCTTACTTTGGGTTTTTCATGTCTTCTCTGATTTCCCCGCATTTTTATCTCAAAGTGGATTCTCTCTCTGTCTCTCCCTCAAATACATTCATGCTAATGTGAAAATTTCATAATACCTGAGAATTTAACATGCACTTTCATATATGTTACTTTTTGCCTTCTAGATATATTAATGGTATTACGAGATTATTTATGTTAATGATATTCATGGTTCAACAGAAACACTAAAGGAATCACAGTATGTAGTATCTCGTAAGTTGCATTGCAGACCATGGCAGGAGGGGAGAGCTAGATATCGGAGACATGGGCTGTAGCCCTGGCTCTAGTACTCAGTGTCTTCATGACCTTGAGCCAATGCCTTACATTCTCTGCAATGTAGTTTCTTTACCTTTAAACCAGTGGTTCTAAACTGAGGGTGATTTTTTTTTTTTTTTTTTTTTTTGCGGTACGCGGGCCTCTCACTGTTGTGGCCTCTCCAGTTGCAGAGCACAGGCTCCGGACGCACAGGCTCAGCAGCCATGGCTCATGGGCCTTGGGATCTCCCCAGACCGGGGCACGAACCTGCATCCCCTGCATCGGCAGGCGGACTCTCAACCACTGCGCCACCGCCACCAGGGAAGCCCTGAGGGTGATTTTTGCCCCTAGGAGACACTTGGCAATTCTGAAGACATTTTTGATCGTCACAACTGGGGAGGTGCTATTGGCATCTGGTGGGTAGAGGCCAGGGATGCTGCTAAACATCCTGTGGTGCACAGGACAGTCTCCGCAACAGAGAATTATCCAACCCAAAATGGCAGTAATGATGAGGTGGAGAAACCTTGCCTTAAGATGTAAATAACATCTACCTCACTCATTACAGGATTATTATGGGGCTCAAATATAAATGGAAGTGGCCTTCCATTTCTGATATTAATTCTCTCTGGTATTGCACAGATGGATGCCAAAATTGAATCTTAAAAGGAAAATGGATTTATTCTCCTAGACTACAGTTATATATGAAACTATCGGATTAAAATATATGAAATACATCCATTGCATCTTGCTCCACAATTTTATGGTTTTAAACCAATTCTCTAAACATAAAGAGAAACAATGAAAAAATATTAATCTTAGAAGAAACCTAGCATGCAGTGACTAACATAGATAAAGGAAATTGGAATCCATGCAACTAATAGACTTTTCTATTAGTGTACAGCCATAACACATCTTTCCTAATAGAAGCAAGCCCGAAATGATAAGTTGTTTGGATCACATTAATTAACATTCAGCTCTATTAGATTTGCACCTGAGGTTGGGTTCATTTTACCAGTGCTGATGAATATCAAACTTAACAATATCTAGCCACATTATATTAGAATAAAATATGTTTTACATTGAAGGCAAATTTTAGACTCAACTCTTAATAATGGCCTCTTATATTAACTCAGATAACTAGAGATAGTAAAAGAATGAATTAAATTCCAGTGACTCAGACTACAATATATGTTATAGTAGTAATGAGAATTAATCCTTTTTGTTGCTTTTATTGTGCAGTTGCCTCATAAGTTTATATATAACTCTAGAGTTTATGAGGCATTTTTACAGGTATTACTTCTTGCCTTAGTTTTGTAATGCAGTCAGTCCTCTTAAAAATGTAGCTTGGGATCCATGGATGAGATCTGAATGTCTTCACAAAATTTTATTTACATAGACATTTTTATTGGGAAAAAGCACACAGTCTCCATCAGATTTTCATTGCTTTGTTATCCAAAAACGTTAAGCGATCACCCTTAAAATAAAGGCTCATCTCCTCCTAAATGCTTATTTTTACCAAGTTCTCCTTAAATGACACTGTATTTGTTCTATCAGTATATTAGCAAATCATCTCTAGAGTACCAACTGATCAATAATTGTAAAATTCTTAACTGACATACACGCAGATTTTTTTTTAATTTAAAGATTCCAATTGGAAGCTCTGCCATATAGCTAAATTGAATAATTATGCAAATGCAGTACAATATTATTTAATTGGACCTTTTGGAATAAAAACAATCCAGGTGTGCAAAGCTCTTTGCAATCTGGAACAACTATTCTAACATATATCTGCCAAGTAACAACATCTTGTTGTTATGTTGTATGTAGACAGGAAGAGGAAAACAGCTTTGGCTACCCTCCCAAGAAAATCTACATGAAAGAATGTTGTATGCATTGTGGTATATACAGATTCTCAGGTTTTCTGTTATAGAAGTACCACTGTGTAAGAACAACTATATAGACAGACTAGAAATCCAGAGAATTGGTAGTTTAAAATAAACAGACTTGTCCCACACCCACCAATAATAATAACAAATGCTCTTAGCCCTTAAGAAACATAACAAAGAAAACACAGAAATCCAACATTTCTTACTACTACTGAGATTTTAAGTACCACTGGAAAAGCAAACCCCGTTACAAATGCTGACATTTTTACCCAGAGCCCATTCTCTTTATTTTCTTATTTCTATCTCTGCCACCTTTCTCATCTGATAAGGGATTTCCGAGTACCGCTCTTATAACCGTTAAAAAGCGCAGAGTATTTACAACAAGACGCCTCCTCTGACTCTCTGGGAGGGCCCAGCCCTTTTAACCTTTCCCTTTCTTGAACCACTCATTTAACTGTATATTATTTGCTGCTCAGCTTCACAGCTAAAGACACAACATTCTACATGAAAATGTCACTGCTGAAAACATTATGCGGTGCTCAAAACAGAGCCATGTGTCCATACTCCTTGATGTTCCGGTGAAGACTCTGACACTCAGTGTGACACAAAAGGGGCCAGTTAACTATTTTACCAAAGGTGGTATTCTAAGTTAAAACTAAATAATTGAAAATGACAAAATTAAAATCAAACTCAGAAAAGTTTGCATTCATTCCCAACCGTACTTGACCGGGACTTGTAGATTCAGATAGCCCTTATCATCCTTGGGCACATTTCTCTTTTCACACCCTAATTTCTTCAGAGGACAAACAGAATCATGGTAACTTCCCCCAAACACTGAGACTACCTGGTAGGGTCCCTTTCAAAAGCAAGAATATTCTTTTGGGTTCCATGGCCATAACAAAATAGGTAACCAGGTCCCTCCTCCGAACCTGTCCTATGCAGTTGCCACTCATTGGGCCTTGTGAAACTGCAGAACTGGGCCATTTTAAAATATCTTCTTCGGCACCATAATACCTTTTAATGACATGTAAGAATAAATGTTAATATTACTCTCAGAATAGTTTTTTTTAACTTTGAAAAAAATTCAGTATCTGAAGATTTCAGTTTTGATATCTCCTCGCACATTCTTTAGGCTTCTGTTCTAGGATTTGTGGCCACTTTTGCTCATGGGGAGCTCCTTTTTGGCAGAGCTTTTCTTCAAGGGGCTGGAAATGTGGTGTGTAGGATGAATTGAATAGCTACGTCCCAGATGACACAGTTGAGGGATTGAATGGAAGAAATTTGTGGCAACCAACGTAATTATTCAAATTGGAATGTGGCCATGGCCCCGGGGTTCATATTTTTCTTCATAAGCAAAGTGGTTTGGGATTCAGTGTAAGCATAGGCAGTTAGGATATTGAAGGCAAATTTTAGACTCAACTCTTAATAATGGCCTCTTATATTAACTCAGATAACTAGAGATAGTAAAAGAATGAATTAAATTCCAGTGACTCAGACTACAATATATGTTATAGTAGTAATGAGAATTAATCCTTTTTGTTGCTTTTATTGTGCAGTTGCCTCATAAGTTTATATATAACTCTAGAGTTTATGAGGCATTTTTACAGGTATTACTTCTTGCCTTAGTTTTGTAATGCAGTCAGTCCTCTTAAAAATGTAGCTTGGGATCCATGGATGAGATCTGAATGTCTTCACAAAATTTTATTTACATAGACATTTTTATTGGGAAAAAGCACACAGTCTCCATCAGATTTTCATTGCTTTGTTATCCAAAAACGTTAAGCGATCACCCTTAAAATAAAGGCTCATCTCCTCCTAAATGCTTATTTTTACCAAGTTCTCCTTAAATGACACTGTATTTGTTCTATCAGTATATTAGCAAATCATCTCTAGAGTACCAACTGATCAATAATTGTAAAATTCTTAACTGACATACACGCAGATTTTTTTTTAATTTAAAGATTCCAATTGGAAGCTCTGCCATATAGCTAAATTGAATAATTATGCAAATGCAGTACAATATTATTTAATTGGACCTTTTGGAATAAAAACAATCCAGGTGTGCAAAGCTCTTTGCAATCTGGAACAACTATTCTAACATATATCTGCCAAGTAACAACATCTTGTTGTTATGTTGTATGTAGACAGGAAGAGGAAAACAGCTTTGGCTACCCTCCCAAGAAAATCTACATGAAAGAATGTTGTATGCATTGTGGTATATACAGATTCTCAGGTTTTCTGTTATAGAAGTACCACTGTGTAAGAACAACTATATAGACAGACTAGAAATCCAGAGAATTGGTAGTTTAAAATAAACAGACTTGTCCCACACCCACCAATAATAATAACAAATGCTCTTAGCCCTTAAGAAACATAACAAAGAAAACACAGAAATCCAACATTTCTTACTACTACTGAGATTTTAAGTACCACTGGAAAAGCAAACCCCATTACAAATGCTGACATTTTTACCCAGAGCCCATTCTCTTTATTTTCTTATTTCTATCTCTGCCACCTTTCTCATCTGATAAGGGATTTCCGAGTACCGCTCTTATAACCGTAAAAAGCGCAGAGTATTTACAACAAGACGCCTCCTCTGACTCTCTGGGAGGGCCCAGCCCTTTTAACCTTTCCCTTTCTTGAACCACTCATTTAACTGTATATTATTTGCTGCTCAGCTTCACAGCTAAAGACACAACATTCTACATGAAAATGTCACTGCTGAAAACATTATGCGGTGCTCAAAACAGAGCCATGTGTCCATACTCCTTGATGTTCCGGTGAAGACTCTGACACTCAGTGTGACACAAAAGGGGCCAGTTAACTATTTTACCAAAGGTGGTATTCTAAGTTAAAACTAAATAATTGAAAATGACAAAATTAAAATCAAACTCAGAAAAGTTTGCATTCATTCCCAACCGTACTTGACCGGGACTTGTAGATTCAGATAGCCCTTATCATCCTTGGGCACATTTCTCTTTTCACACCCTAATTTCTTCAGAGGACAAACAGAATCATGGTAACTTCCCCCAAACACTGAGACTACCTGGTAGGGTCCCTTTCAAAAGCAAGAATATTCTTTTGGGTTCCATGGCCATAACAAAATAGGTAACCAGGTCCCTCCTCCGAACCTGTCCTATGCAGTTGCCACTCATTGGGCCTTGTGAAACTGCAGAACTGGGCCATTTTAAAATATCTTCTTCGGCACCATAATACCTTTTAATGACATGTAAGAATAAATGTTAATATTACTCTCAGAATAGTTTTTTTTAACTTTGAAAAAAATTCAGTATCTGAAGATTTCAGTTTTGATATCTCCTCGCACATTCTTTAGGCTTCTGTTCTAGGATTTGTGGCCACTTTTGCTCATGGGGAGCTCCTTTTTGGCAGAGCTTTTCTTCAAGGGGCTGGAAATGTGGTGTGTAGGATGAATTGAATAGCTACATCCCAGATGACACAGTTGAGGGATTGAATGGAAGAAATTTGTGGCAACCAACGTAATTATTCAAATTGGAATGTGGCCATGGCCCCAGGGTTCATATTTTTCTTCATAAGCAGAGTGGTTTGGGATTCAGTGTAAGCATAGGCAGTTAGGATTTCGACACTAAACCACATCCCTGCACAGAGCCCATGGGTTTTCTGGTTGATGATCCTAATAGTTACATAAGAAATTTGACAGTGACAGCAGGAGAACATCACCCTATCAGACTTAGCCACTGTTAGGAGGATGCAGTTTAAATCCTGGCATGCATGGAATAGCCTATCTGTGAATGGTTATTAAAAACAACATAGTAAATTTCAATCAGAACTCAGTCCTTTGCAATTGATTTTCAAGTTGCCACAACTCTGCATCATTAAGGTAGAGTCCTTTCCAGTGAGATTTCCTTCTAATGTTATATAGAGAAAAAAGTTACTCTTCTCAGTAAAGTTCAGTTGGATGCTACTAACAGTTCAAAGAATTTGGACTAAAGTGGTTCTGTGCACTGGAAGGAACCCACTGGCAAATGACAAAGATGCTAAGTGCGATGTTTAGCTATTGTGTTCCAAGCTTATGCATTCCCACTCTGCCTTCCCAGTTGGCTTTCCTGCAGCATCCAGTTCCAAGTTTAAGACCACAGGGTCATACTTGAGTGGCTCTCATAGAAACTCGTGCCAACTGACATCTGATACACTTAAAGGTGGTTAAAACCAAGAGCCCTTCTTCGGCTAGGAAATGTTACACTTTTAGTGTCATCCTGGTTTGTGAGTAAGTTCCATCCGCTATTCCAGACAACAAATAAAACTAGCCCACATGACACAAAGCTACCTGTGATGCTTTCTAACTATGCTTTCAAAATCTATGTAGCTTTCTTTCATTTGGCCACCATCACAATACAAGCTATCCAACAGAGAAAGAGCTGCTTGTAGCTTTAGAATACAGATGGGTAATTATTGCGATGCAGTCTCAGAAGACCTTGGATTGAGAGCGCCGGAGAACATCATACATCTGAACACTAGCACAGTACAAGAGATAGAGGCGTAGAGCTTTCTGAAGCCATAAAAGTCAGCCATACCCAACACTTTCTTCTAAAAGCTGGAGTTGTTAGATTGAACATTTATCATTGTTTATGTATCACCTAAAAAAAAAAAAAAATCCCTGACCCACTAACTCCTATGCTGCCTCTTTTGTCTATTGATCTGTTGATGCCTGATTTCCATATAGAACTCTGCCAATGGCTAGTCTCTACAGTGGGAAGTCGACTTTCAAACCTTCATCCTTGGATTATTAGATTCCCTTATTTCTCTGCTCAACATCCCATGTATCCAAAGTAAATACTCTTAGCACCCTATCCTAGGATTTTGTCATCTCACTGCAAGAAACACCGAAATTATTACGTCTTTCTAGGACCCACTAAGGAAGGAGTGTTGTGAAGTGGTTAGGTAATTGACTTTTGATTCTTAAGGGAAAAGTCAACATAAAACATATGCTTCCATTATGTAAAGACGTAGAGTTAGGTAAACTAAACATAGTCAGTTTAAAATATTGGAGGAATGATATTATTGGCTTTGGAAAATGTTTGAGATTCATTAGCAATAGCACTTACCTTCCTTAAGTCACTGGTTCTTTCAAAAGATCACCCTATCTAACCCTTACATTTACAGGCAATAAAGTGGGGCTCAGAAAATTAAAGTCACTTACTTGAGGTTACATAACCACTAAGTAAGGTTGCCGCCACGCTCTGCTTCCTAATGTCATGTATTTTCTAGGAAAGTCAGGAGAGCTTACTTTCTGGAAGTTTTGCTTATTAGCAGGATGTATAACCTGTGGGAAAAGACACAACAGCATTCGATTTTATTTATCTCTCTGGTTTCTCTGGAAACATGTTGATTAGATACTACCATCCTTTTCTCCCTCAAGGCTTTCTTTGGGCCACAAATGGTGAAGGCCACTTCTTTACAAAGTTATTCTTTTTACCATTAACTGTTCTTTTGTGTTACTTTCTGTAAAAGCATCAGAGAGAGTTATTCTCCAGAGACTTCTGGGTAGTTGAGTCCTTGCTTTTAGATTCTTTCTATCTAAACTAAAGAAATAAGGACTGTAGGTTAAACAAATCTCTTCAAATATGAAGGCTCTTTAGAAGCTAAAATGCACAGACCCTCGAAATGCGGTATCTTTCTGTCTCGATTTGTACCCATTAGCCAGGTCCACAGGGAAATCACTTTTTATTTTTCAATAATTATTTATTGGGTCCTTATTATGTGCTATGGCCACATTCCTGTGCCTCTTCTCTCACTGTCTTTACCTATCTGGTCAACACTGCTCACAACTTTAAGTAGCAGTGACCAGGGACAATTGTCCACTGTGCACTACTGTCCTGTCCAAATACTGGCTCGCTTCAACAGAACTGAAAGGGAGAATAGGGCTTATTCAGAGTAGTTACAAATGCTGTTCATAAGCACAGGGGTAACTTGCATGGGGTTATTGCATAGGCTGGGCAGGCCTTGCATTGCTCAACTCGAGGGGATACTCTTTACATGAACTACAATAGGAACTGCATCCCCTGGAGCTATACAGTGAAGGAGCCCTGACATTTAAGCAGACAGATAGATACAGGTACCATAACAGTATGTTCTCTTGTTTCTGGCTGAATAATATTTTCAAGGAAACAAGGTACCCTCTTCTGCAAGGAGAATTTGTGTTGAGCCAAAACAAAACCAAAGATGAAGCTGATATGGTAAGAACAAAATGGTTTGTCTAAGTTTTCATGATACTGCTCCAACCTGGATTTGCTTAGTGGCTTCGACTACCTGTTCCTTAAAAAAAGAGAGAGTAGGCATGACCTGTCACTATCAAAAAATTCTACCTGGTGTCCAAGATAATAAGGATTTTCCTGGTGAGTTGTTTACAGGAGGACTCATATATTTTGTACTGAAATCACTAAATAGTATGTAATAAAAAATGTAACATTTTTCAAGTAAGAGAGACTCCAAAAGCCTAGCCCTAGGTTACATGATTTTGCAGAGATAATACTTAGCACTTTATGAATTTTAAGTTTCAGCTTTCAGTAGTATCCATCCATTTGAAAAACCAGATATGACCTTTTGGCTAATAGCATTGGGGGAAACATTACTATAGATTAGTACTATGAAACAGAAATAAAATTAATGAGCAAACATTCTAATGGAGTCACTGCATGTGAGCACATTAAACTTCTGCATAAAGATAGAGATTGTAAGTGGGTTTCTAGGTTTCACCATTCTGACGTTCTTAATTAAACATGGCACCATTGCTAAAGATAAAATCTTTAATGTTTCTCAAATCTTTTCTTTTTTTTTCTTTTT
>NC_041224.1:159670721-159751938 GCF_002837175.3 Physeter macrocephalus
TTTTTTTTTTTTTTTTTTTTTTTTTGCGGTACGCGGGCCTCCCACTGTTGTGGCCTCTCCCGTTGCGGAGCACAGGCTCCGGACGCGCAGGCTCAGCGGCCATGGCTCACGGGCCCAGCCGCTCCGCGGCATGTGGGATCCTCCCGGACTGGGGCACGAACCCGTGTCCCCTGCATCGGCAGGCAGACTCTCAACCACTGCGCCACCAGGGAAGCCCAAATCTTTTCTTTTTTAATAGATACCTCATATGGTCATCATACGTAGTGTGAAAACTTAAAGATCAAGTAACATATTCATCTAAAACAGCATAGGGAAAATATATCAGGATCTGTTTATTATCACCGTGGAGAAATAATGTTGGAGACCACGCTGAAAAAAGATGATGTGGTCTGGCCAAGGAGATATTAAAAGTGACCAGATGACTGTTGGCACTTCTGTTTTCAAAGCTGGCTATAACACTTCCTCACTTTGTGACCCTAATCTGAAGCCAGGCTAGTGTCTTGTCCTCATCCTAACACCATGTCTCTCTAGCAGACATGGTCGACTCCATGGTTCTGAAAGGACACAGTTGGAAGCTAATTCTTGTGTCTTCTGTCCTACCTGAGACTGAGAGTAGCATCTGTGCCTGTTTGATGAGTACAGAGAAAGCCATTTTTCTTAACACTTTAGAATAATTAGTGGAGCCTACCAGTTTGGGGTTAAAATGCAGAATAAAAATAATAGGGTATGAAAAAAGAACAATGTGATGAGATTCTCCAACTGTTGGTTTATAGCGCTTTTAAAAAATGTTTGCATGGAGTCAATGATGGATTAGGATATAGTATGAAAGAAAACAGTATGGGACAGAGATATTCAGAGAGCATTTGTAATTTGATAACTGAGGAAAATAGCAAAGGAATCAAATCATTTAGACTATTTTGATAGGTACTTCCTAGATAACTGGAAGCATCCACCACATTACATTTAGACTAGGTGGAATATCCAAAAACATTTATTGTGTGGTCCTAAAATTAATGTATTAGTAATTATTAAGTAGTTTCAATGTGCCAGTAAGAGAATTATTATTCTTATAACATTTCTGAAAGTATGTATATGTGTGTGTATGTATATATGTGCATTTTATAAAGTGCTGCTATAGCTAGCATCTCCTTCTATTAATTCAACATCCAGTGAAGTTTATCTCCATCTTACTAACAAGAGAAGTTATGGCTTAATTCAAGGTCATAGAGAGTGGATCACAGCCTGGATTTAGTCCAGGTCTTTTGATTATGAGCTCAACGTGATTTTGCATAAAAGCCCTTTGGAGAACTTTTAAAAAAAGCAAATATTCAGACACTGCCTGTCATCCCATCCCCACTACCCCCAGCAGAGACTGATTTAGTAGGTCTGGCTTAAATGACCTGAGATTGTACCAAAAAAACCCTCAGAGCCCCTCTGAATAGTTCATTGTGCAATAATGATTTCAAGGGCGTAAGAGTTTGAAATAAATCTGTGGAGATCCTGGGATCTCCTGTGGAAATTGTTGTTGTGCCTAAAGATTAGCTTGTTTATAATTTCCCATACTCACTGAGAACTGAATATTTAAAAACATCGTGGTTTGCAGTGGCATTGTGGTTTAATGTAAAATATATAGGATTGAGTTTAGTCATGGCTATTCAACTTCCTAGTTGTATACTTTGAGCAGATTAACTTCTTTCAGCCCAAGTTTGCTGATAATGTAAGATGTAATTGAAATGATTAAGTGAAATTAAATATTTAAGGTGCTTAATACAACGTCTGGCAGAGAATAGGTTCTCAATAACTCGTAAGAACATGTCCCTCTAGAAGTAGTCTTCTGGTTAATTTAGTGTTTTAACTATAAAATTATAATTTATATTTTCTTTCTCTTTTCTCATATTTTGGAGGATCACTATGTCAGCCATTTGATCATACGCATTTGTCCCTAAGCATGTGTCTTTACTAATCTAGAGGCTCATGTGCATTGAGTTTTTGGAATGACTAGGGAATTTATCATAGCTTCTCTCTAATCTACAGTAGTTCCGTTTACAAAAATTAAAAATAAATCTCATGATATGTGTCTTGCATATGCAGGCATCTCTGTAGTGTTCTCCTCTCTGGTAAATCAGCTGCTTGAGGCTCAGGTCAGACACAGTCAAAGCCATGCAATCATGGTACATAATCTTGATGTCAAATGCATGAGTCTTGAGCAAGCTTTTCATGTTGTTTGCATAGTACTAATTTCCACTGAGTATAAAAACGCCTTGGTGTTACTGATTTATGAACACTGTACATTCCTTACGATGAAGATGGATTTTAGGGGAAAAGAGGGTGTTTTCAAGATATGGTGAATTTTATTGTAACATGTCGTCAAGTTCAGCTATTTCTCGTGGACAACGTAGAGAACTTAAGGGCCCTGCAGAGAGGAGGCAACAGGTAGAATGCCCAGCTGCTACCACCACAAAAAACACCAGCACAAAGAAAATGATCAGAATTCTGGTCATAATGACAGACTAGATGAGCTTTTGTGGAAAACAGAAGCAAAATAAACCTTCTTGAATAATTTATTACTCTAAAAATACATTCATAACATGTCATGGTATGAGTTCAGGAAAAAGATCCCACTACTGCTGGGTTCTGCTGTCAGCGGCTGTAGGGCCACAACAGGCAAACATAACCAAGTACATTTTCACTACCCTGATCACCAGTCCTCCCACTGATAATTTGTTTGGTCCATTCCTTCCTATTGCCTGAAGACATACATCAAAGTCTGGCAGCTGTAGGTCTGACTTCTGTTTATTTTATCTTTAGCTTTCACAACTGCAAAGGAAAGCCTGAGTTTTTTTAATAAACATCCCAGCACCAGTTTATGAGAGGGAGAATGAGTTAGATAGTGATTTTTTTTCGGAAGGCTTTTTAAGCCAGCTGTGGGTGAGAAGGTCCAATTTGCATTGGAACTGCTAGCTAGAATTCAGGGAAATCCCATCTGGTTTAGAGAAGAGTGAAAGAAAATAAAACAGAATAGAGGATGCAATGCTTCAATAGTTAGTTTACAAACCATTTACTCAACACCTTATGTGGGAATAGCACCGTGCTTGGAGCTACGGAGGTCTGCAAGAGAGAAAAGTAGACTGGCCTCCCTTTGCAAGGTGTTTTCAGGCTATTAGAGACATTGTTCCTTCACTAAGCAGTGATGTCCTGAGCTCTTACCAAGTGTCCAGCACTGCTTCAGGTACAGTGGAGAATGAGACAAAGTCTCTGTTCTCACGGAGCTTATATTCCATTAATAAATGGGCATGAAACAGCTAGTAAATACTACACAGAGAATCATGAGGGGACGATCAGTTAGTGGGCAGGTTGCTTACTACGGAAGTCATGGAGGACCTCTCTGAGGAGTAAAATTGGAGGAGAGACCTGAACCATCAGAAGGAACAAGCCAGGCAAAGAATAAGAGGAGTGTTCTTGGAAGGGAAGCTAGAGAGTATGGCCAAAGTCTGAGACATCGTGGGTCAGGGGCAGGAGGAGAGACCTGAACCATCAGAAGGAACAAGCCAGGCAAAGAATAAGAAGAGGAGTGTTCTTGGAAGGGAAGCTAGAGAGTATGGCCAAAGTCTGAGACATCGTGGGTCAGGGGCAGCTGTAGGAGATGAGATGGGAGTGGTAGGCAGCTGGCAGATCACAGGGGACTTTCACAGTGGGTCACGGGGGCTTCCCTGGTGGCGCAGCGGTTGCGCGTCCGCCTGCCGATGCAGGGGAACTGGGTTCGCGCCCCGGTCTGGGAGGATCCCACATGCCGCGGAGCGGCTGGGCCCGTGAGCCATGGCCGCTGAGCCTGCGCGTCCGGAGCCTGTCCTCCGTAACGGGAAAGGCCGCAGCAGAGGGAGGCCCGCATACCACAAAAAAGAAAAACACAGTGGGTCACGGTACAGAATTTGGGTTTGGAGAATTCTACCTTTGAGGATTTGAAGCAAGACAGTGACTTGATCTGTTTTATATAGTATACTTTTTAAAGATCACTTTGACTTCATTATGGAGAATGGATTTTAGGGAGCCAGAAGTGGAGGTGAGGAGATCAATTGGGAGGCTATTGCAGAGTCCAGGCAAGGAATCATGGTGGCTTACTCTAGGACTTGGGTGATGTCAGTGAGAGAAAGTCAATGTGAGGAATTTGTTGCCAAAGTAGAGTACACAGAACCTCCTGGTACACTGGATATGTGGAGGTGAGTTGGGGTAGGGGCTCAAATATCATGACTAATTAGGGGCTTGTACACCTGGGTCAAACCCAAAAGATGGGAAACCTAGGAGAGATGCAAGTTTAGGAGGAGAGTAAAGTCCAAAGTTCTCTTTTAGCCATTTTGAATTTAAGGTGCCCCTTAGATACTGAAGTAGAAACGTTGAGTAGACAGTTGGATATGGGAAATTGGAATCTGAGAGGAGGTTTGAACTGCAAATCATAGTCATATAGATGGCAGGTCTTTACAGGCAAGGGGCAGGATAGGATCACCCAGCCTAGGGCCACACCTGGGACCAGCCATGAAATGGAGAGATAAAGGGTCAGAACAGGAGGAGGAAAGTTGGAAAAATCTTGGACTATTCAAGCTAAAGGAAGAAAGTATTTCAGACAGAGTTTTCATTTCTGACTGGCACACAGGTCATTTTTATATGGATAAAATAAATCTTTTATATTACCTACTGTCTTGGACTTTAATAGAATTATAAGGACCTAATAGTTTGCAAATAATGAGCCATATGCATATATTGGCCCTAAAAATCCACAGAGAAGCAAGGTTAAGAAAAGGAGAGCAGTTGCTAAGTTCATGGCTTTAAGCTCTATTTACACTGCTCTTTCCCTTTGTTTTGCTTCATGAAGCTATTCAATGACGATAACTCTTGATTAAATAAATTAGTGCCAACAAGGATAACTTTTTTGAATCCCACCTAACTTCGCAAAGCAGAGATCCAAGTGCTGCAAGCTGCTCTATTTTTGTAGTTCAACTCAACAAATATGTACTGAAGACCTATGGTGTCCCTGCTCTATGTTAGACGGATTAAAAAACACATAATTATAAAGATTCAGCTTGTGCATCAAGGAGTTTATAATACCCTGAGTGAAGAAAGACTTACTTATACTACTACCTGATTACCATTAAAACAAATGAAAATAAGAATATTAATTCCTGGAAATTTTTTAATTGAATTTTCCCTTTTGTGCATCTTAACCAGTATTAACTCTTTTGGTAGAAAAGAGCTAAAACACTACCTCGACCCTCCATTCCCTCATATCCTCGTCTTACCCACAGTTCTAATGCCTGTTGGGATATGTCTTCCCAGGGAATATGATGAGAGTTCCACCCTTGTCACCATCCTCTTTGGTCTCCTCAGTAGCACCAAGTAATGCTGAACTCATAGAATATAGCGAATAACATCTTCCTGCATTTGAGTTGAATATTTCATAGTTTCCAAAGTAATTTTACTTAAATTTACATACATATGTGAGCTGGAAGGACGAGTCTTCCTGATTTTATAAATGAGCAAACGGAGACTCCAGGGGTTGGGGTGAGGAGTGAGTGACTTGTCTCAAGTCATGTGGTTTGAGAGGAAGGGCTCCTATGAAAACATATCTCAATATGACCTCTTCAGAGCTTAACTCTAACCCACAGAAGAGTGAAACAAAGTAACTGTAAAATTACATACATATATAACAAAAATTCACCACTAAAAGATGAACTAATCAAGCTTTAAGAACTTAGCACTATTGGAGGGGTAGGAACGGGGGTTCAAGAGAGGTAGTAATAGTGGCTACTTGGGTTAGGGTTTTTGACTGAGGTTATTATTTGTTTGATGCTGAAGCAGGTGCTCCAAGCATTCCACTCAGAGTAGCACTGATTTCAATTGTCTGAGACTCAGCCTTCTCTGAATATGAAACCCTCATAGCTGATGCTATGGTCAGCTTTGAAGAAAATAGTATAACAATCAGTAACAAACATTTGAAGAGCTCTTTATAATTTATAAACACTTTCAGATTCAAAATCTCAGTTGTATAAACTTACCCTTTGAGGTAGGTTAATTGACCAGCCATTATAATCGCCATATTACACATGGAAAGACAAGCTCAGGGAGATTAACTGACTTTTTCAGTGTCCTAACAAGCTAGCATAGTAGGTGATACAACCAAGACTGGAACTTAGGTCTCCAGACTCTAACGTTTCTATCCCATATACTAGATTTCAGGTACAAGGTGAGCCACTTTGGTGATGTAAGATTTTAATGCTTTTATGGAAGCTCTAAGCTAGTGTGGGATTTTAAAAAAAAGCAATTAATGATATTAATTAATTTATTCATTCAATAAACATTTGAGTGATTATTAGTATTCTGGTTGGTAGGAAAAATAAAGATTAAAAGATGCTATTCTTGTCCTAAAGCTCTGAGTGTAGCTGAAACTGAGAAGAAAACAAAGTAAGTGCAGTGGAGTGTTGGAGCCGGTAACAATCTGTACAGGACGCAGTAGGTTCACAGAAAGGAATGGAGATTTGGGGACAGAATTACAGATACAAGTTAAGGGTTTTGTAAATACATAGGGAAAGAAGTCATTAATATAAGGTCCTTCCATGTGTAAACATTCTATTCTACCAGGTTTGAAAATGCAATACTACCTTTTGTAATGTTTTATCCATTCTTGTGAATCTTCTTAAGTATGAAAAATTACTCTCAATTGGGCAAGCAGATCACTGATACAGAAATACAGTTCTAAGTATTGGGCTTGATGGTGTTCTGTACTCTTTTCCATCTTGGAGGTTTAGTTTTTCTCTTTCTCCCTATTTACTGTAATTAGGTGTGTAACATGTTTGGAAACAGATAGTACAAGAACTTCTTACTTGGGACATTTTTGTTCAGCATTAAAAAGAAAATGTTAAGTTTTTTATTTAGAGATAAATACTATGTTTGAAGCAGTCTTCACTCTTTCTCTGAGCATCACCCATATCTGAGGAAGAGGTTGTGAGAAGTTGGGGTAAACGCAGGGCTCATTCTGTAACACAAGTGGCAGCCATCCTCACATTACTAGGATTTGACATCCAGGCATAGTGTCTCTGTTTTTTTTTCTAAGCCAAACCATGATTCAGAACTGAGCCATTGATTCTCTCAGAAGAATCCCTCCCTTTATCCCACAGACGCATAACATATCAATCAGTGAAAAGGATTTTGTGTATTTCATAGGAGGGGCAGATGATGAAGAGATTTATCTCATATACCTGATGCAAAAATCTTGAAAATTCTCATTAAGTATTTGTTCTCCAGACTCCTTTTTAGCCTTCCCTGATTACAATTTTTTAAGTCTTTCCCTGGTGTTATACTCTGATTCCCAAGAAGGTTGCCTCATCCTTCCTCTTTCCAGTACTTTCGGTGACAAACTTAAAATATTTAATGTTATGCAAAATAATTCATTTGGACCTTCCTCTTGAACCTCACCTGTGCACACTGAAGACAATGTCCTTATCAAGCAGGACTCACTCTCCCAGAGAGGTGGGTTTGCACCTTGAGTTCCCTGAGTATTCTTCCAGCTTCTCAGGCACAAACCCAAGCAGTTTAGAAACATATTTCTTTGAAACAAGTGCACTTTCCAAGATGCATTCTGAGTAATTCCATCTTATTGCATTTGATGTTCTTAAAAGTCTGATTTTGCATTTAGACAGGGTTATTTGGACATGGTGGGATAAAAATGGTCCCATCAAAATATGCTGTTTCAAGCAAATTATTGTATTATTTGTTCTCAATGGCAAATATAACCCCAAAGCATTCTTAACACTCAGTAGAGGCATAGATACAGAACCATGCAGTTATTGGTAATAAAAACCTAGTGTAGATATGTAATGAAAGATGAAAATGAAGTTGTGACCTGATTATGAGCTACTGGCAATATTATTTTCTATCTTATATTAGAAATCAAATGAGCTTTGTGTATATTAACTGATGGTTGACTTATAAAAATGTGTAGGCACTGATACAGTGTTGTGTTTGCTTCATTTGAAACTGTGGCTTCCATGGATTTAAAAAATACATATTTTATTTGCAAAGTGACAACCATAAATTTTGGTATGTTCAATTGTTTAGCCAGTGATTTCCAGAAAGTAAGTAGTATCCTACTTGTATGAGTTTTAAAACAGGCAATTTTGAAATAGGTAAATTACTCAGTAGAAACATTAGGAGACTCAAATTGCTGATGTGTCTTCCTCAAAACACCTCTTATTTTCCAGGAGTATGTATATACTAGACATATCTTATTCTTTATAAGTCTCACACTTAGACCACTTATGTTTCCTACTTTAAAAAAATGCCTATGAAACAAAAAATAGCCCATGTGAATGTTATTAAAACTAACTTTGTCCTACAGAAGTAATTTGATGCCTTGTGAGGCAATCTGTACATTTATAGGGTCTTTTCATACAATAAAATTCAATGTTAAAAGTATAATTATTCAAAAAAATTAACTAAATGGCAACAAGGGTTTTTCTTTTCCTATATTGTTGGGATTTTTTTCCTCCTCCTAAAACCTCCCAGCTGCCCTTTGTGAAGTTCCTAGAATAATGATTAACATTATAAAACCAGAGACTAAAAATCTTGGTACGGACTGACCCATGGGGACACATTACTATAATTAATTTAAAATAAAATAATAAAAGGGGCATCCCATAAGGGACAAAAGTCTGACTCATCCTCACAATTTATTCTGTTTGTCAAAGTCACCCAAAAAGTTTCTTAGGAGTGGTTGGAATTGGCTCAGAACCAGGGGCTCTCAAGTGTCTTACCTTTGTGGTTCGCCTACCTGGGTTTCCCAGTCCTTGGTTGAACATTAATGTTCTCACGGGGATAAAATATTTAATGTAATTCTTGTGATCTCTTCCAGTAGAGGCTGAGGCCATTTCTAAAACCTCCTTCCCCATGTGCCTTCCACAGTATCTTCACACACACAAACACAAACACACACACAGTTTGTCTCTTTTTTCCTTTTCTCAAGGTTTAATCGAGCATTTTGTTTCCCACATGGTCTCTGGAAGACTGGCAGTTTCCCCCAATGTCCTTCAAATAAGCCACACTCATTTCCTGACTATCCTGTAGTTAGTTTACTGATGCTATGCCACTATGCTCTTTAGACTGGAGGAGTGGAGGGGGTTTTGCCTCTGTTACCTAAAAAAAGCTGTCCATTTATCAGGTACATTTAATTACCACAGTTGTCACCCATGTGCCCTGTCAATTTGGCCAAGCCCAAGAACATGTATATGGAGCAGTATTAATTATAACCCCTCTATGTCTTACAAAATTTACCTTCTGAGGCTATGAATGAATATGGGCTAAATTTCCTAGAGCAGAACCCATGAACTCACGTGTATTTTTACCTCAATTCCTGCCACTACAGGCTCTCCTTCAAGCCCCAACACACTTACACATATACATGCACATGCTTACAAGAATGTAATTGGCAAAAGGCCTTGGGATGACCTTTGCCCCTACTGGAAAGGCATGAAACTAAATCCAGTACCTTTCTCCTACTCTCAGATCGGTCTTGTCTTGCTGACCTCTTCCCAACCCTAACTTGCTGGTCTGTTTTTCTATTTTCCCTAAATGCAACTTACTTTAAGCATGTATTAACTTGGTTAACATTCCTGCAGTTAAAGGATAATAGACAATTACCCATTTGTCAGTCTTAGCCTCTTTCTTCTCTCTCAAATGTCTACTTATGACGTACATCCAGACTGCACGCCCTTTTTATTTTTTTTTGAGAAGCAAAGCCAAAAAAAAAAAACATTTTTAAAGAAAATGCAAAATTTCTTTTTAAAGAAAATGCAAAATTTGTTTTTAATGTTGGCTGTCACCAAAAGGGGAATCGATAAGCCAGAAAATACAAAACAACAAAAAAAGTGTCCCCTGACTGCTCTGTCTGTGCCTCCTCAGCGTGTGCATCTGGTTGTTCATCTCTGAAAGTGTGTGAAATACTCTTTTCTTTAAATTATTTTTTGTTCTTTGCTCCCTTCTTGTTTGGGAATTAAGTGCTTTTTGTATTATATATATCTATCTGTATATATATCAATGTGTTTCTTTTTAATTGCTAGATCTTTATCTTTAGATTTTGGTTTTATCCAAAACTATGACAAAAAAAGTTATGAATTGTTTTCTGCAACTTTTCCCCACTCCCTCTTTAAATGTGGAACAACTTCAGCTGCAGAATCCCCACATCCACATCTTTCAAATAAGCCCAGTCTCACTGGAATCACATGTACCATGGGTGGCATGGGGAAGACAGGTGATGTCATTCAGACAGTACCCTTTCTATATAGGGAAGTCATGAATGACCCAGCCAGTGGGCTCCCTATACAGCTTTGTCTTTCGATTTGAAGATCTCCACCCCCTCCCCTAACTCTAGATGGGGCTGTGTGCCTGCCGATGAAGTTGTTCAACTTGAATGCATAAATCTAGTCTCCTTGTTTTTGCTTTTAACCTTTTGATCATTATTATAAGTATTACTATTATTATTTTATGTATTTTGGCTACTTTTAATAGGGACAAAAGTTTAACTGTTTTTATTATTTAACAATCTTTAATGAAACTGTAATGATTTTTGGAGTAATTGCATGTTGAAGAAGTTGCAGCTTAGGGTGTGTGAGATTGTCAGTGTTAGAGTTCTGTTCTTTATTTCTGTAGATGGGCATGTGTAGGCTCATTTGTTTTTGTATATTGCCCATCCCTTCCTTACAGCCAGAAGCTCTAATGCAGCTAGATCACTCCGTGCCGCCCTTACATGGACATGGCGACTCACTTACACATTTACTCCCATCATCTTCATCTCTTGTGTAGTACACTCATAGATATGACCCTACCCTTTCTGCATCTTTCCTTCCCATACCCCTCCTTTCTTTAGCATTGTTCAAACTTATGTGCTGTCATCCATCCCCTTCAATTAAAGAAAGTCTAAAACTTGTCAAAAAGACAAAAAAAATTAAAATTAAATATATATCTGAGAACCTATAATAATGCAGAAATTCATTCAAAACCCTCGAGATTCATAGATTTTTTTAAAGGCAAATTATAAAATTAAACAGGTTTTTAAAAATTTTTTTTAAATCATTGCAATCAGAATAATTTCAGATTCAAAACTGACGCCCTCCCAAGCTCCTCAAAGTAAAAAATTTGTTAAAGTGCAGATTTTTTTTTCTTTTCATGTTATGTGGTGTGGATGTATGTGTTGTTGCCTCCCTGTATCATCCTCTGTTGTAAATTATTATATTTGAAAAATTAGACATTTTGCTCAAAAGTTTTTAAAGAAATGACAACAAAAAAGCAAGTTACAAGAATGTGGCAATTCTATTTGTCCAAGAGCATTCTTACACAACTTTCTTTTGTAAATTTTTCTTTCATGCCAAAAAACATGCGGGCAATTTGTTGATGTAAGTTGACTATAAATTAATACAGTATGCTTTTTTTAAGTTAAATTATTTTGTCTGTATGGAAATGATTTCTTTATTTTTCCTAAAACAGCCTCTATTTTTTATTTGCTTTTACTTTTCTTTTCTGTCCTTATGTTGTGAATGCCTTGTTGATGTTATTTGCTCTCTTTCCCTATAGTTTACTTTGAACCTGAAGTTGATTTTATTTTCTACTATGTGATTTTGAAGACAATATTAAATATTTTATTTCATTTGTGTCTATTTGCTTAATTTTCACTGTTATGTTTTGTGCTGAATTGCTTCTAATGATCAATGTGAATTCTCCTCTTGGTAGAAGGGCGTGGGTAAATTGTTCTTACCATCCAAAGGAAGCCTGGCCTCTTTGCCTGAACCAACTTTTAAAGCCTTGAAAGCAATGGTAGGCTGTACAGTGGGATATGAAATTGGATACAACCTACAGGAGGCCTGTACTCCAGAAGAAAGTTAGTTGAGTTAACTGCAAATGTTATCAGTGGTAATACATCCTAATTTAACTCCTTAGAAAGCATTTGGGGAAATCAGTCCTTTATTTTCTTTTCCTTCAGCAAAGGGGAAATAAGGTACTCTCAAGTGACTATGG
This sequence comes from Physeter macrocephalus, assembly GCF_002837175.3. Classification (NCBI taxonomy): domain Eukaryota; kingdom Metazoa; phylum Chordata; class Mammalia; order Artiodactyla; family Physeteridae; genus Physeter; species Physeter macrocephalus. The sequence goes on from NC_041224.1 coordinate 159,682,776, forward strand.
TAGAGTTTGGTTATCCAGGATTAAACTATCACCATCACTGCAAGCTACAAAATCACTTTTACTGAGAATAGAGAAAGAACCCCAGAGCTTAGAGTATTGTCCTATGATAATGATGCCTTCCAAAGTATAAAACTAACTACTGGTGAAAGCACACCCGCACACAGAGAGCACCCAAATGTCTCTCTCTCTTTCTCTTTTTCCTTTTCCATTTCTATTAATATTTGCCATTTCTCTCAAGGATTTAAACAGGTAAGCTTTAAAAGGATCCTAAGAGTCTACCCACAAGAAACATGGTGATTTTCACATCTAAAGTTTTATTTAGGAAACGTCTCAGGTAGGTATTGCCATTCTGTATGACTCTACGGTGAGAATACTCCTTGACCTTAAAGGTATTTGGTCAGTGTTGCCTTATCACTTCAGGAAACAAAAGATCAGCAAGAAGTGCTATATAATTTTTAAATAAAGAGATTACTTGCTTCACTTTAGTTTTAGGTATTAGTGTTACTGTTAAAGAAGTATCAAACTGAAGAGTGGATAAGGGATATGTTTCCAACCCAGCAGCTTCAATGAATGCACTTTATCTGCCTCAGTTTGTATGATTTTATATTGTTTGACATGTTGGATGATATTTTAGGTTTAAAACTAAGAATCTCCTAAATGGACTGTTTTATCTAATTGAATTGAAAGCTTTTATTTTTGTTGAGGGTGCTATCCATAAGCCCATTTGATATAAGGCTTATCATTTATTTTAAATGCAAGCTCTTGGGATTATTATAAATCATTCTTCAAACTCTGCATTTAAAATAGCCTTAATAATCTAGATCCTATATTATTATACTTATACCTCAGCATATGACTACTACATAAAAAAAGGTCAGAAAAAAGTCATCAATGATTTCAGTGTTTATAGGCCCAGAATATTAGTAGAAATGATACTAGCAACTAGAATTTTGGAGTAGCAGTTTCTGTGCTAAATACTTAACATGCATTATAGTTAACATTAATGGTGGCTTGAGATAGGCTGTGTTATTATTCCCATTGTACAGAGATTTTAATAAATTTGACTGACTCATGGCTGGTAAGCCACAGAACTGTGATGCTAATCTGCGTCTGAGTGACTTCAGAGGCAAAGCTTTTAACCAACAGGCAGATGAAAAACTCGACATTCCTTCTTTTACAATGTATAATGACATCAAGGGGCTGTAGCTCATCTTACCTGGGTGTATATTGAAAAAATAGAATCTGTAGCCTTTCAGAATCAAACCCATTTCAGATAAACTAGGGGAAAATGTCCTACCTGGAGATTCTCATCTCATTAAAATGCTCGTTAAAAAGTTAAGTCCCTTTGAGATACTTGAGTTTTTCTGCTGTCTTCTCCCCAGGGACTTGCCATGCCTGTCTGTGACTATTTTTTCTGAGGCTGGATGCAGAACAATTTCATGGTTCCAAGCTTCCAGATATTGATGTGTTTCAAGTACACACTTCTGTGGCACCAAATAACTAAATGAATATCATTCAATAACTAATTTTCTGGGGAAAAAGATGATTGCTCACCATTGTATGTTAGTTTCCCAGCAGAGAATCAGAAAAATGCAAATAAGAGATGAGGTAAAGAACCTAAATATAGATAAAAGAAATTCAAGGAATTGGAGCACGGTGTCCTCTCCCAGAGTCTCACTCTTCAGTGTCATTGTTTTTCGTATTTTTTGTGACTTCTTCCACTCAGATATCTCCAGAGAGGCAAAGGTTGGAGCCATATTGAAACTTTGTGCTGCTTTTCTTGTTTTTTCAGATGACCCACTACACCACCATCACCTACAACATTCTCACAGTTCAGAAGAGTTCTATTAAATTTTTAATATACTGTCTTTTTCGATGGCAGAGAGCCCCTTTTGCTGAATATCAGCCCTAGACACATGAATTATATATCTATAAATACACTCATAAAACAAAAAAGCAGGGCAGCCTTCAGGGCTAAAATAGACCTTTTATATCCCTAGTGATCTCTCTGGTTTAAAGAAAAGCACAACCCTGTCAATAAAGGGTATATATTCCTGATTTAAAATGCTAACTTTAAGGAATATGGATAGTCCTTATTCCAAAGCAAAGAAAAATTCTGGGGATGGAATAGGAAATTAGAGTTGTGATGGGTTACAGGTTTTGTAGTACTCTGCCTGCAACCCCTTATGACTTTAAGCTTGTTGCTTCTATGAATACTTTCATAAACATAGACATCTAGTAGATCACTGATTTCACGGTCTTTGGGCAGTGAAAAAAAAAATTATCAGCTGCTCCAACATTTCGGAGGAAACTCACTTTAGATTAATACAAATAAACATGAAATCTTAAATAGCCTTCTGCAATCTAAGTCATTTCTAGTAAGGATCTAATGATGGGAGAAACACATCCTTCACCTCCTTATCTCAAATGATGTGTGCCCTTGGACCTCCCAGGACACTAGAATCATCTTAAATCTTAAATATGGAATTTAATATTAAAATGGACTATACACCCCAACTCACATACTTGTCCCAGGCACCTTCCACGTTTATAGGTATCCAAAAATTTCCACCTACTTTCACTATAATTCCCCTTTGTAACACCAACTCCTTCATCCCAGCGGACTCCCGTTTAAACTAAAGATATTTTTCCAATTCCTTGAGATGCCAGGAGAGGGGAGCTATGAAAGTTCCTATGATTTCATTGATTAAACACTACCAGGATTTGGGCTCAGATGTCCCTGACAGGGCATCATTTATCATTTTTATCACTGCTACTAGGATTAATAACAAAATGACAAAGAAATTGAAGATTAGCAGTTTTAACAGATTCTGTTATTTAAACTCTGCAACAGCATACCCATCATTTTAGTTTGGAAATAAGCTCTTACCATTTCACTTAAAGGCTCACCAACCTTTTAGAAGCTCTTTGTAAATTAGCGAGCTTCAAGACCCTCTTTTCATCCCCTTATCAAAAGGATGATTTTCACTTTTTTTTTTTCTGCTCCAAGAGAGATACTCACATTAGGGTGTTGAATGAGAAGCGAATAGCAAAGGAAAGTGGAAGTGATTCAACTGCAGAATGAGCAGTTTGTAGATTTTGTAGATTTTTAACAACAAAGACACAGTGGAAACTTTAGCTGGGATTGAAAAGACAGGGGGGAAAAAGAAAGGCAAATGTAAGACTCCAGTTGGGTGTCACAGATGGTACACTAAAATTGCAAATGAATGCCACTCTGTAATCATGAAGACAGTGATCTTAATCACATTTAAAGGGACACTAGCATCCTACTTAACAATTTGCCTTTATAGTTAATTATTTGTTCCAGGACTTTGCCTCCCAACAAATCAGTCACGCCTTGTCCTTTATCCAGGATTACTCTCCACTTAATAAACAATGGGTTGATTTTTATCCTTGCCCTAAAAAGCAAATGAGTCTCGGTATTTGTGCCAGAAAAGAACACCCATTCTAGGTGAGATGGGTACGAAAACCCTGTCTTGTTCTCTAAAGGAAAGTAAAATCATCCCGGAGCGATCCCTAGGGAACCTTTAACAGACTGCATGAGCCTTCACTCCTCTCTCCTCACTGCTCTTGTCTTACTCAGACACTGCCTTCTTCCACATATCATCTTAAATATAACACTCAGGGCCTCCCTACCGGAAGAATAAGAAGAAAAGGTAACTCGGGGTTAGTTTTAGGACTGGCTTACCTTTAGGGACCTGTGTTCCAAATCCCATTTATAAAAGTTAGCAAAAGTATGTAAATTATGCGTTAAATAAGTTGCAAGATATATGAATTACATATCTTCACAATGTAAAAAAAATAAGCATGCTTGTCCAGGAAAGCAAGTCTGAAGCTTCGTCAAATCTGCAAAAATCGGTTTTCTCAATAGTTTCAAACTCTGAGCACTAGAAGAGAAGCTTGGGGTTTAAAGCACAGACTAAAATATCATCTTGAGATTCTCAGAAAGATTCTTGTTTTATTTCCCCACATGTGCTAACATCATCAGGTAGGCCAGGGATGACCGTACAGTGCTCTCTTGTCCCTTCCCTTCCTTAAGATACGCATTATGTACGTCGTTGCCAAGCTCCCCAGCTCAGTTTCTCTCTGCAGAGAATAAAAGCTTCTGATGTGGTGCAAGCAGTTCTTCTCTGGTGCTCTGAAGGTGTGCAGTAGCTTTCTTTTCAGGGGGCTTTTTCTTAGCACACCTGAAACCTGGACAGTTTAGATGCAGCAGGTCAGAAAGAAGACTTCAACCATAATATCGTATTATCATCTCAACTGTCTGACTAACTGGGTCAGGGACATATCATGCCATCCCTGCTAGAGGATTTTTAAAAACAATAGTTGGAATCATTTTTTTAATAAATTTAATGAAGAGACATGAACTGTGACTTCTTGATTCTTTCTCTGTTTGAAAATAACACTGTAAAGAAACACAAGAGAGACTGAAGACTGATTATCTTGCTTACATACATGAATAATAAGCTTGGCCCTACAATTAGGTAACATCCACCACAGAATATTTGTGGTAACCATAATTTGCAGGGCAGTATGATTCAGTGAACTATTCTGAACTTCCTTTCCTGACCTAGTCCTCGTATGTTTATAAGTGCAATGACTAGGGTCTGTGGGTAAACCGATAAATATCTGCCATTCTAAGAAATAAAAGGAATCCAAATTGGAAAAAAGAATCACTGATTTTAAAAACTACTTTGCTGTCTCTACATTTCTGAATCTAAAAGTAAGTTTCCAGTAAGTCATGGATATGTAGGCTGGGTATTCTTAAAATCTAGTGTCTGCTCAGTATATCTTACATATAGCATAAAAGCAATGTATAAATATAATACTAGACCAATGCAAAACAAGTTGTTTTATAGTCAGGGACTGCACTTGATAAATGTGAAATAAAAGGTAGTAACTTAAAATACTAAAGATGAGCTCTTTTATGTTCCTTAATCTTGATCTCAGTGACATGGAAAATATGTCATTCTCATCCTAATGGGAGCAAATAAGTAGAAACCCAAGAAGAAAATAAGGAAATGCTATGGCTCACAGATTAATCACAGGCATATATGCATGTACGTACACACACACACACACACACACACACACACATACAAACACATAATTTTCATGGTCAGTATTTGCAACAGTATAGCTGAAGGTCATTATCCCATAAGCCCATCCTGGAAAAAGCCTATTTGAATTCTATCTAAATAATTACTTGAGAGTATCTTTAAAAATCTAAGCCCCCGATCTAAGGATTTCAGGTTTTGATGGCAAGAGGCATATAATGGGCTAGAAGTACAGCCCAATAATCAGCCTAGAAGTAGAGAGGATCCATATGTGGATCCAAGTCATTTTATTATAATTTCTGAGGTGTAACCTATGAACTGTACATACATTCATTGAGTGTGGCTGTGAATTGTTTTTCTACAAATATACTAATTGTGTTTTTCTTTTTCTTTTCAATCCCAGGAGGTGAATTAGTTATCCCTCTTCTTGTAGAAGACCCTTTAGCTACCCCTCCTATTGCTACTCGTGCACCTTCCATTACACTCCCCCCTACCCTTCGCCCCCTCCTCACCATTATTGAGACCACCAAAGATTCCCTGTCCATGACCTCTGAGGCGGGGTTACCTTGCTTGTCGGACCAAGGCAGCGATGGTTGTGATGATGATGGCTTGGTGATATCTGGGTATGGCTCAGGGGAAACCTTTGACTCTAACCTGCCCCCTACTGATGATGAAGATTTTTACACCACCTTCTCCTTGGTAACAGATAAGAGTCTTTCCACTTCAATCTTCGAAGGTGGCTACAAAGCACATGCGCCCAAGTGGGAATCCAAGGACTTTAGACCTAACAAAGTCTCCGAAACTAGTAGGACTACTACCACATCTTTGTCCCCTGAGCTGATCCGCTTCACAGCTTCCTCCTCGTCTGGGATGGTGCCCAAATTGCCAGCTGGCAAAATGAATAACCGTGATCTCAAACCCCAGCCTGATATAGTCTTGCTTCCGTTGCCCACTGCCTATGAGCTAGACAGCACCAAACTGAAGAGCCCACTAATTACTTCCCCCATGTTCCGTAATGTGCCCACAGCAAACCCCACGGAGCCGGGAGTCAGACGGGTTCCGGGGGCCTCAGAGGTGATCCGGGAGTCGAGCAGTACAACAGGGATGGTCGTCGGCATTGTGGCTGCTGCCGCCCTCTGCATCTTGATCCTCCTGTACGCCATGTACAAGTACAGGAACAGGGACGAGGGGTCCTATCAAGTGGACGAGACGCGGAACTACATCAGCAACTCGGCGCAGAGCAATGGCACGCTCCTCAAGGAGAAGCAGCAGAGCTCGAAGAGCGGCCACAAGAAACAGAAAAACAAGGACAAAGAGTATTATGTGTAAACACGACACCGCTAACGATACGCGAATTTAAAACACAGGATTATTTCTATATAAATATATAAATACTTGGAAAATGAGATTTCACAGATGTCAGAACTGTTCTAACTCTGAGATGGGGTATACCATGACTATGGTGGGGAAAATCATTTTTAAAAGAACACACACAACGATGTACCTACCTATAAGATTCAACCATGGCTGCTTTGAGTCAGTCACTGCTCGGAGACAGTTCTTTCTGCCCTGCTGTGTCATAAAGCACACACTTTGCCCTCTGGAGCGAGCAGATGGTTCCCCCCACTTTCGCGGACTTGGAAGCTTCCTTCTCTTTAGGACCTTTCATCCAAGGTAGAAGACTTCATGGCTTACTTGTTCCATAACTCCAAGTGAGTCTGTAATAATGTTTGTGAAGCTTGATTGTAATAATGTTTTGGTTTTTTTTTTTTTTGGTTTAATTATGTAAAAAACGAAAACAAAAAAAAATAAGAAAAGAAAAAGTTAAAAACAGAAACAAAAAAACCCCACCCTTATCTGGTTCTGGCCAGTGTGTGCGTAACTTTTCAAGATCTGAGGGGAAAAAATGGCTTTTGGGTATTTGTTTATTTTTTGAGAATAACTGGACATAAGTTAAGAAGAAGAAAAAAAAAAATCTCAGAAAACAGAAGAGAGACTATTGCCATATGAACTCAAAAGCTACCACGGTGTCCACTCTACATATCAGGTTGTGGCGTTTCTAGAATCTGTGGTCTATTTCCTATGCGATGCTTTGCTGAACACATAGCAAAATCATGGGGTGGATGATAATATTGATTTGAAAAGCTGGTTCCTCAGGATCGAATTCCAGAATTCGCCACCCAAACCCTGAACAGATGGGGTTAGGGCTGGTTTTATCAGAGCTATTGGCTTTACTTAACAATATTGTTCCTGTCCATGAGCCCAGCCAAATTGTGGTAAAGGAGAAAGCCCCATAAACTAAAACAGAGCCTTTCCTAGGGAAGGGGAACGGGGGGGTGGGCTGGATCTGTGACTGATCGAAATGCATGCAAATAGAAAAGACAATACGAGAAGTCTGTTAAAGAATCAAAACAGACAATAGGGGAGTTCAACTTGTGATGGAACCACAAAAGGTCACACAAGCCAAACATGGCATGACAGAGTGCAGAATTCATAGTTCTTTCCCCACCCCCAACATGATAATGATTTTCCTAGTGATTTAATTTTGCAGCCTGACATTTATGGATAACTCTATCCTTCCATTTGCTCACGTCTCCCTTCACCCATCTTTTCTAAAAATAATAAATGAATAAAGCTGCTGTGACACACAAAAAATGGAATTTAATAGTATAATATATATAAATAAATATATATACAGATATATTTATCATGGTATGTTTGATGGGATGACTGAAACAGGAAAACTGTTAAAATCTTGAAGTGGAATGAGAATGTTGTTTTAAAAGAAAATAACAAAACGACAAAAAAGTAAACCTTAAAATGTGAAGTGTGAGTTTAATTTTGTCACAGTTAACTGTGTCAAAGAGAATAAAAAATCTTCTCAGATTTTGTTTACATATTTTACTACATTTTTGCTGGTATAATTCCTTAGCCACCTGTGTACATACTGCTTTGAGAACTGTTCTTTCCTTTCTATTTGTTTATTTCAGTTTGTTTGGTTTATGTTCCAGTTGTCTTTCTTTTAGAAAAGAGGAAACAATGTACAGAAAAACAATAAACTTGTTGTGTGGCCATACCTATCCCAAAAGCAAGAGACAGAGCAAGACAAATATTCACACAAAAATGAAATGTGTTCTCTGGAGGGTCAGATACATACAGTTTCTTTTGTACAGATGAAAATCAATCAGCTGTTTAGATTTAGAAATCTACTCTTGCTGGTTTTTGTAAGTTGCATGAATATTTGACTTTGAAAAAGAACCTTAAAGACGTGGGGCAAAAAGCGCAATCTAAACAATGGTAGCCTTTACTAATATGTATGGAAAGAGATGTTCTTCATTACCTTATATTTCAATGTGTTAAGAGTTTTGGATTATTTTGTTGTCATTGAAAAAGACAGGATTATAAAGAGATATCAAAGCACGATTTAGATAACCTAAATGGCCCAACCTATATGAAGTTGATTATATCTCGATGTCTGTAAAAGATTGCTGTTCTTGGAGTCTTGAGGTCTTGTGAACTGATTTCCTGCTTCCTTTCTTTACATTTTTTATTTGAGTAAAAATACATTTATTATATTCCTTTCAGTGTAAGTTTCTATTTGGACAATTTTATGGGAACGTGCATTCTGTACGTGAGCTTCTATCATACTGCTGTTGTTTTATGAGCAGACTCTTAAGGAATTTATTTTATGATGTTGTGAAGTTACTGCTTTTTCTTTTTCCTTTTCTCTTTTATTTCACATTTGCATTTTAGTTCAAGGATATGCTTAGCAATAAAATGTTCTTCCCAAAAGCTTGTATGATGATGTATTTTTATTTTCCAAACATTTGGTAAAAGACCTTGTACTAGGGCTAAATATGTCATGTTGAATTAAAAGCCAAGTAATCTACAACCATGTTCATGTGAAATAAAATATTATAACCAGTTACTAATACTTATATAAACTTATCAAAAGTGACATATTTGGGGGCTAAACAATTATTGTCTGTCAACTGAGGCATTATTATTTAGATTGCTATGATAAAGTATCCAGGGGAAAACACTTTTCTGAACAGGTAAGATGACAGAAGCTTTGTATTCTGGGGAAAATATTGTTAGATACTATTTTTTTTAATGTTTGTCAACTTTTAAGTATTTGCTGTAAGTTAACAAACTTACAGAACCATGTTCATGTTTGAAACACTGGAAAGCTTTAAATACATTCTTTCCAAGCCTCCCGCCATATTGAAATTTTTTAGAAAAGTACTAAATCCAAAGTCAAAATTTAAATGTGCTTAAATTTTAACAGCTTCTTTCTAGATTTTCAGATTACAAAATTCTGCAAACATTCATTATTGCTGGAACCTTTCTTATATCTCAGGTCTCCTTGATATGCTGGTTCCTTAAGCACATGCTTACTTTGCCAACTGGATAATCCATCATGATACTCTACATTTTTCATCATGATCTAGAAATGTGGGTTAACTGAACACCTGTACTCTAGCCATATATTGGTTGCCAATTTTTAAAGAGTTAGAATTAAAAGCAAATATAATTAACCCTGTTCCTTCAGATTTCACTAGTGGAATGGTTATGCTATTAACTATCATGGAAATGGGAAAAAATGAGGCTCAATGATGTCAAACTATGGAAAGTTCCTTTTTTGATTCCTGCCTCGGATAATTTACATGAAGCAATCATTTATCAATGCCCATGATATGCCAGATACTATGTTAAGTGTTTTGGCTTATGTAGTCTGTTTAATCCCTGAGTGGTAAATAGCATTTTCCTCATCTTAAAGATGAGGAAACAAAGATATGATGAGCTTAAGGACAACTTGGCTAGTACATTTCTAATCATGTTAAAAGTCAGGCCTTGCTGACCTGGAGGTCAGTGGGATGTCATGAAAAGGGTACAGACACTGAGGCCAGACACAGCTGAGTTGGAACCCTGGCTGGACTATTCACTGTGTATGGGCAATTTCACTATGTCTCTGAGATTTGACTGCCTCATCTGAAAAATGTGACACCTCAATGACCTTGCCTCACAATATAGTTTGGGTAAAAACAATTGAAATAATATAAGGTGTTTTAATTGTGATTGTTACAGAGTAGGGGCTCAACAAGGTTAGTCTCCATCACTTGAGTTCTGTACTAGTCATTTACAATAGCTGCCTCTAGAATTACAAATTCTACAATAAATTCTATAATAAAAAGAGATTTATTTAGTAATTGTCAAGAAATGTTGCCAAGTCATGACTTGAATTTACTAGCTATAATTGATAAAGCTAGTATTTTCTAATCATATACTTTGATTGAGGGCATGACTGCAACTCGTAAACGTGTTATTGACAACTGGTAGTATGAATCTGTCTGACAGCATATTTTAAGCAAGTGGCCAAAAGTTAGGGTAAGTAAAGAAGGTACAGATTTCAGAAAATGTTCAACTTCCAGAGAAATTCTGAGACGATGGTTAATGTGGTAGATTCATCAGGATCTAAGTGGCATTTGCTCAGATACTTTGGTTAATGTCCATGAGCAGAAATAATTTGTCATTATCTCCATGAGGGAGTATTGAGATGGTACCGTCCCTTTCCAGTGTGTTTAACTTTGGCCACAGGCTTTGGAATCAGAAAAGCTTAGTTCACATCTTGGCTCTGAATCCTGGGTCTGTCCTTTACCAGCTGTGAAACCTTGAGTAAAGTGTGCAGTGACTCTGACTTCATCCATGAAACTGGAATGATATGGCCTCCTCTTAGTGCTATTCTATAATTAAATGAGCTAATGTGTATACAAGTGCCTGGTTATAAGCACAGTGGCTGGCCGATAGCCCTCAAACAGCGATGCCTAAATTGTCTTATTAATCATCTGTTATTATCCTAGAAGAAAAATAATACAAAATTCTTTCTTAAAGTCTACAGAGTTACATATAGGAGAGCCCCAGGACAATCATATGACTTCTGTAACCTAGCAGCATAATTGTTTTTATTCCTCTTACAGTTGAAATCACATCGATTTATTGATTCTTTGAGCTCTCCTTGAGTTTTCCGCCAGAAATATGCCTACCCCTGTAAAGCTCTTTACCTCAATCAACTCCTTCAGTATAGAGGCCATAGAAAGTTTCAAATGGTAAACTATTATTTACCTCAAAGGACAGTCTTCCATGCTTCCCAAATCATAGTTATTATTGCCTTAGACACACCTTCAAAATTCTATATTAGCTTTCCCTCCATAGACTTTCTAAGTGTCACTATTTAACGTGTAATCTGAGAACCACTTTAAGCATTTACTCTTTTGATAATTCAACCAACATTTACTGAACACTCATGTGCCTGCCAATCTAATATTGGCTATTGTCACTTTGTTTCAATGAAAGCAGAAAATGGAAATGGGAATTTTAAGCCTTTTTACCTCTTGTATAGATCCAGATAAGCCCAGGTTCTCTTCCCCCATATTCAAGTTGAAGTTTGATTTTTCTCCAAAAATATCCCAAGCTGTATTTGTCCCAGTTGAATTGAAATCCTGATACTGTTTGAGATTAGTTTGATGATTAATATATTTATTAGGCATTATTAAATGATTACTATGTCTTAAATTGAGAGGGTTAATGAGTTTATAATCTACTAAGGGTTGCACAATCAATCTGTCAAAGTTCAAGTGCAAACTAAGCTCTTTGGGGGTTCAGAAGAAATAGCTTATGGTAAGGTTTCACAGAGGAGGTGACATATTAGGTAAACCTTGAAAAATTGATAGGCAGAGATCAGAGCTGCATGCCATTCCAAGCAAAGTACTGAAGTGGGAGGCAGTAGGTCAAAACCATAATTTGGATGGATCACAGATTGTATAAAGTACACTAGTGGAAGATATGGCTCAGAAGGTTTTCGAAATTTGTCAGTGAAAGGGAAGAGAGAGATGAGAGAATGTCTTGAGAAGTTCTCAAGGTCAAGGGTTAATTTGTCATTGAGCGAAGAGGACACAGGAGGAGAAAGGCAATAACTGATACACTCTCAGAGAGGGTGAAAGATTATTGGAGTGATCAAGTTTCCAGATAGAGGTGTTACTCTGAACAGAGAGGGGGTAAGCTGTTCTTCCGATAGAGCAATGAAGGAGAAAATGGAATCAGAAACTGACATATTGCAGTGGAGGTGACAGAATATGGGACAGCTATAGTCAGAGAACCTCAATATTCTAGGTAAATCAAAGGCAAAGTTATGTACCTAATAGGCTGTGAGCACATGGCAGGAGTCTGTTGACAACCTGTTAGGTAGGCAGCTAATGAAAGTGTTTGTTAGAAGTTGACTGTCTTTATCTGGCATTAATAGCAATACTTTAACGCAGATTTAGAGAATGGACTTGAGGACATGGGGAGGGGGAAGGGTAAGCTGGGACGAAGTGAGAGAGTGGCATGGACATATATACACTACTTAATGTAAAACCGATAGCTAGTGGGAAGCAGCCACATAGCACAGGGAGATCAGCTCGGTGCTTTGTGACCACCTAGAGGGGTGGGATAGGGAGGGTGGGAGGGAGATGCAAGAGGGAAGAGATATGGGGACATATGTATATGTATGGCTGATTCACTTTGTTATAAAGCAGAAACTAACACACCATTATAGAGCAATTATATTCCAGTAAAGATGTTAAAAAAATACTTTATATTTTTGCAACATTTCTTTTATATTTCATGACTTGAAATCCAATCTCATGGTTCCAAATTTAGAGCTCTTTCAATTATGTAATGGTGGCTCTAGAGAAACAAGTCATTTTATACTTCTTCTTCAGAGCATTTGGAGCTAAGGAAGAGCATGATAAGATGTTGTGTTAGTCTACTCAGGGTGCCATAACAAAATGCCATAGGTTGGGGGGCTTAAACAACAGAAGATTTTTTTCCCACAGTTCTGGAGGCTGGAAGTCCCAGATCAAGATCCAGCAGGACTTCTTTTTTGATGAGGACCTTCTTCCTGGTTTACAGATGATCACCTTCTCACCCTGTACTCATATGACCTTTCTTCTGTGCACGTGCAAGAAAGAAAGGATCTCTTCCTCTTCGTATAAGGCCACAGTCTTATCAGATCATGTCCCCACCCTTAGGACCTCATTTAACTTTACCTCCCAAAGATCCTCTCTCCAAATACAGTCACACTGGGGGGTTAGGACTTCAGCATATTAATTTGGGGGGTGGCAGACAGAATTCAGTCCACCACAGATGTACATGGTGTTGGGAATTGGTAAGGTGAAAATTTTCAAGTCTCGAAGGAGTCAAGGAATTCAGAAGAAACTCTAGCCTTGTTGATGTGAGTACATGTGCTAGGTAGAAGAGCAAATAAATCCAAGAGAGACTAAACAGAGCAGAATAGGATCATAGGAATAGGGACCAGGATTTGAAAGCAGTGTTAGGGTTGTATGAGAGGCCCTAGAAGACAGGAACAGCTAAAGGGAAGCCAGAGGCAAATTTGGAAATATATTAAATGAATAGTGTGAGCTTCAAGAGACTATGTTTAGGTACATGGGTTCTGGAGTCAGAATGCGATGGCATGTATTCTGGTGCTGTAACTTTGGATAAATTACTTAGTCTACATAAGGCTCAGGTTTCATTCCTATAAAAGGAAATTATAATATTACCTATTGTGTAGGTTTGTCAGGAAAGGTTAAATAAAATAATGCATGGGAAAATGCTTAGCCTATACCTGACACATAATAAACTTTAACAGAAGTTGATCATTATTACAATTTGGCCTTGTTATCTGACTCAGGCAGGATCAAAGTTAGCTGCTACTTGCATGGCTAGCCAGCACCAGAAACTGCATAAATATATGGGTTAGGCAATCACTCTATTTTCCTACTTCTTTCCTTTGCCAAGAAACTATAAAGTGCGTTGCTTGCTCATTGGCAAAGTTTCCCCTTTACTACCACTAAGGTTCTCTGCTTCCAGGATCCAGCTTGGATTATGCCCAGGGAAGGCTCACATCCTGAGATTTTCACTCCTCGCCTGGGTTTCTAGTCCTCGGATTTCCTGTGACAGTTGGTCAATTAAACACCAGGAAGCCAAGAGGTCTTCAGAGAAATTTTCGCCTCTTTAGTGATATGCATTATGTTTTTAAAATATTTTATTTTCTCATGAACGCTTAACATGAGATTTACCCTCTAATCGACAAGTATAAAATTTCAGTTAAGAAGAATAAGTTCTAGAGATATGCTATACAACATTGAACCTACAGTCAACAATACTGTGTTGTACACTTAAAAGTTCATGATCTTTCTTAAACTCTAAATTTGTTCAGTTAATCACCTTGAACTGAATTTGAATCTTTCTATATATGCACATAAAGCATAAGATCACAAATTCAAGAAAAATTTAAATGTTTCTAAATAAATTTGAACTTTTTCCCTCACTTTAATCCAGTAGAACAATTTATTAATCGTATTCCAATGGATCAATGAACGCTGATAAACGTAGTAATTAACTGCACCTGGTCCATCAGCAAAATGATAACCTAGTCACACAGACCTTCATCTCCAAAGCAGAAAAGACCACAGTCCCCTCTTCCATGCCAGGGATCTCTGTGTATTTTGGGTTTGTTTTTAATTTGATTTTTTACTGTGAACATTTTCAAATATTTTCAAAAGTAAAGAGACTAGAATAACAAAACCCCCATTTATTCATTATCTAATTTCAAGAATTATTAGTATTTCGCTATTCTTGTTTTATCTATGCCCACCTCTCCATGAAAGAATGTCTTTTAATACCACACAATGTTAAGAAACACAAAAGAAGCATTAAAAGAATAGTTATTGTTGGGTCTCTTGACCTGAGTCTCATTCTTGTTCGATGTGTTTCAGAGTAACTAAACCTAACACTCTTTCCAATGGACAATTAATGGCATGATTCCAGTTCTTTATTCAATGACAACATGAAAGACGAGATTAACTGCTAAGTAGACTCTTCACCATTTAATGAGATTGCCTGAAAACTGAAAGGATTTTTCCCGCTTGTACGTATTTCAATTCAACTGTGTTCGATCACTTTTTGAAATGAATAGAGAAGTCTGTATAGATTATATACAGCTGCTTAATCTTTTGTAAAATGTGACATCTTGGACTAGAATCCACGTTCTCCTTCAAGGGAATGGGTAAGGGAGACTACTACTTATTTGCACCTGTGGAAGCTAAGAAATTCTCAGTGTTACCTCTAGAAATGTGATCACAAATCTGCTAGCATTTTTCCCTAGGATTATATTCATGTATTTGCAATAACTGTAACTACACTGAATTTGCGTGCGTCTACATAGAAGAGATAGTTCATTAAGCACATTCTCAAGTTATAATGTTATCACTGCTCCACTGTCGGTTGAAAATCATGATTTTCTCTTCTTTGCTCTCACTCACCTGCTATTTTTGGCCTAGAATTTTCATCATAAAAGTATTATGAGAGAGAGAGCGAGAAAGTTATTTATAGACTATTTGATAGTCTTCTTTTCCATCGAAAAGTCAAAATAAGTGTTAGGAGAAATGGATAGAACCACCACAAACTCTTGCTTCTTGGTTTCATGGGGAGGATGAAACCAAGAATGAAGAGTAGAAGAGTAGGTTTCAACAAGTAAACCACTTTCCTGTTTCTACTCTGGGCTCAGCCGTTTGCCCATTTATTTATTTATTTATTTATTATTTAAATTTTTTTGCGGCAGTTGGGGGAACCTAGCAGCCCACACATAAATATTCTTCTTAAAACAAACAAACAATAAAGGTTGTCTAGGTTTGCAAGGAAGGACAATTAGGCAGGGTGAGGAGTGGAGTGCAAGGTATTTTAAATTAAGGGTATCATTAAAACTGAAAAACTAAAATTTCTTTAGTATTATGGTGTAGTTTTCGATGTTAATACATCACCCAGGAAAATGTGCTTATGTGCATGCATGGACATGAGTAACCAGATCTGGGGTTTTTTTGTTTGTTGGGGATTTTTTTTTTGCAAAAAGCTTTACTGTTTCCATTTGGCCCAAGGCTTGGGAGAGGGCTCCAGGGCGGTTAAAAAGCTGCCTAGTGGCCGCAGAAAGAGGCTTCAGGCAGATGCCCTGACACCACAGGGGCTCCTCAAAGGCCGCTGGGCCTCAGCTCCTAGTCATGCTTGAAGTTGAGCCTTTGGAAGAGATACTCGCCCAGCCCAGCCTGGGGACCAGCCAGACTGCGGAGGTTAGCCAGGTGGTCAACGTCTTCTTGATGAGTTTCAGCTGCTCATCCAGGAAGCGGCTCTCCAGGAAGTCGCAGAGGTGGGGATCTGCCTGCGCAGAACCCAGGACATGCCGGTCCGAAAGGGGCCTGATTCAGGTACTTCTCCATGAGAATAGTGGCTTCCCTCGCGTCCTGGGTTTTACCCACTCATCTTGGGACGCCTTCTGCACGTCCTGGAAGAGGGCGTGGCTGCCTCGCTGGTTTTGCATTTTCAAGAGACGCTAGGCACCCTCACGCTTCTCTTTGGCCAATTCACAGAAAACGTGGTCCACGCCTTCCAAAGCCACATCGTCGCGGTGGAAATAGAAGCCCAGAGAGAGGTAGGTGTAGGAGGCCCGCAGATGCATGTTGACCTTGGTGGAATAATTCCGACGAATCTAGGAGCTCATGGTTGATTGGTAATAAGGAGCTATGCTCAAAAAATGCTGTTGGCTAGTCTGGGTGACCAAGGATAGCTGAGTGGCAGATTCCTAAGGTTGCGACTGGAAAAAAGGTTGGAGGGTGGTCAGAGGCTGGAGCAAGGGGCGTCGCTGGGTCTGTTTCATCCAAACGCTGTTGAAGCAAGAGACAGATCTGCAGGACTGCTGAGCACCCTGCCCAGACCTGTTTTGATATGCAATTTGAAGTGGGGAAACTAGGATAGCTGTTCCTTATAAACCAAACAAGGAGGGAAATGTGGGCAAGAGGAGGAGAGCAGAAGTTGAAGAGCTGCTCCTAAATTCCTGTGGTTTGTAATTGCTCAGAAGATAGGTCCAGAATTAGAGCATCTCAACAAGTAAGTCTCTCCCTCCTCTTTCCTTCTCCCCCTCTGCCACCCAACCTCTCCATTCCAGAAATAGTGTCAGACGTTGACGAATAAGCTCTGAGTTTACGCACACACACATAGCCTGCACTCTTGTGTAAAAAAGGAAAAAAATAGGTACTTGTATGGTAATTGCAAAATGCTTTAACCGCTGTGCTGGTCTTTTGTGATGGTCTTTATGTATCTTTTTCTCTTTTCTCTTTTAAATTTAAAGCTTCCTTAAACAGTGATATTATAAACATCATTTCCTTAACATATATTATGAAAACATAAGTCACTTCTCTGTGTAGTTGGACAGGCCTTTCTTGACTTCCTCACTTGGCAGGTTGCAAGCTGCAATTTGATAAGATATATATGCACTGGGGCAGTAGATTTTTTGGTTTTTGATTTTTGTTTGATGAATCCTAATTTTTTCTAGCTTTATTGAGGTATAGCTGGCATATGATATCGTGTAAGTTTAAAGTGTGCGAAGTGCTGATTTGATACATGTATATATTGTATGTATATTGTATACGTGTGTATATTACTACAAGTTTAGTTAACATGTTCACCACTTCACATAACTTTTTGTGTGACATTTAAGATTTACATTCTTAACAGCTTTCAAGAATACAATACAGTATTGTTAACTAGAGTCACCATGTTGTTGGTTAGAGCTCCAGAACATATTCATCATAGAACGTGATGTTTTACCAACATCTCCCCTTTCCCGCTGCCACTACACCCCTGGCAACTACCAGTCTGCTCTCTGCTTCTCTGAGTTCTGCTTTTTCATATTATACGTGTAAGTGAGATCATACAGCATTTGTCTTTCTCTGTCTGACTTATTTCACTTGGCAAAAGGCCCTCGAGTTTCATCCATGTGTTGCAAGTAGCAGAATTTTCTTCTTTTTATGGGCTGAATAATATTTCATTGTGTGTGTATCTATATTATATATTATAGATGTGTTATATATAATATATATATATATCACATTTCCTTTATCTGTTCATCTGTCAAAGGACATTTATATTGTTTCCACGGCTTGGCTATTATGAGTAATGCTGTAACAAACGTGAAGGTACAGATGCCTATTTAGGATGGTGATTTCATTTCCTTTGGATATATATCCAGAAGTGGGATTGCTGGTTCATACCATAGTTCTATTTTTAATTTTTTGAGGAACCCCATACTGTTTTCCATAGTGGCTGCAACAATTTACATTCCCACCAACACAAGGGTTCCCTTTGTTTCACATTCCCGCCAACACTTATCTCTTGTCTTTTTGATAATTGCCATTTTAACAGATGTAAAGTGATAGCTCGAGGTGCTTTTGGTTTGCATTTCCCTGATAATTAATGATATTGAGTGCCTTTTCATGTACTTATATTTGTATGTCTTCTTTGGAAAAATGTCTATTCATGTTCTTTGCCCATTTTTTAATCATATTATTTGTTTTCTAGCTATTGACTTGTAAGAGTTCCTTATATATTTTGGATATTAGCCCCTTAAAAGAGATATAGTTTGCAAATATTTTCTCCCATACAGTAGGCTGGCTTTTCATTTTGTTGAATTTTTCTTTTGTGGTGCAGAAATTTTTGTTTGATGTAGTTCTTCTTCTTAACTTTTGCTTTTGTTGCTTATGCTTTTGGTGTTAGAGCCAAAAAACATTTCCAAGACCAATGTCAAAGAGCTTTTTCTCTTTGTTTTCTCCTAAGAGTTTTACACTTTTAGGTCTTATGTTTAAGTATGCAATCCATTTCAAGTTAATTTTGTTAGTGATAAAAACAAATTCATTGTTTTGCATTTGAATATCTAGTTTTCCCAAAACCATTTATTGAAGAGACCATCCTTTCCCCATTGGGTATTCTTAGCTCCCTTGTCAAATACTAGTTGAATGTATACATGTGGGTTTATTTCTGGGCTCTCAATCCTGTCCCATTGGTATATGTGTCTACTTTTATGCCAGTACCATACTGTTTTGATTTTATAATTTTATATTCAATAACTTTATATTACAATGTAATATAGTTTGAAATCAGGAAGTATGATGCCTTCAGCTTCGTTTTTTCTGAAGATTGCTTGGCTATTCAAGGTCTTTGTGGTTCCATATGAATTTTAGGATCATATTTCTGTGAAAAATAACATGGGAATTTTGATAGGGATTGCATTGAATCTCTATATGGCTTTGGGTAGTACAGACATTTTAACAATATTAAACTCTTCCAGGGCTTCCCTGGTGGCGCAGTGGTTGAGAGTCCGCCTGCCGATGCAGGGGACACGGGTTCGTGCCCCGGTCCGGGAGGATCCCACATGCCATGGAGTGGCTGGGCCTGTGAGCCATGGCCACTGAGCCTGCGTGTCCAGAGCCTGTGCTCCGCAACGGGAGAGGCCACGACAGTGAGAGGCCTGTGTACCACAAAAAAAAAAAAAAAAAAAACAACTCTTCCAATTCATGAACATGGGATAACTTTCCTTTTATCTGTGTCTTTTTCAACTTATTTCATCAGTATCTTACGGTTTTCAGTGTACAGGTCTTTCACTATCTTGGTTAAATGTATTTCTAAGTATTTTATTCTTTTTCTTTTTTTTTTTTGGCTGCGTTGGGTCTTCACTGCTGTGTGCGGGCTTTCTCTAGTTGCCCTGAGCGGGGGCTACTCTTCATTGCTGTGCACAGGCTTCTTATTGCGGTGGCTTCTCTTGTTGCAGAGCATGGAATCTAGGCATGTGGGCTTCAGTAATTGTGGCTTGTGGGCTCAGTAGTTGTGGCTCGTGGGCTGTAGAGCACAGGCTCAGTAGTTGTGGCACACAGGCTTAGTTGCTCCAGGGCATGTGGGATCTTCCTGGACCAGGGCTCAAACCCATGTCCCCCACATTGACAGGCAGATTTTTAATCACTGCGCCACCAAGGAAGCCCAGTATTTTATTCTTTTTGATGCTATTATAAATGGGATTATTTTTCTTTATTTCTTTTACAGATAGCTTATTGTTAATGTATAAAAACAGAACTGACTTTGGTATGTTGATTTTGTTTCCTGAAACGTTACTGACTTCGTTCATTCTAACATTTTTCCATTGGAGTCTTTAGGGTTTTCCATATATAAGACCACGTTATCTGCAAACAGAGATAATTTTACTTTCTTTCTGATTGGATTCTTTTTATTTCTTTTCCTTGCCTATTTGTTCTGTCTCGGACTTCCAGTACTATGTTGAATAGGAATGGTGAGAGTGGGCACATTTGTCTTGTTCCTGATCTTAGAGGAAATGCTTTTAAACTTTCACTATTGAGTATGAAGTTAACTGAGTTTGTCATGTATGCTGAGGTACCTCCCTTCTGTACCTACTTTGTTGAGAGCTTTTATCATAATGATGTAGAATTTTGTCAGATGCTTTTTCTGTATCTATTGAGATGATCATAGGATTTTAATCTCTCATTCTATTAATGTGATATATCACATTTGTTGATTTGCATATGCTGAACTATCCCTGCATCCTAGGGATAAATCCTACTTGATCATGGTGTATGATCCTTTCAATATGCTGTTGAATTTGGTTTGCTAGTATTTTGCTGAGGATTTTTGCATCTATGCTCATCAGGGATTAGGCTGTAGTTTTCTTTTCTTGTCGTGTCCTCAGCTGGCTTTGGTATTAGTATAATGTTGGTTTTTGATTACTAATTCAATCTCATTTCTCATTATTGGTTTGTTCAGATTTTCTATTTCTTCCTGATTCAGTCTTGGTAGGTTGTATGTTTTTAAGAATTTATCCATTTCTTCTAGGTTGTCCAATTTTTTGGCATATAATCATTCATAGTAGGCTCATATGATCCCTTGCATTTCTGTGGTATCAGTTGTAACATCTCTTCTTTATAATATTTTTGAGTCATCTCTCTTTTCTCGTGGTAAATCTAGCTAAAGATTTGTCAATTTTGTTTATCTTTTCAAAAAACCAACTATTAGTTTTGCTGATCTTTTCTATTGTTCTCCTGTTCTCTATTTCTGCTCTGATCTTTGTTATTTCCTTTCTTCTAACTTTGGGCTTAGTTTGTCTTTCTACTTCCTTAAGGTGTAAAGTTAGGTTGCTTATTTGAGATCTTTCTTTTTTCTTAATAGGCATTTATCACTATAAATTTTCTTCTTAGAACCACTTTGCTGCAGCCCATACATTTTCAAGTGTTGTATTTCCATATTTGTTTGTTTCAACATATTTTTGTATTTCCCTTTTAGTTTTTTCTTTGATCCGTTAGTTGTTCAGGAGTGTGATGTTTAATTTCTACATATTTGTGAATTTTCCAGTTTTCCTACTTATTAATTTCTAGTTTCATATATTGTAGTTGGAAAAGATATTTGACATGATTTCAATCTTTTTAAACTTGCAAAGACTTGTTTTGTGAATGTAAGATCTGTCATTGGAGAATGTTCTTCATGTGCATGAGAAGCATGGGTTTTCTGCTGCTGTTGGATGTAATGTTTTGTATAGGTCTGTTAGGTCCATTTGGTCTAAAGGATAGTTCAAGTCCAATGTTCCCTTATGGATTTTCTGTCTGGATAACTTATTTATTGAAGTGCATTATTAAAGTCCCCTACTACTATTGTATTGTCTCTTTTCCCTCTCAGATCTGTTCGTGTTTGTTCAGTATATTTAGGTGGTCCAATGTTGGGTTAATGTGTTTATAATTGTTATATCTTCTTGATGAATTGACCCCTTTCTCATTATATAATGACCATCTTTATCTCCTGTGACAGTTTTTGGCTAAAGGTTTATTTTGTCTGATATAAGTCACTACCTCTTCTTTCTTTTGGTTTCCATTTACATGGAATAACTTTTTCTATCACTTCACTTTGAGCCTATGTGTGTCCTTAAAGCTGATGTGAATTTCATGTAGGCAGCATGTAGTTGGGTCTTTTTTTTTTTTAATGCATTCAGATACTCTTTACCTTTTGATTGGAGATTTTAATCCATTTACACTTAAAGTAATCATTAATAGGTAAGGACTTACTATTGCCATCTTATTGTTTTCTTGCTATTTGGAGTTCCTTTCGTTCTTTTCTTCCTCTCTTGCTGTCTTCTTTTGTAAGTTGATAATTTTCCATAGTGGCATGCTTTGATTCACTTCTGTTTACTTTTTGTGTATATACTGTAGTTTTTTTGCATTGTGGTTACTATTGGGATTACATAAAACATCTTATGAATATAAAAGTCTATTTTAAGCTGATAACAACTTAATTTTAATCCCATACAAAAACTCTACCTTTTTAATACCCTCCATTTCATGTTTTTGTTCTCATGATTTATATCTTTTTACATTGTGTATCTATTAATAAATTATTTAAGCTATAGTTGTTTTTAATACTTTTGTCCTTTAACCTTTATACCAGAGTTAAGTGATTACCACACCACCATATTACAGTATTGAACCATTCAAATTTTACTATATATTTGCCTTATCAATGTGTTTTATATTTTCATATGGTTTCATGTTAGTGTCCCTATATTTCAGCTTGAAGAACTCCTTTCAGCATTTCTTGTAAGGCAGGTGTCTTGGTGATGAACTCCCTTAGCTTTTGTTTATCTGGGAAAGTCTTTTCCTCCATTCATTTCTGAAGGACCACTTTGCCAGGTAAAGTATTCTTGGTTGGCACTTTTTTCTTTCAGAACTTTGACTATACCACCCTACTTTCTCCTGGCCTGCAAAGTTTCTGCTGAGAAAGCCACTGATGGACTTATGATTGTTCTCTTGTATGTGAGGAATTTTTTTCTCTTGGTGCTTTTAAAATTCTCTCTGGCTTTGCTTTTAGTTGGTTTTTTTATAATGTGTCTTGGAGAAATTTTTTTTTTTTGAGAAAATATTTTTGAGTTGAAATTTGTTGGGGGGACCTATGAATTTCATGAACCTACCTGGATGCCCAAATCTCTCGTCAGATTTGGGAAATTCTTAACCATTATTTCTTTAAATAAGCTTTCTGCTCCTTTCTCTCTCTGTTCTCCTTCTGAGATGCCAATAGTGTGTAGATCTTTCTTTTAATGGTTCTTATAATTCATATAGGCTTTCATTCTTTTTTCTACTCTGACTGGATAATTTCACATGCTCTGTCTTCAGGTTCACACATTCTTTCTTCTGCTTGGTCCAGTTTAATATTGAAACTTTCTATTGAATTCTTCAGTCTTTGTGTCTAGGATTTCAATTTTTTTTTTTTCTTAATACTTTCTGTTTCTTTGTTGAACTCTCACTTGGCTCATGCATTGCTTTCCTAATTTTGTCTAGTTGCCTGTCTGTGTTTTCTTGTCATTTACTGAATTTCTTTAAGAGAATTTTTCTGAATTATTTGTCAGATAGTTCATAGATCTCCATTACTTTTTTTTTCCATTTACTTTAGGGTCAGTTATTAGAACTCTATTAGTTTCCTTTGGTGGCATCATGTGTACCTGATCCTTCTTGATCATGCTTACTTGCATTATTATCTGCATATTTAAAGAAGCAATTTCCTCTTCCAGCCTGTCTCAGCAGATGGGTGGTGTTGCTGGCTTCCTTCCCTACCCTGGTGGGACATAGGATGTGCTGCAGAGCTTCTTTATGTCTCTGGCCAGCCTTCCTAGTTAGGTAGGGCTGGAACATATCCTTGACAGTTGGGCAGGGCCAGTGACTTGCTCCCCTGTCCAGGCTCAGCCTGTAGATATGCTGTAAAGTTGCCTGGCATCTCCGGCCAGATTTCCTGGTTTGCCAGGGCTGAAAGCTATGCTTAGTAGTTGGCCTGGGCCACTGTCTTGCTTCCCTGTTCATGTGGGTCTCTAGAGTATGCTTTCTGGATAAAACAAACTGCCAGCTATGGATCCAAGCCAGGCAGATCTGGCAACTGACCTCCCTGGCCAGATGGGGCCACCAATTCAGCTCTGCAGAAGAGCAGACCCACTGGTTGTGATCTGCACTTGGGCACTACCAGCAGCAGTAATGTGGTATTCCAAGATCCACAGCACATTGCTGTGAGGCCCAACCCATTTCTTCTCCAGCTGATTTTTCCCACTGGTACATGTAAGGCAGTACCTAAGTGTGCCTCCCTGAAAGCATCCCAGAATTCTGGAGACACTGATGTCCATCTTGAGTTCTCCTCTTCCCAGCGGAGAAACTATACATCCAGAGAGACCACTTCAGTGTGGTGCTGCATCAGCTTGGGGGAAGGGTCTTGCAGTCAGAGTGAAGCCACTTCTTTTACTCTTCTAATGTGTTTTATTTCTCTTTTTGTGGTCCAATGGGGTGCTTTAATCTCACCCCTGAGTTTTGAGATCTTCACAAAGGTGTGTTGTCTATGGATAGTTCCTAGTTGCTCTTTCTGTGAGGGAGACTGAAGTTGAGAATCACCTACTTTGTCTCTTACTGACATCACTCTGGGCAACAGGTTTTTTTTTTTTTAATTAATTAATTATTTACTTATTTTTGGCTACACTGGGTCTTTGTTGCTACATGCAGGCTTTCTCTAGTTGCGGCGAGCGGGGTCTACTCTTCGTTGTAGTGCATGGGCTTCTCATTGTGGTGGCTTCTCTTGTTGCAGAGCATGGGCTCTAGGTGCACAGGCTTCAGTAGTTGCAGCACGCAGGCTCAGTAGTTGCAGTACACGGGACCTAGAGTGTGCAGGCTTCAGTAGTTGAGGCACATGGGCTCAGTAGTTGTGGCATGCAGGCTCAGTATTTGTGGCTCATGGGCTCTAGAGCACAGGCTCAGTAGTTGTGGTGTACGGGCTTAGTTGCTCTGCAGCATGTGGGATCTTCCTGGACCAGGGATCGAACCTGTGTCCCCTGCACTGGCAGATGGATTCTTAACCACTGTGCCACGAGGGAAGTCCCTGCAATAATTTTTATAATTAGGTTGATGTTATGTTGCAATAGCTGTCAAGTGTGTGTTATTAAGAGCACTGGATATAGATACGTTAATGGGCTGTCGGGAAAAAAAGGAAGTTGGACCACTCCTTAATCATAGTTAACACTGAAAACAGGAATTCTTATATTTTAAAATTCAAGGATTTTATAGGTCAGCATTGACATGTGACTTTGATATTTCCATCACATAAATCTGTTGAGATGAGACTGTTGATCTATTGAAGTCAACTTTGTTAACCTCTGAAAATGAGATTCCAGAAAGCCATACCCTTACCAAAAAGCCCTCTACATGTACACACACAAGGGAAAGTTTCCACAGCTCAAGCCAGTCAAACAATGCTCAGATGAAAGAGTAGCCTCAGTTAACAAGGCCTCCAGTTCCCCAGCCAGTGGGCATTCAAGTATTGGCTTTGGCAGGCAGGTGCTGGATGACACACAGACAGAGCCCTAAGAGGCTGTTTCCCCTTACACCACTTCAAAGCAGTTTGGATTTTCAATTTATTTTTTAAAAGCAGATACACAGTAAACATCGAAATGTGAGTTTTATGCTAAATACATTTTGGTTTCACAGCAGTTATCTCTTGCTGCCAGAATAGCCCTAAGGATTAAGATGGTTCATTGGGATCAAATGTCTAGGAGATTTATTATAGTGCAGACTGTTTACTCATTCCCATTAAAATGCCGATTATGCTTATTTCTTTGCCTCTCTGTCTTCCACCTCCTGTCTTCCCTCTTCCATAACCCATATTCTATTATTTTATTTTCCTGCTTTAAAATGAATCTACTTGGATTTTTATCCTTTATCAAAATTGAGTCCTTGCAAACTCTCTGACTTCATGGGGGCCTGGGAGTGGCAATGGCATGCTATGTAGCTCATTAAGGTCTTGGGAACTCTGAGTCCCTGGTTAGCAACACAGAGCAATAAAAAAAGTATTTTCAGGGACCGTATCTGATGACTGGAGAGAAGGATCTACATTTGGAATAATATGTTGTGAAGAATCACAAACACCCTAGCTATAATCATCTACAATTTAAAGACATGTAAGAGCAAAGATAATTTGCTGTCAGGTATTTGCTTTACTTGGATAATGAGGAAGATTACCTATCTTATAGCCAAATTCTATGTAAAACATTCAACAAGACAGATGAGTTTATATACAATATGTCAGCTCTCAAGAATAGACATGAGACATCAGAAAACATGATGACTTAAATAAGAAAGCTACAGCCCAGGAAATAATTCTACAGGACCTGATAATGCATCCACATTACGAGAAAGCCAATCAGTGAGTCCATTAGGCTGTGTTTGATATACCGAGGCAAATGTTTGCTATACCCCGATAAATTCATCTTGAATGCTCAGTGACTATTACAGGGCCTGGCATGGAAGAGATCTCCAGTGAGCTTCTGTGGAAGGAACAATTGAATATTGCTAACCTGCTACTCATGGGGTGTGCAAACAGATTGCTATCATTTTCTTTTTTTTTTCTGGTATTATGCTTAGAAAGATCTAGACCAGCTGTTGTCAAATTCAGCATGTATGAGAATCACCTGGAGAGCTCTTTACAACACAGGTTGCTGGGCTCCACCAGAATCAGACTTTCTGATTCAAGAGGTCTAGGGTAAGGTCTGAGAAGTTGCATTTCTAACATACAAAGGTGATGCTGTGCTGCTGGTGCATTTTGAGAACCATGTTGCCTATAAAGTGATGAAAGGGCAACTATACACTTGAGGGCAAAGAAGTGCTCAACTCTGCTAATTTCAAAAAGCTTGATTTGTAGCTATTGGACAGACTTGGAGCAGTTACTGTCTGCTGCTAAGGTTTCCATTACAGATGCAAGGAAAAAAGTGTTCTCACTCTTGCTTTCTGTCTGTCTGACTGAGGCAGCCAAGATTGAATAGGGGAACATAGGAGTAAAACATGGTGTAACAGTAAAAAAAACATGAAGAGAACTTTTGCAACTCAGATGTGACCTTGTAAACAGTGAAGACCTGTTTTACTCCAAAGAAGAATCTAAAATTTGACTTGACATGAGAAGAATTGGAAAATCGTTTCTCTACACCCTCACCTTCTGGTTGAGTCTCCTTTTTCAAGCTTAAAGTTTAAAACTAATTAAATTTAAAGCCAAAAATAAAAAGCATTACTTGAAGTCTTTAGTTACCTAATAGCTCAGGTGCCTTCCAACTTGAAAATTCTTTGAGTCTCTGATCAATTATTTGAATCCCTATTGATATGGCAGAGAAGGAAGCTGATTTATTATAGGCAAAAGATAACAAAAAAAACAAAATGACTACTGCAAATTGAGGCTTTGTTAGGCTCTCTGCTAAACTTAGTAGGTATTATTTCATTTATTCCTAATAACAATCCTTTGAGATCAGCACCGTTTCTCGCCCTATGTCACAGCTGAGAAAAATCAGGCTAAGAGAGTTTAAGTGACTTTTCCAAGGTCACACTTACAGTAGGTTGTGGAATCAAAACTGGATCCTTTCCCAATATACATGAATTTAAAATATGTAAGTGAAGTTCCAAATAGGACATGGTAGAAGAACCAGCACTAACAGCAATATTAACAGTGCCAACTGTAATGATAGCAATTAGAGTATTAGTACTAAAGAGCACTATCATATAGGTATTACTATCCTCATTTTATGTTTGAGAAAACTTGGAAAAGCTAAGCAATCTTCCTGAGGTTATATAGCTTGGCAAGATATGAACTAAAGACTAAGGATTCTAAAGCTCACGTTGTTTATACACCACCACCAAACCCTAGTATCAAGCAGTACCCTTCCTCGACCCTTTAATGGCAATCCACATATTAAATACAAACTATTACATTAATGTAACTAGAAGGTTCCACAAAATAAAAATTCACTGATTCCCCATTGACAGCAGAAGAATGCTGTGATGAACCACCTTATATATATCGTCAAATTTTATGTCCATATCCAAAAGTGTTTTGGGTCCAAGGGTATATTTATTTTTATAATTGATTTTTATT
The DNA here is from genome assembly GCF_002837175.3 of Physeter macrocephalus. Classification (NCBI taxonomy): domain Eukaryota; kingdom Metazoa; phylum Chordata; class Mammalia; order Artiodactyla; family Physeteridae; genus Physeter; species Physeter macrocephalus. Next base: position 159,710,711 of record NC_041224.1, read on the forward strand.
TGTATCAAAGAAGTACATGCATGTAGCCTAATAGGACAGATAATAGTTTTATAATAAATAATAACACTCCCTGCTCCCATTTTCCTCCCCTTCCCCCTCATCCTGCTTGCCAAAGGCAGCCTCTTCTCCTCTTTGCTAGCTCATCTGGTATTCACCTCCACATTTCTAAATACAGCACGCAGCTATCTTTTGATTCACTAATTTAAAACATTATTCACTGTGTTCCTAACGTGGAGCATTAGGATTTTTCTCTCTCATATGACCCCCTTACTCTACTTCATTCTTTCAATGTAGTTATATTATACATTTTGATTATTATTTGGTGCTTTCTTGAGTATGACTACATAAATACTGTTCTCTGCTGAGTAATGTGTTATGATTACTTCAGTTTTCCTATATAAACTTTTTGGACAAGTTTGGCTTTTTCTAGAATTGATAACCTTTATTTTATTCCATTTACTTGGATCCACTGAGACCTACAGCTAAATCTTAGTTCCATTAATGGCTTTGAAAAATGATTACCAAGATAAGATTTTACATCACCAAATCTGTCCAATCATCTAGTAGTTTCCTTTTGTAACTCTTGGAGATATCCCTCCTAGAGTTCTCTATTTTCTTATTCCAACCTGAACTGATTGTTTTTTCAGTCACTTTCATGGTTATCATCCTTTGTCATCAACTTGCTGTTTTCTCACTCTCTCCTGTGGTGGATTTCCTGTTTCCTGGGTTCCATATCTTTCTCCTACTTACTGTATTCCCTTATTAAATAAAACACATCTTCTAGGAACTTCCTGCAAAAAGATGCATGGTATATAATTTTTGAGATTTTGCATACTTGGACATTTCTTTATTCAAATTATTGATAGTTTTGTTTCAATACAGAACTCTAGGGAGAACTCTTTTTCCCTAAGAATTTTATTCTTCCATGGTCTTCTAGCTTATTGTGTTGCTATTGAGTAGACCAGTGCCATTTTTGTTCCATGTCCTCTGTGTGTGACCTTGTTTTTCAGAATCTTCTCTTTATTCTTGGTATTTGAAATGCCATGATGACATGCTTTTGTGGCTGCTGCCAGGTCAGCTATTTATGAACCTGACGATTTTGTCAGAGAAGGGAATAAAGATTGTATTCTCCAGAATTTATCAAAAGAAATCCTTTCTCCCTTTTTTGACCTGCATTCCTACAATGCACACGCCCATGAGAGGAGGGAGAGAGAGAGGGATGCTACCTGTCCAAATGGGCTACCTGAATTTAATAAGAAGCTAGTGCACAAAGGCAACTTGAAAAAATATGATGTGCTTCCTGTTTGCAAGGCACGATTCCTCCTTTCAGGATGCTTGTAATTTACCACGGCACATGTGATAAGAACCTAAACTCTAAGAGAGAATTCATAATGACATTATAGGAAAAGTGTGACAGTACTTCAAGGGAAGATGAGGTAATTTCAGATGGGGAGATGGGAAATATGCTAAGAATGAGGGAGTGTTTGGTGAGTCAGGGATGTGAGGAGTGTGGTAAAAGTAGGGAAGGAGGTTAGCATTTGAGGGGCTTTGAAGTCTGAGTGGTTAGTAGTAATAGAAGAGGTAGAAGATGCATTTACTTATAGGCAACAATATGTAAAAGGCATAAAGATGGGAAAATGCACATCCAAGAATAACAAGTTGGCTGGATCCTGGTTGACACATGGAGAAATGGGAGATACATAAGTGGAAATTTGGGATCAAAGCATGTCAAGCCTTGGATGCAAAATCATTTGGTAGGGGGGTAATTTACTTCATTCATTTCTTCCCATTTACTAATTCATATTCACTAACTCACTACTGTGAACCAGCCCTTGTGCTGGGTGCTAGAGAGAGACCTGAAAGAGACATAGTTCCTGCTCTCAACAATTAACTACCACATGTGACGGTACCTTGTGTTGTCCTTGTGTTTGTACCTAAGTTCTGCAATTGAAGTATGAATGAGATGTGTTAGGATCACAGAGAAAGGAGTATCCAGATTGCCTGGGATGTTCAGGAAAGGCCGAAAAGAGACGATGGCACCAAGAAGTCATCAAATGAGCTATAGCAGTTACCAGAGATATAGGCAGAGCATTCCAGACAAAGAAAGTATACAATCAAAGGCACAGAGATGAGAAAGAACATGGCATATGTATTCATTTATTCACTTATACTGCAGTTTTTTATTGAGTACTGACTATGTAGTAGCCACAGTACTGGCCATGTTGGGGAAACTACCGACCTTTCAATACAGAGCATGGTACCCCTTCAGACTTAGCTTCATGAGAGCAAGAATTATGTCTGTCTTATTCATTGTTGTATCAAATATTTAATATTTGTTAAATAAATATATGTGGAAGCATGGTAATGGACATCCACAGAAAAGAGGATAACTACAAGATGATAAAGAAGTTCATGAGAGAGATGTTTTGAGAATTATTAATAATTATCTTAATTAAACTGGGAATATGGACAAAATTCACTGGAGATATATATATAGAAGATTAGAGGGTAGGGACTTCCCTTGGTGGTCCAGTGGTTAAGACTTCGCCTTCCAATGCAGGGGGTGAGGGTTCGATCCCTGGTTGTGGAGCTAAGATCCCATATGCCTCGCAGCCAAAAAACCAAAGATAAAACAGAAGCAATATTGAAACAAATTCAATAAAGACTTTAAAAATGGTCCACATCAAAAAGAAAAGAAAAGAAACAAGTAAACCACATGAGAACATTATCACCAAAGCTTTAGGGAGGTGTGAAGCTTCAAGGAGGGAGAAGATTCTTCCATCAAACGCAGCATAGCAGTTCAGAGAAGACCTGAAAAGTATTGTAAAATTCTAGGATAAAACAAAGTTCTCACCCTCAAGAGACTCGCAGCCTGGTAAGGAACACCACTCTCAACAGAGACATACTTAGAATTCCCCCGACATGCCTAGCTCTTGGTGCATGGTGGGTACCCAGTATAAAATAAATAAATGTAAAATAAATAAATGTAAATGCACGTGCCATGCATTCTCTCACTTCTGTTTCTTTGACTTGGGTTTGACAGCTAGAAGAAGGTCATTGTTGGCCCAGATAAGAAAAGCTGTCTGTAGTAATAGAGGCAGAAGTCCAATACCAGGAACTGAGGACTAAATGGGAGGTGAGGAAGTAAAGAAAATGAACAAAGACAACTTATACTATTGTGGAAGGATCATGTTTTTAAGAGATATAAATGATTTTCCTGATGGCACTTACTCAAAAATTAAAATCGGAATGTCCCATGATTTTGCAATGAGGGAAGATTCTCCATATTTCTTCTACCCCAAAAGGACATAAAAGATAAGTAGTCAGTTTGCTAGAACTCAGTAGCCTGAAACTCCTCAAGGACAAGAACCAAGTTTTATTTATTATTGCATTTCTGGCAGTTCTCAGCTCAGAGCATAGTGAATATAAGGTGATCAGTTAATATTTGTTGAATAAATTAATGTATAAAAAACACATAAAGGATATGTTGGCTAATTCTGCTTATCCAGAGGGTAACCAAGGGGAGAGGAATACATAACAGTATAGTAACAGTAAAAGATGGAAAGTGGAGAAGATGTATCATTGTGCCACATTTCATACTTAGCCCTTATGAAGATATATAAATTGATGGTGACAAGTGACTAAATGAATGAGCAAAGAAATTAATTAAGCACTAGGTAGAAAAGAAAATATTCAACATATGTGCACCCATCTGATTTATTAAGCTATTTTAATAGTCAGAGGATCTTGCTGGTGGTTGGTGTGCTTTTTTAGTCTATGTGTGTTTATTAGCATGTGGGCAACATCCATTTGCCAAGCATATCGGGGTAAATTTAGCAGAATTGACTCTAAGCCATCTTTGAAGATAAAACACACAAATGTGCCTGGAAGGAGAAGAAACAGGTCACTTTTCCTACCTTACATTCCCTTACCCAAAGGAAAGTGACTGCCAAAGAATGCCGTCTCTCTACTTATTTTCATTATTCAAAAGAGAGTGGGGAACATGGTGCCCTCCCCCTTGTCACCATTCAGCAGACACAATCAATAACTGCAGTAATTGCTCTGTGGAGATGGGAACAGATTGCCATGATTCCTTAACTTAGGTGGAAAGCAGTGCATGCATCGTGTAATTTGCTTTGTACGTTGTTAAAGTGATTGACACTGTGGGTTACATCATGTCATTTTCCCTTTTTTGTGTGTAAGAGTGCATAATTCTAGACCTTTTTGTTTGCCAGCTTTCAAGCATGGGGCATTGTCACTCACCTTGAATTCTCTTTTCTAAGCTCCTCCTCCTAAAAAAATGGCAACACCTGTCTCCCCATGGCTACATCAGCATTTTGGCTTTGCAGATGAGAATGCACTGAAATCAGTATCAAAAGAAAGGAATTAACCTTATTTATTTTTAAATGGCGAAATCTGTCATATGGACTATAGCCAGTGATAGAAACTTCCACACTGCCCTTTTTATTCACCATAGCAGCCAACACTGTACCCTGGGACCAGAACACAAGCAACAAACAGCTAACCCTGTAAAGAATCAAAATCATTTGGGGAGTAGAAAAGCATTTTTTTCCGATACAAATATCCATTTTATGGTCTAAAATATCATTAAAGTTTTAGGTTGCTGTATTCAGAAGGTCAGGAAATACATTCTCAGTTGAAGTTAATTATTATTAATTGGTAACTGGCTGAAGCATGGGTCTACAGTCACTGGTAATACATATCAAAGCTTGTGGAACTCCTCTTACTGATAATCACTCTGCATCTTGTGCCACCTTGGCGCAAAATGTACAAATCTAGGCATTTGTGTCTACAATGGGCTACTTTCCCAGAAGAGGCAGGATAGCTATTACTATTACCTGATATGTTTCCTGTCTGACTGAAATACCCAGTTATGGCTGTCCCAGTAGATATAGAAATTCTAGGAAATACCTGTTTTCAGAACAGGGTTAGTTATTCCATCAACAGCTTGACAAGGGCAGAGTAACTGATTATTAAGAGAGAGACTTCCAGAGAAATGACCAAAGAATTCCAAGCTGGGACACTGGGTCACTTTCTTTATTTTAGAGTGCTGGGAAAAAGAAAAAATAGAACAAAAATAAATGTATGTAAGGATACTTTAGTAAGTGTAAAACAGAAAGGACACCTCTTTGTAACCAGAGTAGCTTCCTTTGAACTCTTGGGCATTTCCAGGGGATTTTAAAAACAAAGCCTACTTGAAGAAATTTATAGTACATAATTTTATTTTCCCTTAATTTGTGTAAAAATCTATTTTATGTCTCCCTTTTTGTTACTCAGTATATACAGTGGTTTCAGGAAGATGGGATATTATTTTCTCACAAATATTTACCTGTTTCCATTTTCACACATAATTTAAATTCTTTCCTCCAGTAGCTAAAGCTGGTCACCATGCAGATTAAGGCAAGGGGGGAGGAAATAAGACAGAACTAATAACAGGGAACTTTGGTTTTCTGAGAGTAGAGAGTCATGAGCTCTGACTGTCTTTCAAGGTGAGCAAAAGTTGTCCTGCCTTAAATGAGGCAGGATGCCAAGCACACAATTATATTCTTTGTCCCCTATTATGGGAACATGCCTTATTTTTAATTTTTTAAATATTATTCATCTTTATGTCCCCAGAGCTTAAGACAGGACCTCGCAGGGTTTTCATCTGCACACCTCTGGAAGCCACTCTTTATTTTATTTATTTATTTATTTTTGGCTGCGTTGGGTCTTGGTTGCTGCACGCGGGCTTTCTCTAGTTGCGGCGAGCGGGGGCTACTCTTCGTTGCCATGCGTGGGCTTCTCATTACGGTGGCTTCTCTTGTTGTGGAGCACGGGCTCTAGGCACGCGGGCTTCAGTAGTTGTGGCTCACGGGCTCTAGAGTGCAGGCTCAGTAGTTGTGGCGCACGGGCTTTGTTGCTCCGCGGCATGTGGGATCTTCCCGGCCCAGGGCTTGAACCCGTGTCCCCTGCATTGGCAGGTGGATTCTTAACCACTGCGCCACCAGGGAAGTCCCTACATTCCTTATTTTTAAGGTAGATTGTGTAGAATGCTCCAATAGGAATTCCAGTGCTTTTCACTATTTTCGTTCAACCTACTTTTTGGATTAAAAGTTGATTCCAGACCCCTAAATGTTTCTGAAGTCCAAGGAGCCATTTGTTTCTTTGATTCTTACTGTTTCCAGGCTTCCTCCCTGAAAGAGCCTTAGTGAGTTCCCATGTTTTGCCTTGGTGAACTTTTCCTCTTACCTCCCATTTGCCTTCTCCAATCCAACTTCTTTAAAAATTAAATGTGCTGTCAGAAACTATAGCTTTGCATCACTGGGGCCTCATTGAATTCAAGAGGCAATGACTGCTACATTCTAATCCCAATGTAGGGCAACTCATTCTACAATTTTATGACTTGGTGACAGTATCTCATGAATAACAATGAAAGAATAACCTATCACTGCAGACTCCCTTACAAAGTGGTGATATGTAAATGCAAAGATAATTGCCATTTAAAAATAAAGGCTTTTTTTTTTTTAAAACACAGCCAGTTGAAAATAAAAACTAGTCAAAATATATGCATTCTACTGCTGGCATTTTAAAAAGTTGGCTTCAGTTTTATTAATGCAAATAGGATTTGACCTTAGCATACTATTACTTAGAGAGTTTCATTGATCTATGGAGAAAAATAAAAGTAGCAGGATTCCTACTTAAAACTTGACAATATGCATTAGATGTAAAAAAAAAATCTAATAAAGGAGATTGGTACATATGCAATTAGAGATTCAAGGATCAATTGTACTTTTAATTACTCAGCAAATCAAGAACCTGATCTCAATTATCCAAACCATGTAGGCAAGTCTTAATTCTGATGGCAAAAATGAAATGGGTAGTTGGAATAATTACGAATCACAGATGATCCCAAACGCTTATGGTAACAATTCATTAACATCTCCTTCCTTAGAGAAATGGTTTTTATAGGAGCTACAAATCATTACTAAACTGTCTGGCTTATGTCTCCTCTCCTTTGATTATCCCACTACAATCTCTGGGGAAGGCCATGCAAAGCAGTGTAAAATCCCAGAGCACGGAAAGAAGAAAGGGACGGAATCTCAAGGAGAAGCCATAGATCTCCAAACAGACTCAGTTTACAGTACAAGACTACCAGTGGTGAACCTGTCCTGCAGAGGAGCTCAAAGTAGGATTTGCATCATTCTGTTTCAAAGAGCAGTAAGCAGTTAACCTATAGGAGAAGGTGTGTGCTGAGGCAGGTGGCGGGGCCCCAAACTACAAACATGAATAATTTCTAGTTTGGTAACCATAAAGAAGGACTATGTTTTAAACGTTCTTTTTTCCTCATTTTCTGCCCTCTGTCGATTAGCCTCAGTAATACCAGCATCTACGATTCTTTGTTATACTCAAGTTAGGGAAAATTGCAACACTTTTACTTTACCGTTCTCCTCATTGTTATTTTTTACCAATATAGCTGATGCCTTATCAGTCACAACCTGGGCTGAGCTATAACCTATTACAGATCAGGTTTCCAACTTGAGTCACTTCTAACTTCAGATTCACTGGGTTTCTTTGATTAATCATTCCTATTATCTTCAAAATTTCATTTTACAAGATCTAGATAAACGTCTTCCAGGTCGTGTGTTCATGCTCTTCATTCAATAAGAATCTAGAAGACTCAAAGCAGGTTTCATCATTCCCTCTCCCTCCCTCCCTCCCTCTCTCTCTCTCTCTCTCTCTCTTTTTCAGCAATTTGTTAAAATCTATATTGTTTATGCACTTGGCAGTCATTTTCATCAGGATGTTACAAATACATTTCCCAAAATGGAGAAATGAAATCATGCTTAGGGATGCCAAGGAGGACACTGACTCATAGACAATTGACCAGGAGGAGCTTTCCTCTCTCGGAGGCATTCTCTTCAGCCAAGCATGCAGCTTGTAGGAGAGGCAGGTGTAGAGAGTACACGTGGAAAAGCGAGGGAGGAAGGGGTATAGACCCAACTACTGAGACAACCAGCTAGTCGATCTGTGCAATCAATATGTAACAAATACAACAATCTCATTGTCGATGCATTCTGAAATTTTACAAAAAATAGCGCCTTCCTTCCCTTCTTCCTTCCTACCTCCTTTCATTCCTTCACTCCTTTCTTCCACAAGTACTTCTTTTTCTTTTAAATAAATTTATTTATTTTATTTATTTTTGACTGCGTTGGGTCTTCGTTGCTGCATGTGGGCTTTCTCTAGTTGCGGTGAGTGGGGGCCACTCTTCATTGTGGTGCGCGGGCTTCTCACTGCGGTGGCCTCTCCTGTTGCTGAGCACGGGCTCTAGGTGCACAGGCCTCAGTAGTTGTGGCACATGGGCTTAGTTGCTCCGTAGCATGTGGGATCTTCCCGGACCAGGGTTTGAACCCGTGTCCCCTGCATTGACAGGTGGATTCTTAACCACTGCGCCACCAGGGAAGCCCCACAAGTAATTCTTGAGTACTATTCTAAACGCTATGAGCAGTGCTGATAAAATAGTAGGTAAGATAGACTTAGGCGTTGATACAGTGCTTTCAGTCCAATAGGAAAGTCACGCAATTACAAAAGTTGAAACAAGAAAAACAAAGTAAAACTGGTACATCCAGACATCAGATGTAACCTATTTAGTCTAGGGTCTGGGTGGTCTAAAGTCTTCTTTAGTCAAGGAAGGCTTCCCTATGGAAGTGACTTTCAGAGTGGGACCTAAAGGATGAATAAGAGTTAACTGGACAAATGGCACAACAGGAAGGCAATGAGGAAGTAGGAAATGGTCTTACAGGTAAAGAAAAATGGTTACAGAGAGGAATTAGCACGACTCCTTTGAGGAACAGAAATGAGCTTTGTTGAACTGTGGCAGAGAGCAAAGGAAGGAAATGAGGAGTGATAAGACTATAGATGAAGGTAGGAATCAGGTCATGAATATACTTGTCATCTGTGTGTTGATGGTACAAAACCTCAGGCCATAAAATTCAGACATGAAATGTATCTAACTCTATTTTAGTTTAACTCAACCTACTTTTTTTTTTTTTAACATCTTGAGCACTACACTAAAGATTGACTAGCTGTCTACCAAGTCTATTTCTCCTTCCTCCTAGACATGTGACTAGACAATGTTTTCCAGTCTTCTTTGCAATTAGCTGTGGCCATGTGTCTGAGTTCTGGCCCACAGAATGAGAGAAGGTTCTTCCAGTCTCACCCAATGGAAACCTCTCATGTGGTCCTCTACTCACTCTTCCTCTGTCAAACTGCTGGTATTGATGCCTAAGGTGACCTTGGAAGTTATGTAGAAAGAATATCACTCCCCCACCACACACAATACACTCTCACATTGAGTGGATGTTATAAAGAATGTGTCTATTGTACTAAGCCTTTGTGATGTTGGATGTTTATCTATTATACCAGTGAGTCTCAAAATGTGGTTCTGAGAGCAGCAGCATTAGTTCCACCTAGGAACTTGAAAGAAATGCAAATTATTGAGCCCCATCCCAGATGTACCTACATGCTGAATTAAGACACTCTAGAGAGGGGGGCAAGCAATCTGTGTGTGGGGGTGTGTGTGTGTATATATGTATTGGGACACATTGCATGGCTTGTGGGATTTTAGTTCCCCAACCAGAGATGGAACCTGGGCTCTCGGCAGTGAGTGTGAAGTCTTAACCACTGGACCGCCAGAGAATTCCCCAATCTGTGGTTTATGTAGAAGCCCACCAGGTGATTCTGATATGAGCTAAAGTTTGAGAACACTCTTTATATGATTTTCCATTACCCTAACCCAGCCCACCTGGTGACAGAAATGAAGCTCAGTTAATTCAGGGATGTCACAACTGATTCAGCATTTTCTTAAGCAGTTCAACCTACATACATTGCCAAGGAATACGATTGGTCCATTTGGACCTTAGTTGTTATCTTGTATTAACCTGTGGTATCCTTTGCAATTTCTATTTTTTCTTTCCTCCCTCCCTCCCCCCACCTCTTTCTTTCTTTCTTTCTTTCCTTGATTGGCTCTGGTTGTTTTCCCATGATGACTGGTACTTTGTCTCCCTTATGCCAACCCATTCAGGTCAGGTCTCCAGCCACTTTTGAATCAGCCTTTACACATAAGAAGGCCTTCATGCTAACCTCAGGGAAACCCAAATTCCCATGTAGCTGTCTCTATTCCACGTTTCCCCACTATGCCAGATAGGAGATCTCTTTAAGGTTTTCAAATTCCTCAGGCTCTCCCCAGGGTGTTAAATCCAGGTGTTCTGTACTCTAAGTTGTGTTCTCCTCCAGCCAGATTTATCTAGTAGAGGGGCAGTAGTAGGCCCTTGTCTTAGGGGCAAATAACATAATCTATGGCTTCCTTTTTAACTGTCTCAGCAAATTTTCCTTCTCTGGCCTGTTATGGGGCTAGGAAAACTGACTCTTAGATATGGTGATGGTTTCATGCACTTTGCTAAATCTATTCTTTACAATATAAAATTTGTGTCTTAGGTTTTTTGCTTTTTTTTAATATTTGTAGGTTTTATATTTTTAAATATTCGTTGTTTTTTATACTTGTTTTTTTTTATATTTGTTCTTGTTTCTATCTGACACACCCATGATTCTCTCAACTTTCTCCTAAGAAAGTTATTCTCATGAATTTTCAATCAGATTTCGTAGTCTAAAAAGCTTAGACACACTTGTGAATGTGCCTTATTTCAATAATCTTTTTAATTTCTCCATGATTTCTACTGAGTTTTCTACAAGTAAAATAATTTTTTTTCCTGCATATACATGTATTAAAGGACACTTATCTGGGAACTTTTCTATTTTTCTGTTGTCATTTTCTTGAGGTAAGAACACTTAACATGAGATCTATACCTTTAACGAATTTTTAAAGCTATAATACATTACTGGTAACAATAGGTGCAGCATCCAGAACTTACTCATCTTCCTTAACTGAAATTTTATGCCCATTGATTACTAATTCCCTATCTCCCCCTTTAGTCCTGACTCTTTGAGTCTATGAATTTGACTATTTTTAATACCTCTTATAAGTGGAATCATATAGTATTTGTCATTCTGTCATTATTTCACTTAGCATAATGTCTTCAAGTTTCATCCATGTTGTTGCTGTTTCAGAGTTTCCTTCTTTTCTAAGGCTCAATAATATTCCATCTTATGTGTACACTAACTTTTTACCCATTCACTCACCAGTGGACAGTTAGGTAGTTTCCACGTCTTGGCTATTTTGAGTAGTGTTGCAATGAACTTGGGAGTACAGTTATCTCTTTGAGATACTTATTTGATTTCCTTTGAGAAAACACCCAGAAGTGGAATTGGTAGCATATGGTAGTTCTATTTTTAATTTTTAAAGGAAACTCCATACTGTTTTCCATAAAGCCTATACCAATTTGTAGTCCCATCAACAGTGTGCAAGATTTTTGGTCTCTCCACATCCTTACCAACAACTGTCTTTTTAATAACAGCCATTTAACAGATATGAGGTGATATCTCACTGTTGTTTTGATTTGCATTTCCCTGATGATTAGTGATGTTTAACACCTTTTCATATACCTGTTGGCCATTTGTGTATCTTCTTCTGAGAAATAGCTCCTCCCAGGTCCTGTGGCAGGTGGGGCTGATTCGGGGAGCATAGCCAAGCTGCTGGAGCTGAGTCCATAGAAGTGGGGATGCTTTTGGTCTATAGCTGGGACTTTGTTCAGCAAACCTGCCACCAGGATGTAGGCCTGCTTTCTCAAAGCAGCTCTTCTCAATCTTGGACTTAATTGGGATTTCACAACCTCCCACCTGGATGCCAAAGCTCCCACAAAGGCACTTTTGTTCATGGATGGCTGCCACATAGTTGTTTGAAGGGGGAATGTAAGCTGGAGACCTCTTATTTCACCATCTTTGCTGACATCACCCTCTCCCAATGTCATTTTTTATAGAAATAGGGAAAAAAAATTCTACAATTCATATGGAAACAAAAAGGCCACGTATAGCCAAATGAATCCTGTGTCTTAGTCTTAATGAAGTAAAGACAAGCAATAAACTAGGAGAACGTATTTGAAATATATATAACCCAGATTATTTTCTATCTATCTATCTGCTTATCTGTATATCTTACTAACCAGTAGAAAAAAATTTAAATATATTTATTTATTTTTATATATGTGTATCAGTATATATCTTACTAATCAGTAGGGAAAACAAACATACCAATAGAAAAATGAAGGGAAAAGCAGAAACAGCCATGTACAGAGAAGAAAACACATACAGCTAATCAATGTGCTCAGCCACATTAGTACTTTGTAGATGGAAATCAAGACCATAAAGATAAGCAAATCACACACAAGATATGATTTGATTCCATTTAATTGTTAAAAACAAAAAAAGTCAGACAATTCCAGAACAGAGATCAACAGGATTTCTTCTACAGAGCTCATTGAAAGGTAAATTGGTACAACCATGCTTCAGATACTTTAGCATTATCTATTACGATTGGATGTCTCACAAAGTTGCTACGACGTCCCAGCAATTCCCCTCCTACTTACCCAAGAGTGTTCAAGAGCCAAATTACAAGGGAATGATAAACACAAAATCTGAGAGAGGGTTACCTCCGGGGAGGAGGTAAGAGGATAAGATAGAGGAGGAGCATATAAGCAGATGCAAGTTATTGGTAAGGTTCTTGTTCTTGGAGTGTATACTAGGTTATGGGTGCTCTTTACACTATTAAAAGTAAAACAAAACAAATGAGGGTCTTGTATGAACTAATGGCAGTGTGTTTCATAAATCAAGGTTTATATAAGGTCCATAAGAAGAAAGAAAAATAATCTTTCAGTTTTTGCAATCAAATGCTTTGGTTTCTGAAACAGTTAAGATTTGTTGTTGTTGTTATTATTATTATTAGCTTCTTATCACAGTTTTACTCTCCTGAGACATTTGATAAATTCCATGGAGTAAAAGAAATCATTACTGGGAGCAAAACAAGGCTTTGGCTAATATATGAAAATATTATTAATGACAAGATGTTTAGATTTACACTGTCAAGGGTTTTTCATTTAGGCAGAATTATAGGGGTTTTGTGAACCATCTTGAATGTTAATAAATTAATGTATCCCATATTTTTCAAAAAGTCTGAGATAGAAAGGTGAATTTGCATGATTAGTTACTTTCTAGTCATTTATCTTGAGACAAAGCAATTATTCCCATTTATTTGTGAAACACAAATATGTATCATCTATTTAACTTCCTCATGGACATGCAAGGAAGAAAGGAATTTTCATTCCTTCAGAGAAAGCTGATGCATTAGTGAAAAGTATCAGTGAAAGAAAATCCTGATACTAAACAATTTACCCAAGAATAAAAGTCCTTTGTAACACAGTACCTGGGTTAAAAAAAAAATTTCCCCAATCCAAAGCATCATTGGTAATAGCTCTTATCCAACAACAGGGATAACATCCAACATTCTTAGACTGTAAGTTATTACTTTTAATAAAGGTTATTTTCTTTTTACATGCTTCTGAAGCATTAAAACAATTTAATATTATTTCTTTAACTTGGAAAATAGAGGAAATGTTACAGAAATAGAAATAGAAAATAGAAGAAATAGAACTAGAGGAAAAAGTATGACCTCATAACCTCCTGACAATCATTATGTGATGAACATAGTTTTGAGATATACTAATTGTATATCCTCACTGATAAATGCCTGACTATATTAATTCAAATTATAAAAGCTGAGTAGAGATAATCTTCCCTTAAGCAAAGTTAATAGACAAAAGGAAACAGTATGAAGTCCTAAACAAATTTTCTAAAGGGAATGGTTATTTAGGTAATAAATATATATTACATTTATTATGTCTTAAATAAAGGCCCAATTTGCTTTGTGGGATTTAATTTTTTTTTGGCTTTTAAACATCTATATTTACAATTTTAAAAACCACTCTACTTATGAATAACTATAGTTAACAAGGTAAGCATTCAATTGTTTGTATCATTATTTATATATTAAACAAAATAGAAAAAATATTCAACAGGAAATTATTTAATTTATGCAACATCATTAAAATAATGCAATTAAATAATGTTTAGCCTTTGCAGTACTTCTTTAAGTCATTTTAAAGACATTAAAGTTCATGTATATAACAATTTATCAGTATGAGCAAAAGCTTGACATGATATTAAATTTTAAAAGACATAATAAACAATTAATGACAATTAGGTACAGCCATGATTAATAAAAAATGACTATAAGGCAAGTGCGTTATGTTTCATTATTTCCATGTCTTTGTGTTGGAATAGCAAGTAGTACTTATCTGTAATATCAAAATTTTAATAGAAATTACAAGTACCATGACAAGCATCCTTGTGGGAAGAATCTCTGTTCATATCATCCATCATTGCCTTACAATAAATTCATGTAACTACATGTATTAGATCAAAGAACTTTTTCAAAACTTACCTAGTGCCAATTGCTGTCCAGAAAAATTTGTATAGTTCAACAAGCAGTAAATAAGGATGCCCCCATTCTAATTTTTAAAAAGAATGGTGATAGAAACCATCAATATTTGAGCCTCATTTTTTCCCAAAAGTGGTTCTAAGATACCATTGTGTTTTATGATTGCTGTGGAAAATGTGTGAAAAAATTGAGAAGAAAGAATTAATTCCCGTGCCCCTGCTTCTAAGCATGGTAACAAGTGCTTTTGGAAATTGCCCAACATTTTCTCTGATTTGGAAGCTTTGTAGAGATACCCAGGAAATATAATTCCAACTAGTTTATGTAGTCAAGGTAAAGAAAGTCCTGACAGCTCTGAGTGAGACCACTCTGCAATTACTAGCCTTTGAAGACCACTTCTAGTCTCTGTGGGCTACGTAAAGTAATTTATGTCTTATTTTTCTCACTGTTGAGTAGAGTTCTTATTTTTATTCAGTTTTATTTGTCTGGTTTTCTCATGCTAATGTTTAAATATTTTATAAAATTTTAGCCAGGATTTTAGTTAAATCTTTCAATTAAACTATAGGATTTAAAAAATGTAATCACAATGGGCTTCCCTGGTGGCGCAGTGGTTGAGAATCCTCCTGCCAATGCAGGGGACATGGGTTCGTGCCCCGGTCCGGGAAGATCCCACATGCCGCGGAGTGGCTGGGCCCGTGAGCCATGGCCACTGAGCCTGTGCGTCCGGAGCCTGTGCTCCGCAACGGGAGAGGCCACAACAGTGAGAGGCCTGCGTACCACAACAAAACAAAACAAAACAAAAAAAATGTAATCACAATACAACCATTTCTCATCTAGTTCTTCTACTAGTTATTCCTAGGAAAATGGCAGAATACTTTCTTATTCAAAATGAAAGATTCAGCTTTCTTTTTATTTTATTTAATTTTTGTTTCATTGTAAATTGCAACGCTTATCTTTGCTTTGGACATTGCTGCCTAAAATTTTCTACAATTGAAACACACATATAATATAGAGGTTAAGGAGGCACAATAAAGTCTGGAACCAGAATACGTAGATTTGATTCTTTCTCTTTATGCAGCTGCAGTTCCTTCACTAATGTGAGTATAAAAATAGTAACTGCCTCATAGGGTTTTTATGAATTTAAACAAGATAAATGAAAATAAAAGTTTTAATAAATTTATATCACTAAGTAGGTGCCAAGAACTGTTCCATTTATCATCATTATCACCATCAAACTTATGGTGGAAAACCTGCTTAATTAGTATATCTTAAACCCTTAAATGAAGATTCCTGGGTCCCACTCCCAAAGATTCTGACTCAATATGTGAGGGGTGGGACCCAGGTGATTCTAACATAAGTGGTCAATGGACAGCATTTTGAGAAATTCTGAACTTCTGACTTATTTGGGGGTCACGGAAGGAATTTAGCTCTCCTAATTTTTTTTTTTTTTTATGTTCAATCACACAGAAGTGGAAACAACCCGAAAACCTGTTTCAACAAGACAACTCATTTCCAAATTGATTGTCCCATGTTAAATGTAAACAACAGTTGGGAATTCCCTGGTAGGCCAGTGGTTAGAACTCTGCGCTTTCACTGTCAAGGGCCCAGGTTCAATCCATGGTTGGGGAACTAAGATCCTACAAGCTGCACAGCATGGCCAAAAAAATGAATCAATGTAAACAACAATTGATACTCTACCAAATAGTACATGTATTGGGGGATATATTGCTTTCTCTCCTGATGTTTTCCTTCTGGGGAATTTCATTGCTCTGTGATGCCACAAGTGGGTGGTGGATTGCAACAGAAAGAGGAGTGAACCCAAAGCTGTGAACCCATCAGGAAGCACCAGAACAGTGGTCAGGACTGGAATACTGATGCTGCATGGCCTAGGCACATATGCTGGCTTAATCGTTTAAGTTCGCTGTGCATACTTTCTTGTCTGTAAAATAGGGAACTAATAATATCTAATTTATAGCCTTGTTATAAAAATTAATAATGGGACTTTGAAATAATATGACTCAAATTAAAGTGCATTTTAATTAATCATCTTCGTCCAGCTGCCTTCCTCCCAAAGGGTTGGCAGTCATTGATCAAATAATGTATCCTATCTCTTCCTCTCCCCAGGCAAAGATGCTGCACACGATATAGAATACAAATTATAAAAGGAAACATGGAACACTGGTCAAGCAAAATGTATTGCTCTGCCTGCAATTTCCCCTTCTCTACTCCAGATATTAAAAACTAATTCTCTCAGTTATTCATTGCTGGCAGAGATGATTAATTTAATCTTTATAGATAAAGTAAAATGTTTGGACGAAAGGAGCAAATACTCTGCTGAGGCTAATTGTAAGGCACATTCGGGTGAATAATTCATTGTGTGCAGTATAATGATATCATAGATGGTTAGCCAAGAACAAACATCAATTCTATAAAGAGAATTAAACTAAAACCAAGTCCATTTGGCAGCAGAAAATGAATATAGTCCTTACAGCCAATATGGATCTTGTTTTCATAAATCCTACCAGGGCCCGGGAAGATTCCATTATTACCAATTTATGATAACCTATCATGTGTGCCTTTACTTCTCAGTACAAATTCTCCACATTAAGTAAAATATTTAGAGTTATCCCCTGGTGTTTAGAAATGTATTAGAGTTAGACAGACACTGGAAAAATCCCATGCTGCTACTAAGTTTGGTGGCTACAGGCATGTGATTTAACCTCCGTGAGCTTTCAGTTTCTCACCAGAAAAATGGGGAAAACAAACATCAGGTTGTTGTGAGGATAATATGACACTTATTTAAAGCATCATTTAATATAATGCTGGTCTTATAGTAAATACTTGAAGGGAGAAATATGGTGACATGCAATCTGTTTACATGTGCATATGTATATATAAGTATATATACATATTACAAATAATATTTTTATCCATTTATCTTCCTATCATCCAGCTAGCTTCACATTTACCACTCAGCCCTGTTCATTTCTGTCTTTTTTAAGGTGTTTTCCTAGCCTCTACATATTTTATGATCTTCACCAATGAATACAAAAAGAAAATGGAAAAATTCTTTTTCTCATTAGTAGTTAAAAATGCAAATTATAGCACCTTGGAAACGAGGATTCAAAAAAAAAAAAAGATAACATGAGCTGATGTGGCTAAGATAAATCAGTTCCTTACTAACAATACTGTATAGGGCTTCCCTGGTGGCGCAGTGTTTGCGCGTCCGCCTGCCGATGCAGGGGAACCGGGTTCGCGCCCCGGTCCGGGAGGATCCCACGTGCCAGGGAGCGGCTGGGCCCGTGAGCCATGGCCGCTGAGCCTGCGCTTCCGGAGCCTGTGCTCCGCAACGGGAGAGGCCGCAACGGAGGGAGGCCCGCATACCACACACACACACAAAAAATAAATAAATAATAAAAAAAACAATACTGTATAATCATTTTGTAAAGCAATATTTCAAAAGGAAGAGCCATAAATGTACTAATAGCGCAGCATCTCCTCTCTAAAAGTATATCCAAAAGAAACAATCTGCCAGAAACAAAAATTTAGTGACACAATTAATATCTTCATGGATAAATCTGAAGTAGCAAAATTTAAAAAAACAAACAGCCCAGGGCTTCCCTGGTGGCACAGTGGTTGAGAATCCGCCTGCCGATGCAGGGGACACGGGTTCGTGCCCAGGTCCGGGAAGATCCCACATGCCGCGGAGCGACTGGGCCCGTGAGCCATGGCCGCTGAGCCTGCGCGTCCGGAGCCTGCGCTCCGCAACGGGAGAGGCCACAACAGTGAGAGGCCCTTGTACCGCCAAAAAAAATAAAACAAACAAACAGCCCAAATGAAAGGTTGCATAGTTTGCGGCACAAACAATGGAATGCTACAAGCTGTTAAAATGGTAATAATATAACATGTAAAATATGTGAAACATGAAGAATATTTATGACAATGTAAACACAAATAATATAATAAATTGTATATTGTGATTATGACTATTTAAACTGTGTATGTGTGAAAGGTAAAACAAAAAATTTGAGCTTTCAGTGAGATAGAATTATGAGTAATTTTGCAACCACAATTTTTCAAAAATTTTTAATCTTGGCTTTTTCTTTATTTTTTTATTTTATTTTATTTTATTGCGGTACGCGGGCCTCTCACTGTTGTGGCCTCTCCCGTTGCGGAGCACAGGCTCCGGACGCGCAGGCCCAGCGGCCATGGCTCACGGGCCTAGCTGCTCCACGGCATGTGGGATCTTCCCGGACCGGGGCACGAACCCGTGTCCACTGTATCGGCAGGCGGACTCTCAACCACTGCTCCACCAGGGAAGCCCGGCTTTTTCTTTATTGAAAAGTGAAGATTAAAGTGTGGACTACTCTGAAAAATCTTCCCAAAGTGCTGACATTATATGCATTTTCTTCTCTTTTTAAAAATAATACAGTACCATTTAGTTTTAGTGCTTATTCTGGACCTTACATTATATTGTTTTTCTCACTCCTGCTTACTTAATCTCTTTCCAGAAAGCCTCTAAACCCTTTGAGGACAAAGGTTGGGTAATTTCCATTTAAAAAATATCTCACAACATCTAGCCCAGACCAGGAATTCAGTAAAGATAAATTGAAGAGAATTGCCAACAAATATGAACGAATCACAAAAGTATTACCAATACACATAGATAAAATTGATTTATCAATTTGGGAACTGGTTAATCAAACCAAAATGTTTATTGGGCAACTTCATACAGTTCCTAAGATAGAATATGGGATGGGAATACCTTTGGGACCTGGTTCTCTAGCTCCCTCCAAGGTCCACCCTCCTATCTCTGTGGAAGTCTGGTGTCACTAGTGCCTTGCCTCCTACAGCTGTTCCTTCTGTTCTACACTCTTCCAGACGTGCTCATTTCCAAATACCATTCATACAAGCCATTTATGTATCAGACTTAGCAAAGATCTGGCAAAATAGATATACACACACACAATGGAAACTTTTGAAAATTGAATATTAGACACTCCTGTATCAGTCAGGGTCAAGTTAGGAAAACAGAAAGCACACTAGGCATTTTAACAGAGAGAACAGAATATAGGGAATTAACAGGAATTGGAGGTGAGCAACTGAATGTACAAATGAACAATGGGCTGTCCATATATGACCGTAGAACTCTGACCATCAACCTCTGTTAGCAGTCGGCCCAGAATGATCAGGACTTGACCAATGACTGCCAGCTTCCCCATTTTTCTTACTGTCCCCGTTGGGGAGCATAACCCAAGCCAAATATGCTCCCCCAAACAATCATGTAAGACAGCTACATGTAAGACATGTAGCTTCCCCTTTCCAGCAACCTCCAATCAGAGCATGCCTAAAACCTTCCTTTTTTCTTCCACTATGAAGATTTCCCACTCTTAATGCTGCCTCTGAGTCTCTGCCAAGTGCGAGTGATGGTGATTGACTTGTTATGTAGAAAGTTCTCAGTTAATAGCCTCTGTTTGTTCTTTGTTTTGGGTGTTCTTTATTTCCACAGTGAAATAAAAAGAAAAGAGTTTACACTGAGGTGATACAAAGATGATAAACACTGCAAGCAGCCACTACCCCTAAGGGTGGAGAAAAAAAAGGGTGATATCAGAACCTAGAAACTCAGACCCCATAGAGTTGGTAGAGACCGTGTGGCTGGTGCTAGCACATCAGGATCTCGCAGAGGGTAGGGCTTACCACGGGGTCAAGCCCTCTGAGGAAAGGATGCTGCCCCTCTAGTGCCGGCACATCTGAGAGTGTGCAATGAGGCAGGTTCTGGAAGCACCAAAAGATAGAGACTGAAGGAGTGCCTCTACTAGAGTGAAGGTCTTTGTCAGGGGGATAGTTACAGAAACGGCAAATGGGCTCCGATGACAGGAGCAGCAAGCAAAGAGGAAGGAGCAAGCCCCCAGGCTCATTCTGGCGAAACCTAACAAAGGCAGCTGACAAGGGAAGATGTACTTTGCAGTATCCAGGTATCAGCATAGCAAAGCAGAGTATAGAAGGGCAACAAAGGAGACAATCACTTAATAATTGACATACTTCTGTCTAAAAGAATTTTAACCACCCAAAAGCCACATTTTGCTTTTTTTTCCATTGTTTTTTTTTCCTCGTCCCTTCCTGGATCATCTTTATTTTCCCATCCTCACAAGAAACTTGACTTTTTCTTACACTGTATCCTTCTAAACTATGTCCTGGGAGGTATTTTGCTTTACAAAAAGCCTTTGGCTCTAGAGGGAAGTTAACCACTCCCTTGGGGGGACTGAAGCAGCTGCCACCAATTGGGATTTCTAAAAGGCTTTTTGTCCTTGTTTATTTTGTTATGCATGTTTCCATGATATCTGTGCATATGTGCCGGCAGATGCTAGGGTGACTGCAGAGGTGAGGATTCTAGAAGGAGATGGGTATTTTGCAGCATCTCACTGTGGGAAACGGCATGTTTGACAAAGGTAAGGGCATGAAGATTCAGTGGCTGGGGAGGGTAATGCAGATGCAGGGAAATGAAGTCAGGGTCGGGAAAACTCTCCGAGATTCCTTAGCTGCCGAAGAATGTTTTCTTCTGTTTACTTTTTAAAATAATGTAATTTGCAAAAGTAACATATGGTCATCGTAAACAGCAACAAAAGAAATAGTATGTTAGTATGTAAGGAAGTAAAAAATCCTTCTTCATCCTCCATTATTTCCATCTCCCAGGTATACCCACTTTTCACTGCTTGGAGTGTAATCTTTTTGGCTGTTTTTTTTTAATGGACGGTCCCCCCATACTGACTCTGGGTTTGGCCACATGACTTGCTTGCCAATGAGATGATAGCGTATCTGACACAAGTAGGAGCTTGAAAAAGACTTGTGCGCTTAGGTTTGCCTCTCTTCCTGGATACTCTCAACATCACTGCCATTCCAGAAGGTGCCCAGACATGTGAGTAAGCTCATTCTAGACCACCCATCTTCAGCTGAGTGAGAACTACTTCCAAACTAATTCACCAAATCATGACAGCTAACGAATGTTTTAAGTGAGTTGGGAAATGGTTTGTTGCATAGTAAAAGTTAGCTCACAGAGATAGGTAGATTTTGATGGAAAAACATAAATATGTGGACAGAAATAGATTTGTATATATATATATATATATATATATATATATACACACACACACACACACAAAATAAAGGTTTTAAAAATATTTGTATTCATAATCACCTGAGTAATTTATGACTACGTTCTTTAAAAATCCCAAAGACTACAAATAATAAGGTAAAAGAATTCTTTAATCAGTGGCCACTATCCTAGTCCCATAGATACTGCCTTTCATCAGTAGCTATATATTCTTCTGGATTTATTCCTGCTTTGTGAATTAGAGAACAGAAAATTTTACTTCCTTTACTTCTACTTTATTCACTCAATAGTATGTCTTGGAAATAACCCCATCCCAGGAAGCATAAATCTATTCCTCCATACATACACCATACTGTTTTACTACCTAAATCTTTATAATTTGAAATCTGTTAGATCACGTTACTCTCAATTTATTCTTTTTCAAAACTGCCTTTACCTTTTTTCATATTTATTCTTTCACTTGAATTTTAGACTCAGCTGGTCAAGGTAGATGGAAAATCTTGTGGGGAATTTGGGGGGATTACGTTGAATTTTTATGTTTGAAACAATTAACAACTTTATCGTATTGCTTATATTTCTCTTTTACTTAGGTCTTTTAATCAACTTCGGCAAATTTTTATAATTTTCTACACATTATTGTACATTTATTTCTAGATTACTTCCTTGTTTTATATATTGTGTTGCCATTAGAAGAAGGATCTTTAAATCTACCATGTTTTGCAGGTACATAGGGAAGCTTTGGATTTTTTTCTAAATCATTTATATTTTATCAGGCCACAACACTGAACTCTCTTATTCATCCTGATATGAAAACTAAGATAATTAACTGACAAACTATGTAGGTAATTTTATCACTTATAAATAATAATTTTACTTCTTTTTGCAATATGTATAGTTCATATTTTTTCTTATTAATTTGGAACTCCACTGCAATACTGAGTATTAAAGGCATTAGCAGGCGGCATTATCTAGTTCCTGACTTTGATGAGAATGTTTCTAGTGATTCATCATTGACCATGATACTTGCTACAGTTTACTGGTAGAAATCTCATATCAGGGCTTCCCTGGTGGCGCAGTGGTTGAGAATCTGCCTGCCAAGGCAGGGGACACGAGTTCGAGCCCTGGTCCGGGAAGATCCCACATACCACGGAGCAACTAAGCCAGTGCACCACAGCTACTGAGCCTGTGCTCTAGAGCCCGCGAGCCACAACTACTGAGCCTGCATGCTGCAACTACTGAAGCCCGCGCGCCTAGAGCCTGTGCCCTGCAACAAGAGAAGCCACTGCAATGAGAAGCCCGTGCACCACAATGAAGAGTAGCCCCCCAACCCCGATCGCCGCAACTAGAGAAAAGCCCACGTACAGCAATGAAGATCCCACATGCCATGGAGCAACTAAGCCAGTGAGCCACAGCTACTGAGCCTGTGCTCTAGAGCCCACAAGCCACAACTACTGAGCCTGCATGCTGCAACTACTGAAGCCCGTGCACCTAGAGCTCGTGCCCTGCAACAAGAGAAGCCACTGCAATGAGAAGCCCGTGAACCACAATGAAGAGTAGCCCCCCCACCCCGATCGCTGCAACTAGAGAAAAGCCCACGTACAGCAATGAAGATCCAACGCAGCCAAAAAAAGAAAAAAAAATCTCATATCAGATTAGAGTTGCATCTTAGTTCTCAGTTGCTTAGAGTGGTTTGTTTTGTTTTGTTTTTTTAAATAAAAATGCATCAAGTGCTTTCTCATTATCTATTGAGATCATCATATAGTTTTCTTCTTATGTACTGAATTATTTTAATCAATTCTAATGTTAAACTACTCTGGCATTGCTGAGATAAATGCTACTTAATCATGTTGTATTATTTTCTAATACACTGCTATGATCTATTAGTGGTATTTTATTTGAGATATTGCACCTCTGTTCACAAATTAAATTGTCCAGTAGTATTATTTTCTTATTCTCTCCTTATATAGATTTGATAACAGATTAATACTAACTCCTTTATCCTTGATAGTCTAAAATTTTAAAATGATATCTCTAGGTATAAGGTATTGTGTTTATATGTGTGTTTTGTTCTGCCAGTGACATATCTATGTCAAACTCAGCCAAATTCTTCTCATCTATCATCTATATCTATCTACCTATCTATCAATCATATATTTATCGATATATCTACTATTGCCTCCTCTGAGTAATTTCTATTCTCACCTTCTAAAGCAGTTGCTGAAATTTCTAGTTCTATCTTCAATGCTTCTCATTTTTTCTTATATTTTTCTCAGCTTTTTGAGCTAACATTTGATAATGATAGTGAATACTTACCTAGCTCTTTATATATAGGCACTATTCTTAGTGCTTTACATGTGTTAACTCAACTTACTCTTTATGACCACCCACTTCTGGTTAGAAAACTTGCACAGGGAATTGGTTAAGCAAGTACTGGAATACTGAAAAAGCAAAATGAGAACTCTGAGGTATCTGGAGGCACATGGAAGTAATAGCTGCAGAAAGCGGCTGCCATCCCTATGTCTAGGGGAAGGTAGGAAGATTATCAGAACTTAGGAACGCCACAGAATTGGAGTACAGAACTCTGTGCAAGGGGTGCCATCTAGGTCACAAAGGAGAGGAGGGGTCTTGGACATGAGATAGTGCCCATTGTACCCTACAGTGAGGGAAGGTGAGAAGCCTGTTCTGGGATGCCAAAAGAAGATAGAGACTAGCACCAACTGCTACTGCCAGGATTACCTCCTGCTGTTAGGACCCTGGTGTCAGGAACTACAAGCAAACAGAGAATTCCTACCCTTGCCTCCTGCCTCTTAGTTGTGCTTTTGTGCCCTCTATTGACATGACTTTACAGGAAACAAATAGACAAAGGAAAAATAAAGTTTACAACCTCCTAGTCCTAGCTAGGATATATTTAGAGTTTAAAGGAAAAAAGCTTTATAATGAGCACACACACAAAAAAAATTTAAATATCTTTCCCAATGTCACACAACTAGTAAGTACAGACCTAGTGTTCAGACCTAAGCTGTCTGTTTCCAGAGTCTGTGCTCTTAACTACCACACAATGCTGCCTCTCTATTTGAATTCTGGAAAATTCTTTGATTCTGTGTCCCAGCTCACTAGTTTCTCTTGAACTATGTCCTTTCTTCTGTTCAGCCCAACTACTGAGTTTTATTTTAAACAGTTTATGATGACAGTTTTGTTTATTTTTAAATTTTTAATATTTTATTATGTTAAGAACACTTAACATGAGATTTACCCTCTTAAAATTTTAAGTGTACAACACAGCAATGTTAGCTATGGGCACAGTGCTGTACAGTAGATCTCTAGAAATTATTTATCTTGTGTAACTGAAACGTTATACCCATGAAATGGCAACTCCCCATTTCCTCCTCCCCCAGCCCCTGGCAATCACCATTCTATTCTCTCCTTCTCTGAGTTCAATTATTTTAGATGCCTCATATGAGTAGAATCATGAAATACTTGTCCTTCTGTGACTGGCTGATTTTACTTAGCATAATGTCCTCAAGGTTCATCCGTGTTGTTGCATATGGCAGGATTTCCTTCTTTTTAAAGGCCAAACAATATTCCTTTTTATGTATAAACCATCTTTTCTTTTCCCATTCATCTATCAATGGGCATTTAAGTTGTTTCCACACTATTTGTCAATAGTGCTACAAGGAACATGGGAGTGCTAATATATCTTTGAGATCCTGCTTTCAATTATTTTGGATAAATACCCAGAAGTGATATCACTGGATCATATGATAATTCTATTTTTAATTTTTTAAGGAACCCCCATACTGTTTCCCACAGCAGGTGCATCAATTTACATTCCCATCAATAGTGTGCGGGGGTTCCAATCTTTCCATATCCTCACCAACAGTGATGACAGGTTTTAAGTTCCATTACATATTAGGCTAATTTTATATGGGTCAAATAGTGTTTTACATTTCTGAGGATATAAATTATACTTACTCTAAACTTTCTGTTATGCTTATTGTCTGTCTTCAGGATTGAGTTAATTTTTTTTTTAATTGAGGCACAACAAAGCATTGGCATTCCTCAAATGATTGGTGACTCTTGATGTGCTGTCATCTTTGTAGCTGAGGTGACTGATATGTCCCACTTATGGGGAGAGGTGAGATGAACAGCTGTGACTTGTGCACTGAGCAGCTTTCATTCAGAATAGACAGGCTTGGGCTATGCCCCTGGTGCAATATTGTAGCCTTCAGCGCTATCCCATTTCTTTGACCCCAGGTTCTCATAGTACAACTCCCCCCATCCCACCTGAGTCTGACATCCCTGTGGCTGCTCTCTGGACTAAGAAGGTGGGGATACACAGATCGTGACCTGCTTGGTTCTCCCTTCTGATTAACCATTTTGTTACTCTTAGTGTCTCTCGAGATCCTAGTATCCACTACACTTGGGTATGAAGCTCCCTTTGTCCTGCTCCCAACTTCTCTGGAAGAAAAACATGTTCTGTGTTTTGGGAACTTATTTTATTCTCATTTCATTCCTCTCATTACCCATCTTTCAAGAATTTCTCATAAGTTCTGGTCCATTAATACTTCTTCTTGATTTACATACAGGTTGTGAATTTTAAAAATTAAATACGTTATCATTTCTAGAGATTTTGTGTGAAATGGGAAAGCTTTAGTAGTGCTAAGTCTGCCATTTAGAATATAAATGTTCTATCTTTTTAAAAGCAAAAATGGGATTCTGCTACTCATAATGTTTTGCAAATTGTTTTTTCTAAATGTGTCAGTAAAACATAGGCACGTTTCCATGAAAGTAGATACATGTTATTCGAAGGCTGAAATAGTGTTCTAGACATGAATATGCCACATAGACATTCTGCTATTGATGGCTATTTTAGTTTGTTTCCATTTTTACTATAACAAACACTACTACAATAAGCATCCTCATACACTTTTGAAATTATTTCTGTAGAATAGATTTTTGAATATAGGTTTGTAATGTCAGAAGGAATGTTCATGGGATGTGGTTTTCGATGAAGTATGTAATTCTTTCTTCTCCGTGTTTTTGTTAACACCGATTGCATTAGCTCAAGGTTCTCCTCATTCTGCCTATTTCAGTCAGGGAATGAAGTGCCCAGACCCGTCAACCGTAAGTGTCCTAACTGAGTCAGGGAAATAGCACCAGGACAGAGGAGGCTATTCAAAAGCATCACTCATTTATTCCCAGCACGTTAAAAATGGCACTATGATATCTATTGATAAATAAGTGAAGACTTTTTTCTTCACTAAAATGTTTACTTGGCAGTATGCAGAAACATAAAATGTCCTAAAGTCAAATAAGTAATTTCTAAAGACCCTGAGAAACTTTACATGTGCCAAGAAACATTTAATCCTTTTCAGCAAAGAGTTCTTTCCTTCACGTCCTAAATCCTTTTCAAGAGACTCAAATCCCAAAATCTGTCTTCATTGCACTTTTAAACATTTTCTTACCCCTATTCTGGACTTCTTTCCAACTATTAGCACTTCCAAATTCTGTTCCTTTCATTTATCCTCAGGTTTAAACTCCAAAATGCCTGTGTCAGAACAAACATTTGGTAGACCTACCAGAATAAACCTAAGTACAAAAGTTATTGTTATACAATAAGCTGATTCATAGCAGATGACCAAAATATCACTAGAATGTACTAGAAGTGTGCTTTCCGCGTATGACTTGCTATTTTCCTCAGAAACTATAAGAAAGCAAAAGTGAAACATAAAAAAAGGAATGAAAAGAGAAGGAAAAAAAAATCACCGTGGCCAACTTCACTTTCCAAAAATGTCCACAGCCATGTTTCCAGTCCCACAATCTCAGAATCTTGACATTTCTCTTCCATCAAAACGTGGAGTCTAATTTTCACCCCTTGAATGTAGGTCAGCCTCTGTGACCACCCAGTAAATAGAATGCAAAAGAAGAGACAATGTGTGACTTCTGAGACTAGGACACAAAAGGTGATACAGCTTCCATCTGGCACTTTCTCTCTAGGGACACTCATGTTTGGATCCCAGCCACCATATTTTGAGGAATATCAGGCCACGTGGAGAGGCCACCTTCAGTGATCTGGCTAACCAGCCTAGCTCAAGTCCCAGCTGATAGCCATTAGTATCAATCGTCAGGCATGCAAGTGACCAGCCTTCAGACGATGCCAGGCCCAGCCTTCATAGTATCTTCCAGATGAGGCTTCAAACAATATGGGTCAGAAACAATCCATCCCTCCTGCGCCCTGTTCAGATTCCTTACATGTAGTGTTACTGAGTTGAGTCCTACGGACCCTGCTCTGGCCCTAGGCCCGCTGAGGCTCTCTGCCTTGGCGGGGGAGGGTTTTTTTCCATTCAGGTTCAAGTAGGTGAATAATGAAGCCAAAGCTGAGATTGACACAGCACAAGCTTTATTCAGTAGCCAAAGAATGAAGAAGCAGGAACAAAGTTCACAAATCAAATTCTTGCCCACCTGGTGAGAGTGATTTAATTTTAAAGAGTAAAGACAAAGGGAGGAGGAGTGAGGCTATGATGGGGAGGCATATGTTTTAGTCTATGGGGAAAGGGCAGGGCTTTTTCTGAGGGCGTGTGAGATGCCACCCCCTTTTTTATCCTTTTTTGGTCCTTAACGTCTGGTCTTAGCTACCAGTAGGTGTGTCATTTAATATGCTAATGTAGTCAAATCAACATATAATAAGACTCAGAGTCCATTGGAGGTCAGATTCATTGCCATCTTGGTCCCAGCTGGTTCCATCTGTTTTTTTGTTTGTTGTTTGTTTGTTTCTAGCTTCCTTTCTTATCTCTGGACCCTTTAACTTAAAGATTTATGTTAATTCCTGCCGAAGGTGGGAGGTTGGCAGGTTTTGAGCAAGGGCACTTTTGCTAAAGGTCAGGGTTGATGGGTTTGGGGCAGAGCCTGGCAGCAACTGGCAAAATATGGGAATCTTTAATAAATGGCTGCTTATGTCACTAAATTTGGGGGAAGTCTTTTAGGCAATAATAGTAGAAAAACCACCCTCACCTTTAGAAAAATGGGAAACTTGCCCTGTGCTCTTGAAATAAATAAATATTAGAGAATATAAGTATAAAATGTTAGGTGTGAAAAGGGCTGGACACGCTCACACCCTCTCATCACTGATGCTAGTTCTAGCGTGCAATTAATTCTCTTACTAGAGGTGAGAATCAGTAGCAATGAATCTTAAAAAGTTTCAGGTGGGCATCTTTTTCTGTCCTTGAGCATTTTCCCTGGTCTGTAGTTGGAAATGTTTAAAATTGCAATACATTCTCCTGATGTTTAATTGAACACTGCCTTCCTATGTTCTAAGGCATTATCTCCAAGGCTCCTATCTAATAACTTGTCAGTCTTGACCCTCCCATTGCAGGCGATACACTGTTTGTTGAGATTCATTTCTCTTCCTTGGCACCTGCATTTCCTCACTGTTAGGCTTGGTAGAGTTGGATGAGAATTAATAATTTATTCATTTGGAAGGAATTGATAAGTTTATTATTTAGCAAGTATATTTCAGAATGCCTTAGGCTCATCTATTAACGATTCTTTCTCCTTTAGCTTATGAAAAAAGCAGTAAGGGCTCTACCCAAGCCACTTACTAGAGGTCAACCCTGCAAAGAGAAATCAATTTGGTTAAGATATGGTTTTGTTTTTAGTTTTACTAGGCAAGACTCTTTCCTTGAACTTAAACGCTTGATGTAGCAGCTAATGAGAAATTCTCTCTCTTTCTGATGTGCAAAATAGTCACACAGTTGAGTGTGAGGTTTATATTCAGTCAGAGATTAAAGCCCACATTCATTTAAGGTGTCTCCAAATGTATTTTGGTAATGAAATTTAGTACTTAAAAAACAATTTACACTGCAGCTAGTCCTAACACAGTTGCTATCTGACTCCATTTATAACCCCTGCCATACCACTTATGAACAAAATAATGAAATTTCACAGAGGATTAATTTAATGTCCTCAGAGGAATGTTCTATATCTGTTTTTTTCTTTAATTATCCAATGTGGCTGTGTGAAGGAGGAAGGAAAAAGACTTGGGAAACTAGATTCTATTCCACTGCTGGGATTGGATCTAAAACAGCTAAGACACATTCCTTTTCTAGGTTCCTCTGATGGAAAACTTTCTACCGATAGTGGTCCTTTATTTCCATAGGTGAGACATAGTTAATGGGATGCTGCCGCTGATTTTGAAGATGAATATGTTAAGAGAGGTGTTTGTTGGATCAAATAATAATTTAAATTTTGTTGGATTAAATAGTCTAGTGTTACTTTTTTTTTTTTTTTCAGCGGCCATGGCTCACGGGCCCAGCCGCTCCGCGGCATGTGGGATCTTCCCGGACCGGGGCGCGAACCCGTGTCCCCTGTATCGGCAGGCGGACTCTCAACCACTGCGCCACCAGGGAAGCCCTAGTGTTACTTTTAAATCACTACCCTATAAATAAAAATTGCCGAAAGTGATTAAAAATGAGAAATATGTAGCATTGATACTCTACTCATTGTGTCTTGCAAACCAGACATGTTTACTACTACCAGCTACTTTGTTTATGGTCTGGGTGTATATGTATGTATACGTATGCAGTTTACAAATGAAACAAAGGCCGGAGAAGTACGTTGTCTGAAAGAAATTCATAAAAGTAGGAAAGGCTTTTACCCGGGGTTATTGATAACCTTCTTTCTAGTCCACTTCAGGATGTTTCCCTCAGAGAGTTGTCGAGCTGAACGGGTGGGACAGAGCCCACCCACAAGAAGATGTCACACTGCTTCTTCCGCCCCTTTAGAAGTAGACCATTATAAGCTTTTCATCTTAACCAATCTTCCTTTTGACTGTTTCCAACCGTTCCCCTGCAGTCATGACACAACCATGTATGTAAGAGACCTCTGAACATAGTGGGTGTTGCTAGAACATCTTCATTTACTGTGAGCTAAAATAGAAGTGGCTGGAAGCACATACGTGTGCTCATGTGAAATGCATTTTTGGTTTAAGCTAGGTTTCTCTGGTTCTGAGCTGTACTTCCTGGTCTAGCCATGGAAGGAATTTTCCAGGTGTATTTATTAGGCAGTTAATCTAGTGCTTTCTGGTCATTGTTATAGAATTTTTGAAATGCCTATAATTTTTTTCCTTTCTCTTTATGCACCACTGCAAAATACCCTCCACCCAGTCAACACTTAATTGTGATCTATGATGTGTGACCAAATCTAAGTGTGAAGTTATCTGTTCTTGCAAGAAATATATGCATGCAGATTTTTGAGATAATTAGTTTACATTCCACAGTCACAGATCTTTTTCTTTTAAAGAACTCAGGATATTATTCTTAGACCATTCAGGGGGCAAGTCTTTCTGGTACTTTTTCCTTTAATAGAAGTAACCACTGTCAGTACTACTACTATCATCACATTTTCGTGGATACCTACCAGATGTCAGACACTGCTCTAGAAGGTGAACATATGTTATCGTCTTAATCTTTGTGAAAGCAGGTATTAGCCCTGTTTTACAGGTGAGAAAATCGTAGTCACATGCATAGTAGAAATAGCAAAATTATTGGTGTCAGATTTGAACTCATCCTCTGCCACTTTGGAGCTATATTATGATTGGGTACATCTTTGGAATTTCTTGGGTCTCAGTTTAATACAAGATAAATATGTTTGATCTGAGGCAACCATGAAGCAAAAAGCAAATGAAAAGAGAAAAAAAAAAGCAAGAAATAAAAACAAGCAAATGAAACAGATAACTAAACTTTAAAGACATTTTTCCCCTCCAGGTGCCTAAACTATTGTAAAAAGATGACCAACGATTAAGTCAACCAGGTGAACTTTAACTTCTGATTTTTTTCCCTTGAATTTAACAGAGTGGTCATTCGCAGGGACATGCTGAAGCTTTTAGTTAACCAAGAAATGAATTTTGTGTGTGTTTTTATATTTGTATTTAAATTCTAAGCTGTCTAAAAATGTGATTTTTATCCTCACTTTAAGCTTTCTCGAAATTATGACTAAATCTGTGGTTAATCGAGAATTTTGCTCATTTCACTTGAAATCATTCTCTGAAGAAAACCCAAGTATTAACTGGATTGAGGTTGATTTTAAGTCATTGTGTCTCTTGGCACCTTTCCTTTTCAAATGAAGTGCTATTAGCTTTTTCACGGACACGTTTAAACCAAGACATTTAACTGATACTAATCCAGAGAGAGAGAGAGAGAGAGAGAGAGAGAGAGAGAGAGAGAGAGAGAGAGACTTAAGGGGTATGCATGGGAACTTTTAAATCTTACCAATCAATGAAAAGACAATATGCATATCCAGTCTCCTGGGTTGAAAGCATATTTCTGAAGACATCAGCCTAGATATGTAATGCTTCTTGGTTAGATTTTTAAAGCTCTCATGTGGCCCAGGATATGAGGAACCTTTGAAGCTTCCTCTAGGCAGAGGTGTATGCAAGAATCTACCACTTCTGTTTGCCCACAAGAACTTCCTAACCTTCAAATTTGGCAGGTCTCTGATATCCTGCGTCCAGAAAGGATGAGCTGTGTGTTGATATGTCGTAAATAGCTTACACTACCAAAGAGTTTTCCCTTTTCATCTTCTATTCTCGGATGATCATTGTAATCCACAGAGACCATTATTACGTGCTCAGGGTGTCTATTCTTCTGAACACTTCAAAGTGAAGCTATCATTCAACCTTAGTGGCAGTCATTATTTGCCTCCAAAACCCAAGTGAGCCGAGGAGTGGTGGCTGTCTAAATGACAAAGGGCTTGACCACTGGCAGAATTCTAAACTTGGGTTCCAAACCTATCCCTTGTCATGAGGACAATGACTTGGGGCTAGATTTTGTATTAGAGAGATTCAGTAGGAGAGAGATGTTCTCTAATTGTGAGGTTGGGATCTGTTCATTCAAGAACTCTCAGCAGAAACTTGCTGAATGCCCACCGTGTGCAATGCTGGCCCTGAGCCCGTCATTCTCTGGGAACTGTCCTTCCGAGAGCCCGTCATTCTCTGGGAACTGTCCTTCCGAGAGCCCGTCATTCTCTGGGAACTGTCCTTCCGAGGAGACAATAGCCCACAGTCATGAGCAAGTTCTTAACGGCTATGACTTTAAAGGAAAGAAGTGTGGTTTCACATTAAAGTTTTCCAATGGAATTAAATTCTGAAAAGGCTTGGGAGTCAAGGACGTAGCTAATTCCACACTCTACAGACAGATATAGAAGACTTAATTGGAAAAGACTTTACTAGAAACATGACTCACCCTAGTTTGAAGTGTCTCAAAGGGAAATGTTTACAATTTCTCACGGAGGCCCAAACCCACAGTCTGTTAGAAGTTGCTGTCCTCCTGTTTTCTTGAATTTTAAACAAAATATTTTTTCTTCCCTTTTGGAACTTTTCTCCTCCTGTTATTTCCTCCTAATGTAATGCTTACTCTGTTCCATTGTCATTTCCATGTAACTGTGGTTTGGAAGTTGATACCTAAACAATTTCTGAAGAGATGGCCAAATCCCTCCCATTTCTGGAAAGGTACCTTGATGATTGTCTCAGACCCACTAGAATGTCTGCAATTTATATCACATACAAATTAAGACTAAGTATATTTTTGAGGTAAAATATAAGGCTGATAAAGCCATATTTAAATAACTCTGGGTGAGTTTCTTTTGTAATTGATTCTCTTTTCCCCTATTAAAATTTGAGGTACATTACATGAAGGCACCAAGGTCCTCTGCCACTTGGATCCTTAATTATCTGCTTTCCTTTGCCATATAATAAAAGACAGCCTTTTGCTTTGTTTCCTTTCCTTTGTCTATTTAAAGAATGCCTTGCCTCCGTGAGGTTAACACATTGCATTTCACATCTTGCTCAGCCTTTCCTGGTCAAGAGAGCTTGGGTTTTCTTTCTTAGGAGGACCATTTACTTAGAGACAAAGTACATGAAATGATCAGCAAAGTGGTCTTGGGTGATGAACATGTGCCTGTGCTGTTCATGTGCATGCCCTTCAACCCAGTAAAATTAATTTTTAATCCATTAATTAAAGCATTAGCCCCTTAAGGGCAGACAGCACACCTCTCTCTCTCTCTCTCTCTCTCTCTCTGTACTTTTCTCTCTCTCTTGCTCTTCCATGGTGCATAGTACGGTGCTATCTATATACTTTGTGATTGCACTGAGGAAAGGGTGCCGGCATGCTTTGAAGACATAGTAATATAGTAATAATAAAACCTTCCATTCCCTTTTCTAGTTTCCTAACCTAAACTCTGTATCTTTCTATCAATCACTCTTACAGTTCCCCTTAGCTCCCTTCATTTCAGTTATATTCTTCTGGTAAGAAAATGAACAAACCAATGTCAATTTTCAGGTGGCAATCTCATGCATTTCCATGGTTTTATTTACTGTGTATGCAGGTGACAGCCAGCTCATTCCCTCAATCACAGAGGTAAATTCCCATGAGTCCCCAAGGTGCCTCGATTTATTATCTCTGGACTATTCCATTTGAGAGATTTATCACAGAAAGGATGTTTCAGAGAAACCTAACAATCCTGGCATTGAGGTACATTCAATCATTCAGACAGTCTAAGGAATCACATTTGTGAAGCCTCTTGGTGCATAAAATAATGCAAAGAGAGGAATAAAGCTCATACTGAACTTGCATTAGTGGGAAAGCCATGAACTGTAGTGATTAAAAATACAGACTTTGGATTCAATCAATCTGGGTTCAAACCACAGCCCACCAATTACTGGCTGTGTGATGGGGGCCAGTTCCTGACTCCCAGTTTCCTCATATGTAAAAAGAAGGAAGAATATCTACCTCATAGGACTGCTGAGAAAAATCAAAGGAGGTAATGGTTATAAAAAATGAAATCTAGCGAGGTGTCTAGAATACGTTGAATTTTCCTAAGACTGTGGATATAGTTGTTCTTAGAGGCTGCAAAATGCTTAATCTCATTGTGAAAAGGTTTGTCATTTCAGTTCCAGAGATTCTTTTAGTTAAATCACATCTTCCAAAATATCTCTATTGAACATGGTTCAGGAGTACATATTATCAGACATGAGCTGTTCTATGTTGCCACCTGTATAGCATGATCAAGGGGCAGGGGACCGTCTCCTCACAATATGAATCAGGCAAAAAGACATTTTTAAATGTATAGTTTGAATTGTAGGCTACGTGTTAATTAGTATGAAAGCCAAAAGAGTACTTGATTTTAAGTTCAACTTGAAATGTTCAGTTTATTTCTCCTTTCTGTGGAATATTAATGTTAATAGCTAATATTAATGGAGTGATTACTCTGAGCCAGGCACTTGATTTCCTAGCACAAATATTTCTCAATTTAGAAGACAGTTCTGTAGTGTCTCTGGGCCAATAATCCTTGGGTAGGCAATAATTACCATGTTTTTTCCTTAAATGAATCAAAATTCAAATCAAGTTCTCCTTTGACTTTGGATCTGTGAGCCTCTGGTGGCTACTTGGACACCTATGTCTCACAAGGACATTTATAACTCCCTGGTTTTCTCTTTGCTCTGAAGGATGCTTTTTCAACGATTCCTCCCCAATGTATTAAGGCTTTAAAACTCAGTGGATTGTCATAGTTAGATGAAGATTTCCAGGGACCAGCTGTGCTGCCTTGATGATCATTTGCACCATCACTAGAACATTCCTTATTGTCCATTCTTAATTTATGTGATAAAAAAGCATAGGGACTATTAGTTAAAACTGTTAACAATGAATTCAATATCTGAAAAACTTATAAATAAGGTGCCTAAGGGACTATACTGGACTGAAAGCCATAATTTCCTCACGGCAAGAACGCCCAATGGTCTTATATCAAATTTTGATGATGCAGCCAGTCTGGACACCAGCATTTTATAGTAATGCCTGAACTGCCAAACGTTAACCAGAAATCGTTGCCTATGATACAGGTGGCAATCTATCATGGTAAATGTCACCACAGGGAAAACCTGAAAAGCCAAAAAACCAAAAAGATTGGACACAAAGCTTATCCAATTGGACTTTCCTCTCGAGAGGAATTATAAATTCAGGTATAATTGTGTGACCTCTGCTCTTTACAAGCTCTCAAAAAGTTCTCTTGGTCTGGGTGGTATTGCTTATAGCTCTGCATGATTACATATCAAATCCCCTGACAACAGAGGCAGTCTTTGCATGACAGTAAGATTTCCAGGTTCTAAGTGATAGCCGTGTATTTCGAGCTAACATGCAAGTTGATAAAATCGCAAAGGAGCACCGATGATGGAGTTGGATCCATCCTTGTAATCAGTATTAACAAATTTTAACTCTCAAGTTATTTTTGGCAAATAATAATTTTTTAAACCGGAAACTAATCAAAAGATAAGCTGAATGTATCACCTCCCCTTTTAGATTTAATATCCTTATTTCTATCTATGATATCATAGAACTCTCCTATTGATATGTTTTTAAAACATAGAACGTAAGTATAACACAGCTGCTTGAAAAGCTTCTAGGATCCTTGTTCCAGAAATAAAACCTAACCATTGGCAGAATAGGAAACCGTTCTGAATGACCCCAATGTAACTTTCCAAACTTTGCTTCTCTCATTCCCGTTCACCTCCAAAGTTTTTACCTAAACCACAGCCACATGTACCTGTGACGGTCTCTCCAGTGGGCTTCGTCTGCTCAGAATGCCTCACTTCCCTTTTCTGCATGAATCATGACAAATTGGCCTTCAAACTCCAGCTCAGCTCCAACAAACAGAGCTGGTTGCCTCCTCCTCTGTCTGTGCACAGTGATTCTATCAGAGCATCTGCCGCGTCGTGCTGGCCTCCGACCACATCACAGATAGTGAGCAACTCTACTTTGCCTTTGTAGTTCCATGACTCAGAATGTCATTAGGGAATCAGGGGACAGTAAATGATTTTTTTTTTTTTTTTTTCCTGAATGAATCATTCCCGAGGCTGCTCTGTATATCCAGGCAGGTTTCATGCACTGCATAGCTCCAGGGACCACAATACAGGGAGACAGAATGGGATGCCCTGCATCTATTTTAAGTATCAACAGTAAAGAGAGCACAGTCCATGGCATGATCTGGCAATATATGCAGTCTATCACCATTGGATACTTTTAATCAAATACTACCAGAGGCAAGAATCTGAGTGACCAGGTATATGATACTTCTGAACATTTTTTGCCAAACTCACCATCTTAAAAGTTTAGGAGGGCTTCCCTGGTGGCGCAGTGGTTGAGAATCCGCCTGCCGATGCAGGGGACACGGGTTCGTGCCCCGGTCCGGGAAGATCCCACATGCCGCGGAGCGGCTGGGCCCGTGAGCCATGGCCGCTGAGCCTGCGCGTCCGGAGCCTGTGCTCCACAACGCGAGAGGCCGCAACAGTGAGAGGCCCGCGAACCGCAAAAAAAAAAAAAAAAAAAAAAGGTTTAGGATTTGACAAGTCAGCAAACAGTCTAAGAAATGTTAATTGACTTGCCCAAGGCAACAAAACCGAAAGTGGAAGAGGTGTATTTTAAACTCACACTTGCTGGGGCTGTATGATTTGGATTGATTTTGTTCAGGAATTTACATTTGAATTACAATTTGCAGTTCTCTACAAATAGTTCAGTACTTTTCAGAAAGATCATAATGCAGATGCTGACTAATGATTTGCTAATAGTGGAGGTGGCCATAATCCGATGGGATTAATCAGACGTAGGTCATGTTGTCTCATAAGAAAATTCCATAGACTAAACAGGACATAATTATGTAAATAACTTGAGAGATCCCTAAACGACCTTCTTGATAAGAAGTAACCAGCAATAATGAATGGAAAGAAAGAAATTTGAAAACTGGATCTTTTCCTCAAATCAATCCAGAATTGACTATGACGTTACTTAAATTTGAGTGCAGTAGCTGCTGATTGGCCCAAACTCCCTGAATTGGCTGATGTATAGATCCATTAGGAAGTAACCTAAAAAGAGAGCTGTTTCTGTATGGCCTAGCTTTATATTTTTTTAAACTTGAAATGTTTCTCAAAGCGTTGGTAAATAAACTTCTTCAACGGGCAAGGGAAAAAAAGGCACTCTGTGTTTTCTAGTCAAGGAGGATTAAAAGGCTGTGAAACTATATCCAATGCACAAATGTTGTAATTATGATAAATATTTGTCTTTTCTGTTTTCACTACAAACTCAGAAATCCTACTAGAGTCTGTGTTTGGCACATGCAGGAGATTACAGCCATCTGCTGGGAGACAAAGCTGTCAATTATAAAACAACCTGGCTTCCCATTCCATTTCCAGGTTAAATGTGGCCCAGTTGAGGTAGAATCTTTTGATTATTATCATTAAATTTGGAAAGTTCTTGATGCCCTCTGCCCTGTGCCCTTATTTTCAGGATCCCAAGAGATTTGCACATCTCTGAACTTGGAGTTTCAAACTCAAGGGCAACATGCCTTGTACAGGCCGTTTAATAAGGTGAACCACCCTAAGGTAAGGCTCTGAGCTCTTTAACCAACTTCAACACAAAATGATGGTTTCGTTCAGTTAAAACACACCTTAGGCTAAGGAGAGAAATTAT
The DNA here is from genome assembly GCF_002837175.3 of Physeter macrocephalus. NCBI lineage: Eukaryota > Metazoa > Chordata > Mammalia > Artiodactyla > Physeteridae > Physeter > Physeter macrocephalus. Next base: position 159,748,776 of record NC_041224.1, read on the forward strand.
GGCAAACAGAAACAACTAAATGGGGAGAGGGGTGTCTTCTGCCAGTTGGAGTGATGAACATTTAAAAAAGAGGCTTTGAGGTTAAAAAAAAAAAAAACAACAACAATGAAACCTGGAAAGCAAAATGGCCAGTTTAACAACAGGATTTAGCAACATTGAAGAGGAAGAATTCAAAACCATAGTAGAGACATTTTAATGGAAGAGGCAGTGACCCTAAAATTGTGCCCATTAACGACCTGAGGGAAGTGAGTTAGGCTTTGTTTTGGCCCAATTCCATATTAGAAAATTCACTCTGCTTTCTTGAATTCTTCCCACAATTTTACTGGAAATGGTTTCTTGGGTTTTGTCTTAAGACAGTTAAGTTGCCTATTAACAGACTGTTCAGAAACTCTTCTATTCCTCAGCAGCAGTGGAGGAAGAATTGGCTTTTAAACAGACACCTAGTAATAGAGAATAAAAATTTTCCCACCTAGATCTGTGCCTGGGTCAGGCCTTGAGGACATCTCCCAGGGGCCATTGAGAGCCTAGATAAAGCCTCTGTTTATGTAATGCTAATTATAGTGTTTTCTGAAAGAGTTCTTCCTCAAGGCCATTAGTGACCAGAGGAGAGTGCAAATGAGTTTGAAGTTTCCCAAGTGCATCTGATTCCTCACCTCAATTCAATTCAACAACCATAGTTTATATTTCATAATGGTGACCCAGTCTTGGTCAATAATTTCACCTACTGACTCTTGAAATCAAGGCAAAAAAACCCCACAAACAAACAAAAACTCCATTTTATAGATAAAGAGTCTACTGAAACCTAATTCATAAATTTGCTAATGTGTCTCAGTTGAATATAACCTAAAAGGATTCAGTTTAAAGCAAACTGGGTAATAATTAGGGCATCTGGCTCTAGCCGTGGGAGCAGATTTGGCCTCCTGGTTCAGGGAGAAGGTTAAGTTGGATTTCAAAGTTACCTTCTCCTTTCCAGCTGGCTATGTTCTCCCCTATGGTGACCACTTACCATGGCAACATCCGCAGTGCTACCATTTTGTTTTCTCTTCTCTCTGCCTCTCTTACCCAGCCATCAACATTTATGCATCCCGGGTCTCACTTTGGCTACCAGGTTGAATGGTAACCCTCTGGTAAAAAACAGTTGACTTATCTTACTGTCTAGTGCAGCAGTGCTCAGCTGCAGTGTCATAATATATTTCTGGGCCATAATCAACTGTGAGGTTTATCGTAATTAATTTATCACCTATACAGAGACTTCCCTTCTTAAGGACTTTCAACTTCAGACATTTTATAGACTCAAATAAAACTTCAGCATAAAACTGTCAACTTTCCTCTCCTCAATAAATGGCAATATGTGGGGAACTTGCAGATAGGTGTTGATGGGGATCAGGATATGTCACCCCAAATTATGCCATTTTGTTTAAGCCGAAGGCAATTGGGAATCAACAGATGCAGGAAGAGTTCTCTGCCCTCCCCTTATGTGCCTAAAAGCAGGCATAAATTTCCTTTTGTGAAGGTGACCCCATTGTCACAAGAAGAAAAGAGTGACTCTTTATCACCTGAAACGGAGAGTCAACACCAGGATGAGTTTATATAAAGAATCCTTTTACTAAAATAACCCTTATCTCCCATTAGTTCCCCCAGATATTTCCTAGTCACAATTTGTCCCCACGATTTATGATCCCTTGAAGCCCAAACCCCCTTTCCTATGGTAAAATGATATAAAAACCCTTGAGTCTAACCACTTCTTTAAGTGTCATTTCTTTTCTATGAACTTCCGAATGTATAACTATTAATAAAGATTCTGGGCCGTTTCTCCTCTTACTCTATCTTTTGTTAGTTTAATTCACAGACCTCCAAGACTGAATGTAAGAAGGCAGAGGGAGAGTTTTTCCTCCCCAACAGTGTCCTGAAGTTAAGTTTCAACACTGTATGCCTAAGGTCAATAGAGGAGAGGGACAAGAGTAGGTTTGAGACTGTAAATCCTACAGGTAGTAAATTTACTGCTGATGGAAACTTTCTGGGGACCATGTATATTGATTCATACTCAAGGCAATAGGCATCTGCACATCATCAAGGTCAATGGCAAGAAGGAAAATGAGGATACCCAAAGGAGTTTGTGGAATTCATTAATGACATGTGTGGCACCCATGGCTTGTTAACACATTATATCTATTTTCCCCTTCTTCCTTATTCATAACTTAAATGTCTTATTCACAACCCTTAATTCCTTATCAGCTCAGATTTCATTCAGGTCGTCAGTGGTTAACTATTTAGGCTATTTGAAAGAACGTACCGCCTCAGGCTCCCTTGCAGCAAGGGGATTATATAGCCCCTTTGTGGTGAATGGAGGGAAGTTCCCAAGTGGAGAGTTTGAAAATACTATTACTTTCCTGCCCAAAGGTTCATAGAGCTTGTATGAACATTTTGCTGTTTAATTTTCTCTTTTACTCTTGCTGGAATAAAGATGCAATGTCTGGAGTATAGCAGCCATCTTACAATCATGAAGTTAAAAGACACAAGCTAAGAATGAGGGACCAGGAGGTAGAAGGAGCCTAGCTCTTTAATATATGCTTTCTAGAGCAACTGTGCCAATTTTGAACCACCCACCTCTGGAGTTCTGGTTATGTGATAAAACTCTCTTTGAGCCATAGTTAAGCTTTCTATTGCATGAAGCCATCACAATTCTAAGTGACACAAACTGCTTTGGCAGAATTTAATATTGATTAAAGTGGTTTATTTTGGGGAAAAATGCTTGAAATGTCTTACTTTAAGACTTTGAAGGACTAGCTCACACATTTATACAGAAAAGTGTACCGGATGAGCACGTTAAATTTCTCTCTGTAACTATGGACTTACAAAAAGAGAAGAATAAGGAAAAGGACTTACAGACACTTTGGCTATTCACAGTTTTTTCCATTGTCAAGAATGGAAAACAGAAATATAGATCAATGGAACAGGATAGAAAGCCCAGAGATAAACCCACGCACATATGGTCACCTTGTTTTTGATAAAGGAGGCAATACTATACAATGGAGAAAAGACAGCCTCTTCAATAAGTGGTGCTGGGAAAACTGGACAGATACATGTAAAAGAATGAAATTAGAACACTCCCTAACACCATACACAAGAATAAACTCAAAATGGATTAAAGACCTAAATGTAA
>NC_041224.1:159752660-159758314 GCF_002837175.3 Physeter macrocephalus
AGAAAATGTTGGCAATATATACAATGGAATATTACTCAGCCATAAAAAGAAACAAAATTGAGTTATTTGTAGTGAGGTGGATGGACCTAGAGAGTGTCATACGGAGTGAGGTAATTCAGAAAGAGAAAAGCAAATACCGTATGCTAACACATATATGTGGAATCTAAAAGAAAAAAAAAAGGTTCTGAAGAACCTAGGGGCAGGACAGGAATAAAGTTGCAGACGTAGAGAACGGACTTGAGTACACAAGGAGGGGGAAGGGTAAGGTGGGATGAAGTGAGAGAGTGGCATGGACATATATACACTACCAAATGTAAAATAGATAGCTAGTGGGAAGCAGCCGCATAGCACAGGGAGATCAGCTAGGTGCTTTGTGACCACCTAGAGGGGTGGGATAGGGAGGGTGGGAGGGAGATGCAAGAGGGAGGAGATATGGAGATATATGTATACGTATAGCTGATTCACTTTGTTATACAGCAGAAACTAACACACCATTTTAAAGCCATTATACGCCAATAAAGATGTTAAAAAAAAATAACTGCTGGAATAGTAAAGGTAGCTGTGAATAGATTTCTGAATTAACACACTCTTATTTTAACAAGTCCTTCTGAAAATGCAGTCTTAACCCAACAAAGTGCTGTGAGAGAATGAGAAGGTGGGTGTTTGGGGAATTGAGACCTCTCAGCCTTCTTCCAAACTGGTTCTACCTCCATGGAGAAGCCTCTTCTAGAACATGAATGCTGGATGGAGTGTAGTTGGTGGAAATGCTGAGGGGAGAGAAGAAAGACAAGGCCTCCTTCATAGTACTTTGAATATGGCTCCTTGAGCTCTTCTTGGTAGGTCTATTTGCACAGTAATCATCCCTAGGTTTCCTTCCACCAGGTAGAGATTCCATCCTCAGGTTTGTGACTTGCAAAACTCCCTTGCTGCCTCAACGTCACTGGAAAGGACCAAATGCGTCAATCTGCATCACTTTCCCCAGACTCTGCTTGCATTCAAAAGGGCCAGAGGTTTCCTTGTTCATAATTACACCAGCGAAACATCCTGCCAGAACTAGATTTGCATGGAGACTTGCCAACATCCCACATCCTCACACCAACATCCAACTCATAAAGAATACACACTCTTTTGTGTTGAGTAGAGTGGAGCTCAGCAGCTGTTTAATAGCTGCACGGCAACCCTACACAGGACTGAAAAGCAAAGGCAAAGAGCAGGTCTGATTGAAGCCGCGGGGGAAATTTCATGTGGCAGAGTGTACTCACCAGAGTTAGGATACTGAGGTTAAATAACACCTATGCTCTCTTATCTTAAGGTATCCAGGATCTGTATCAGCTGTAGATGACTTGGATCTTAGTTTTATAACCCTGTAGTGAAAAGGGGGGCATTCTCCCGCAGCACGGCAGTCTCTTGCTTGGAAACACTGTTTCTCATCCGGCACCACCTGCATGTCCCCTTGGCTGCCCCCCAGCTGGGCACTGATGCAGCCAAACCCAGTGAGCCTGTGAGAGTGGCCAGAAACACAGCAGAAGGTCTTGGCTTCCTGGACTCTTGTTGAGGCCATCTGGACTCTAATACACCTGTTTGGGAGAGTTTCCATGGCTTGGTTTACAAATGTAAGAGCAGCTCAAAACGTTCCAGTCCAGGGCTGATCATTTGCCTTAACTTGCTGCAGGAGTTAATTATGCAACAAGATCATTTCTGTGCCCATTTTTCTCCTCCTGTTATAAACTTTAGATGGCAAAAACTGTGTCTCTCAGTATTTTTTTAGTGCAATGAACAGATGTAAAAGTGCTTTCATTTTCTTAATAAAGGTGACACTAGGCCAGATTTGATATTACACTAAGTCCCACATAACATTTAAAAATGAGTTTTTTCAACCATAAAATTACTAATTGATCTGTCTTGTAAAAAGATAAAGGAAATGAATGCCTATTTGAGTTTCATTTCTGTCAGGCTCCCGATTCCTTATTTTATGTAGCACAAAATGAATTTTAATGACGCAGCCTCCACATTTCAAAATATGCCATTACTCTTTGGAAGTAATTGGCGTATTTGACTGCCTTTTCCTTTCTTAGAGTCTGTCTGACTTTCTAGTCTTGAAGTCAGCGCTCCATTCAACATGTTCTTCCACATACTACCCGAAAGAAGTAAATTAAAACAAGGGGAGGGACCATACCAGAAAGAGTTCATTCATTAGCCATTCAGCAAATATTTATGGAATTCCTGCTGTATGTCAGGCACTGTTCCCGGTGCTGCAAAGATAGTAGGGCACAAAATAGTGAAAAATCCCAGCTCTTGTGGGATTTCGTGTTTGTTGAGTGAGACAATATAATAAACACGTAAATATATAATATTCAGGTGATGATCAAAGCTATGAAGAAAAGTCATGAATATTAACAGTAGAAAGGGACAAATTGGAGAGTATTGTATATTTTATATAGGGGGGCCCAGAGGAGCCTCTCTAGGAAGACGGTATTTGAGCAGAGACTTGAATCCTGAGAGAAAGTAAACTATTTGGGGGATGAGAATCCATAGATAGAATAACCTTCCTTCTCCCTAGCATCTTTTTTATCTACTTGTATACACTGCAGAGAGGAATAATTTTCTTAAAAAACTCTTCTGAGCTGATTCACTTTGTTATAAAGCAGAAACTAACACACCATTGTAAAGCAATTATACTCCAATAAAGATGTTAAAGAAAAAAAAAAACCTTCTGGCTGCTTTGTCTAATCTGGGAGGCTATAGGGGGCATGAGGAGGGAAGCCACTTTGACTGAGTACCTATGTATGCCAGAATATGTATATTTCCACATATCATGAACATGTATGACAGCCCTCTGGTCTGATGGTCTGATCCTCGTTTTACAGCTGGGGAAGCAAAAGCTCAGGGATATCGGGTAGCTTGGTGGTTCAATTTTCCAGTCATTTATTGCGGCATTACAAGCTCCTAAATTTTGTAGCTTAAAATAACAATTATTTATTTTTCTCACAAATATGAGATTTGGGCAAGACTCAAAAGGGAAGGCTTGTGTCTGCTCCACGTGGTATCAATTGGGGAGCACAATTTAGTTTAAATCCAAGATGGCTTACTCCCATGACTGGAAAGCTGGTGCCATTTATCTTATGATAGATCAGCTGAGTCTCAGGGCCTGTGGGCCTCCATTTCTCTCCAGGCAGACTGGGCTTCCTTACAGCATGGTGCCTGGGTTTCTAGGACTAGTGTTCTAGGAGCATGAGATAGAAGAACGTGGCATTATGGTGCTGCAGTCTTGGAAGTCTCATAAACTCAGATCTGCATCTCAGCAAACTGACATCACCTTAACCCCCAGCAAGGACGTTTTCCCAAATACCAGATTCCTCTGAATCCATCCATTAGTCAGCAAGCATTCTGGAGTGCCTCTCGGACCATAGTTAAAACTCCCTGCTCTGGAGTCCAATTGCTTGAACTTGCATCCTAGCTCCTCCATTTGCATGCTGATGAAACTTCAATCTCCGGTGCCTCAATTTTATTAAATGTAAAACATCAGGATTTAAGGAAGGTCCAGAGAACGTCTCATGCACCTAATAAGACCATTAATCTTTACCTGTATAATACTACCACCTCAGCCCCATTGCCTTAAAAAATCAATTCCAAGAAGGAAGGTAAAATTAGAATTAATGGCCCACCTTCTCCAAAAAGACCGCCATGCCTTATATCTCAAGAGGTCCAAGGTCTATATGATATTCTTCTTTACAAGGACTCCTATTCTACTGTGGTTCTGTATAACCCTGAATCTAACTCAAGCTCTCATTCCTCCCCAAAGCACCAAATTCTTCCACTTTTCTCTTTGGAATTTATGGTCTATCATCGGGGTGGGGTGGGGGGGGAACTATTTTCTAAAGGATTCTCTCACCTTTCTTTAAGGGAAAATGAATGGTTCCCTAAAGTTCTCTCCTGTGATAGCTGTTTCTTTACTACTACTACCCCATGTAGCGTGAGGCTTTTCTTACAGGATAATAGTCTTCTTGTTCTTTGTTACCATTTCTAAATCATTTCTTCTCTGATCATCCTGAAACCCAATGTCCTTTGAAACAAATGCCATCAAACTATACTGTCTATCATCCCTTCATAATACAATCATCCACCAGTATCCCTGGTCTTTCCTCACCCTTCATTTGAGACCTTAGCACCTGGCTCATTCTCTAGGTTTTTCTCTACTATCCTTCCTGTCACCATGTTGTGTGGCTACACCACACATATAGATAATCCATCCACTATCCTGGCTTTTAACAATAATTTTTCCTTTGCTCTCCCAACAATCTTGTCTTTTATCCCATCTCAACCATGTACTCTAATAACTATATTCTGAATCCAGCACTTGGATTCCAATAATTATTCAATCCATCAAGAGTTTTAATTCACTTTTTCTCATCATCCTTCTCATGTTACTTCTTCCTCCCTTCCCTCCTAGGAAGGATTCTATAGTCCATTACTAGTGATCACCCCTTTGCATATTCTATCAACAATTTGACCTTTGCCACCTACCTGTTAGTTTTCTATTGGTGCCATGACAAATTACTACCAAACTTAGTGGTTTGAAACAACACTCTTTTTTTTTTACACACACACACACTGTATTTTATTTTTACAAGAGATAAATAAACTGACGCCAAGCATTGATTTTATTTTTACAAGAGATAAATAAACTGACACCAAGCATTGTAAATGGATGGCCACAACAAAAGCAACAATGATTGCAATTACCAAACACAAAACACACTCATACTATGTCATAATATTGACATTTAGTCCAGTAATCCTCCACTGTAACAGCTCCTTTACTTTGCAGTGAAAATGGATTTGTATATTTTTTGCCTCTGAGTCCTTGTGGGATTTTTTTTTTTCATTAAAACAGAAAGTCACAAAAATTATAATCATCCTCATCAGTTCACTCAGTCCCTTGTAATTAATTTTTTTTTCATCTTGGTCTTTTGTTAGCACTTCCATGGTTAAAGATTTGATGAAAGTTCATAATAATGCAATTGACAAGGAAATTTAGTTATTTCTGAGATATACATTTTAAAGTAATAACTAGAATTATGACTTATAACATTATACCAGAACATATAAGATTTTTAGAAATTTCATGTAATGTCTGAAACATTTATATTAACATATTTCCATACAAATAACCCAAAGAAAGTTTAGTATTAGTTGTTTTTTGTTTGTTTGTTTTTTATACTGCAGGTTCTTATTAGTCATCAATTTTATACACATCAGTGTACACGTCAATCCCAATCACCCAATTCAGCACACCACCATCCCCACCCCACTGTGGTTTTTCCCCCTTGGTGTCCATACGTTTGTTCTCTACATCTGTGTCTCAACTTCTACCCTGCAAACCAGTTCATATGTACTATTTTTCTAGGTTCCACATACATGCGTTAATATACGATATTTGTTTTTCTCTTTCTGACTTACTTCACTCTGTATGAGTCTCTAGATCCACCCAGGTCTCAACAAATGACTCAATTTCGTTCCTTTTTATGGCTGAGTAATATTCCATTGTATATATGTATCACACCTTCTTTATCCATTCATCTGTTGATGGGCATTTAGGTTGCTTCCATGACCTGGCTATTGTAAATAGTGCTGCAATGAACATTGGGGTACAT
>NC_041224.1:159758465-159765108 GCF_002837175.3 Physeter macrocephalus
ATACTGTTCTCCACAGTGGCTGTATCAATTTACATTCCCACCCACAGTGCAAGAGGGTTCCCTTTTCTCCACACTCTCTCCAGCATTTGTTGTTTGTAGATTTTCTGATGATGCCCATTCTAACTGGTGTGAGGTGATACCTCATTGTAGTTTTGATTTGCATTTCTCTAAGAATTAGTGATGTTGAGCCGCTTTTCATGTGCTTCTTGGCCATCTGTCTGTCTTCTTTGGAGAAATGTCTATTTAGGTCTTCTGCCCATTTTTGGATTGGGTGAAACAACACTCATTTACTGTCTCATAATTCTATAGTCAGAAGTCTAGTGGGCTCTTATCTGGAGGCTCTGAGGGAGAATCCACTTCCAAGTTGATTCAACTTGTTGGCCCAACCTAGTTCCTTGCAATTATGGGACTGAGGTCCCTATTTCTTTGCTGGCTATTGGCTGGGGGCCACCCTTAGCTCCCAGAGGCCACTCTCTGGTCCTTGCCTGTAGACCACTACATTTCAGAGTCAACAAGTCGCGTCAGATCCTCCTCACACCTTGAATTTCTCTGACCTCCTCTCCTACCTTTCTGCTTTTAAATGGCTCATGTGATTACATTGGGCCACCTGGATAATACAGGATAATCTCCTTTATCTTAAACTCAACTGATTAATAACCTTAATTACATCTGCAAAGTCTCTTTACAGTAGGACATAGATTAGTGTCTGAAAGAATAACCAGGGGATGGGAATCTTGGAGGAACATCTTTAAAATTTTGCTTAGCACCACCCGTGTAACTTTTACATGACAAACTCCAACTCTACTTAAACCTGACTCTTGATACCTCTGCCATAGCACCACTGTATCTCAGTGTGGCTGAAGAGAAACAATCAATGTTCTAACAGGGCCTATTCTGAATTTGTGATGGCAAATCTTACAAGTAGGGCTCAGCGGATCCCAACAATCTTTGTACATTTCCCTAGACAATTCCTGCTTCCACTCTCCCAAATGGCATTTCACACACTTTTCTATTCCTCAAAACTCTAAACCCCTTCCTAATACTCTACATCCACATGATGACTTCATCTCATTTCACTGTGGGGGGAAGATTCAAAGCAGTCAGAAGAAAACTACACTGTTTCCCCATCACTCAACTGTCTGCATTTTTATGCATATACCCAGCCTCCCTGCTTTTATTTAACTCTCCCTGCTCTAATTTAATATCAACCTTCCATGACTGCATTCAACCCCAACCCCTCTTGCCTATTCTATAACTTTCCTATTGCAATTGTTTTTTCTCTCCTGCGTCCCATTCTCTCTCTACTGCATTGCTAACATCACCATACAAAAGTGCAGAAATATCTTTCATATTAAAAAAAAACAAACCCTCCCAGGACTTTGCTGTGGTGAGGATATATGGTTCCAGGTGCTATGTAATGTATTTCAGCCCTCTTTCCTTACACAGTGCTAGCACTTGCTTAGTAATGCATAAAAACCTAAGGAAGTATCTGTGTATTCAATGTTCAATAATTTGAAAGTATTAAGGATGAAAAGCTGAAATTAAAAGTTTTCTAAGTGGCTTCTTTTGGCCTCCTTTTGCAGCCTCAACCAATCTGACTCTGCTCTTAAATCCCATGAAATCCTGCAGCACTGCCCCATTTCTCTGCTCATCTTCATAGTGAAACTACCTAGAAAGTTATCTATACTTGCTATCTTTACTTGCTTAATAGCTTTTTTCTCTTTAACCCATCCCAGTCACGCTTTGTCCCTGCCATTTACTGATAGTCCACTTCTCAAGGTCACTGTATTCCTCCAATATGCCAAATACAATGAACAATTCCCATTTCTCAGCAACATCTGACACAGTTGATGAATCCCCTGCTTTTAAGACTCCTTCTTTACTTATCTTCTGGATCACTCTGCTCTCCTGGGTCTTCTTATATTTGTGTCTGTCCTTGTTCAGTTTCCTTTGTTTGATTCCCCTTCTTCCTGGCCTCTAAATATTGGACTCCCTCAGGGCTTGGTCCTCAGCCATCTTCTGCTCTTTATCAATATTCTGTCTATAGTTGAGCTAATTAGTTCCAATGTTTTAACCATCTTCTATATGCTGATGACTCCTAGTTTTAGACAGATTTCTAGTTCTGACCTGTCCCCTGAGCATTACACTCATTTATCAATTGCTTACTCAACATCTCCACTTGGTTGTCTAATAAGGTTCTCAAAATTAGCATGTCTAAAATAAAACTCATGCTTTTCTCCATTTCCTCTCCCCTCCTCACCACAATTCACTTCTCTGTCTGTCCCATCTTGGTCAGTGTTACAACCATTCACCCAGTTGCTCAGAACAAAACTGTATTAGTCAGGCTTCTCCAGAAAGCAGAACCAATAGGATGTGTTTACCTATAGAAAGAGAGATGTATTTTTAAATCTGCTCATGCAGTTGTAAGGGCTGATGAGGCTGAAATCTGCAGGGAAGGCCAACAGGCTGGAGACTGAGAAAATAGCAGATGTTGCAGCTTGGTACAAACACAGTCCAGAGGCAGAATTCCTTCTTCTTTCAGGAACTTTAGCCCTTTGTCTTAAGACTTTCAACTGATTGGATGAGGCCCGTCCACACTATGGAGGGTAATTTGCTTTACTCAAAGCCTACTGATTTAAATGTTAATCATATGTTTAAAATATCTTCACAGCAACATCTAATCAAGCTGACATGAAATTAACTATCACAGTTCACCCCTTCTCCGTTTGGCACTCATACAAGTCTCCTTAAACCATAGTTAATCTCCAAATAAAGGCCATAACAAGGTCATACTTCTGCCTAACGTGATACAAATATCCCATGTACAACCAAAAAGCACTAATATTTTCCCTAGAATGGAATGCAAAGTCCTCAGGTGATGTTTACTTTTCTCCTTGATTAAATACTATGATAGAAAGTCAGTATATCTTATGTTATATGATAAAGGGATAAAAAACCCACAGGTATTATATATATAACATATATAATGTATGATATTATAATATGTATATATTATATGTAGAATATATGATAAATATTTATAAATATATTCATAGCAAAATAAGAAAGAAATACTTATAACAATTACAATCCTCATTTCTTTTTCTTTTTATAAATTTATTTTATTTATTTATTTTTGGCAGTGTTGGGTGTTCGTTGCGGTGCAGAGGCTTCTCATTGCGGTGGCTTCTCTTGCTGTGGAGCATGGGCTCTAGGCGCATGGGCATCAGTAGTTGTAGCACGCAGGCTCAGTAGTTGTGGCTCACAGGCTCTAGAGCACAGGCTCAGTAGTTGTGGCGCACGGGCTTAGTTGCTCTGTGGCATGTGGAATCTTCCAGGACAAGGGATCGAACCCATGTCCCCTTCATTGGCAGGCAGATTCTTAACCACTGCGCCACCAGGGAAGTCCCCAATCCTCATTTCTGTAACTGGTCACATGGTATTTATAACTACCTTCTTCCACTACTCATTGTGTATTTCCTTTGCCCTTAGCATTCACCTCAGCTGGTCTTGATTATTTACCTGGTAGGGTGACCCAAACTTTCATTCTTGAAGAGTCTGGACCATTAGTATTCTTGCCTGAATAGAGTTGTAGTTTTCCATTGACTTTAAACACAGGGCATGGATAATACTAAGAGACATCATAAAGGATTTCCTATATTCCACACATATTCTTTCTTACCTCCATTGTGGAGTAGCAGTCCAGTTTCTCCTTAGTAAGCAGGAGCAATTGTTCCAGCACAGTAACTCCCCCTTTGCCTGTTGATTCAAAGGCAAGAGGAGTCCAAGGTAGCAGCTGGCAGTCTTAACGTCCAGTTCAATGGAGTGATTGTTGTATCTCCTGGTGAACCACAGTGACATTTTGGGTCTCCTGGAATTAGTGCCAATTCAGAGCTAGTGTCTAATAATCCTCAAAAATCTGATTATTTCCTTTTCCTCAAAGCACAATTACTCTGGTAGAAAGTGGTTGATCCCTTTGGAAGAGACTGGGAGAAAGAATAACAGTATACATTTTTGGCAGTATAACGGACTCCTTCCTGAAGGGTAACTGGCTTCCCCTTCATTTCATTCAAGGGGTTCTGAGGCTGTAAACCGGCTCTTGATACTCTGGAATTCAGTTACTTCCATTGCATTTAGATTTTCTAATTCAGTGACAGCAGTTCTCACTATAATTTATGACCTACAGAGAAGAGTAATCACAGAGCTCTTCAAGAATGTTGGGGGTCTCCTCACAAATTTATTTCTCACAGTCATAGAGAGACATCCTCTGGACCCTCCTAAGGTGGGTGAGCAGGTCTTAAATGATAAATTCACTCTAACATTTCAATCTCCCTAAGCCTTTGAATCTCTTCCTCGGTAATATATCCAGGTAATTCTGGCATTTCAATTCATTCAGGGTAGGCCACCATTTGGTTTGTGTCTTATCCAGACAACCAAACAAACTGTTAGAGTTCTTTCTAACTCCCTGATTCTGCCTGATCCAATTTTATGATCCTTCAACTACTATGCCACACCTTTAATAGTTACTCCCACTCGTTCCATGGATTTCTGTCTATACAAATTGGAAAAATCCTGTAGTTCTTATACAGTGTACTGTGCCTCGTTATGGGTCACACTTTGTACCTCACATTTAGGGGCCTACAGGAACTTGAGTCTAGCAATAGGTCTAGAAACAAGAAGAGGGGTGAGGGCAGGTCCTAAGGAGAATCAGCAATGTTTTTCAAGACAACTACTTCAGGGGAGGCCATTACAATGTTCTCAGGCAAAGCAGAGTTAATCTCCTCAGATGGCAAAGAAAATTCATTGGAATTTAAGGGTTCAATGTCCCTAGCTTCATTAGGGTCTTCCCATATATCCCCATTCCAATTTTCAAGATCCCATTCCTTCCCAATCAATGCCTTAACAGCAGATACCCTATGAGTTGGAAATTCAATTTGCATTGTAATTCAACCATTTGCAGCATGAGACTCTGGGTTTGGTTTTCAGCAATCTCTGCTCTTTGGCTACAGGAGATAAGAGTTTCTTTCAGGATAGACATAGAAATTTTTAGGTCATTTATGCAAGCCATGAGCTGGTAATTGGAACTCCTGAGCTCATTCTTTTATTTCCCCACTTTGTTCAGGGTAAATAGGAGGAGAAACTAGCCAAATTCATACTCATTATTTTGACAAAAACGTTCTAAGTTATCATATACATGGTCACTCGGAAACTTTCCTCTTGCAAGTAATTGTTTAGAAGTATCCAATAGTGGACCAAGATGGTGGAGTAGAAGGATGTGCTCTCACCCCCTCTTGCAAGAACACCAGAATCACAACTAGCTGCTGGACAATCATCGACCGAAAGACACTGGAACTCACCAAAAAAGATACCCCACATCCAAAGACAAAGGAGAAGCCACAATGAGATGGTAGGAGGGGCGCAATCACAGTAAAATCAAATCCTGTAACTGCTGGGTGGGTGACTCACAGACTGGAGAACACTTAGACCACAGAAGTCCACCCACTGGAGTGAAGGTTCTGAGCCCCAGTTCAGGCTTCTGAACCTGGGGTTCCAGCAACGGGAGGAGGAATTCCTAGAGAATCAGACTTTGGAGGCTAGCTGGATTTGGCTGCAGGACTTCTGGAACTCACCAAAAAAGATACCCCACATCCAAAGACAAAGGAGAAGCCACAATGAGATGGTAGGAGGGGCGCAATCACAGTAAAATCAAATCCTGTAACTGCTGGGTGGGTGACTCACAGACTGGAGAACACTTAGACCACAGAAGTCCACCCACTGGAGTGAAGGTTCTGAGCCCCAGTTCAGGCTTCTGAACCTGGGGTTCCAGCAACGGGAGGAGGAATTCCTAGAGAATCAGACTTTGAAGGCTAGCTGGATTTGACTGCAGGACTTCGACAGGACTGGGGGAAACAGAGACGCCACTCTTGGAGGGCACACACAAAGTAGTGTGTATATAGGGACCCAGGGGAAGGAGCAGTGACCCCAGGGGAGACTGAACCAGACCTACCTGCTAGTGTGGGAGGGTCTCCTGCAGAGGCAGGGGGTGGCTGTGGCTCACTGTGAGGACAAGGAAACTGGCAGCAGAGGTTCTTGGAAGTACTCCTTGGTGTGAGCCCTCTCAGAGTCTGCCATTAGCCCCACCAAAGAGCCCAGGTAGGCTCCAGTGTTGGGTTGCCTCAGGCCAAACAACCAACAGGGAGGGAACCCAGCCCCACCCATCAGCAGTCAAGTGGATTAAAGTTTTACTGAGCTCTGCCCACCACAGCAACAGCCAGTGCTACCATCACCAGTCCCTCCCATCAGGAAACTTGCACAAGCCTCTTAGATAGCCTCATCCAGCAGAGTGCAGACAGCAGAAGCAAGAAGAACTACAATCCTGCAGCCTGTGGAACAAAAAACACATTCACAGAAAGACTGACAAGATGAAAAGGCAGAGAGCTATGTAGCAGATGAAGAACAAGATAAAACCCCAGAAAAACAACCAAATGAAGTGGAGATAGGCGACCTTCCAGAAGAAGAATTCAGAATAATGATAGAGAAGATGATCCAGGACCTCGGAAAAAGAATGGAGAAGATGATCGAGAAGATGTAAGAAATGTTTAACAAAGACCTAGAAGAATTAAAGAACAAACAGAGATGAACA
>NC_041224.1:159765136-159765689 GCF_002837175.3 Physeter macrocephalus
CGAGACACATAGTAATCAAATTGGCAAAAATGAAAGACAAAGAAAAATTATTGAAAGCAGCAAGGGAAAAATGGCAAATAACATACAAGGGAACTCCCATAAGGTTAACAGCTGATTTCTCAGCAGAAACTCTAGAAGGCAGAAGGGAGTGGCATGATATACTTAAAGTGATGAAGGGAAGAACCTACAAGCAACATTATTCTACACAGCAAGGATCTCATTCAGATTCAATGGAGAAATCAAAAGCTTTACAGACAAGCAAAAGGTAAGAGAATTTAGCACCACCAAACCAGCTCTACAACAAATACTAAAGGAACTTCTCTAAGTGGGAAACATGAGAAAAAAAGGACCTACAAAAACAAACCCAAAACAATTAAGAAAATGGTCATAGGAACACACATATCGATAATTACCTTAAACATGAATGGATTAAATGCTCCAACCAAAAGACACAGACTTGCTGAATGGATATGAAAACAAGACCCATATATATGCTGTCTACAAGAGACCCACTTCAGACCTAGGGACACATTCAGACTGAAAGTGAGGGGAT
>NC_041224.1:159767373-159771598 GCF_002837175.3 Physeter macrocephalus
TACAAAAAAAGAAAATTACAGACCAATATCACTGATGAATATAGATGCAAAAATCCTCAACAAAATACTAGCAAACAGAATCCAACAACATATTAATAGGATCATACATCATGATCAAGTGGGATTTATCCCAGGGATGCAAGGATTCTTCAATAAACACGAATCAATCAATGTGATACACCATATTAACAAATTAAAGAATAAAAACCATATGATCTTCTCAATAGATGCAGAAAAAGCTTTTGACAAAATTCAACACCCATTTATGATAAAACCTCTCCAGAAACTGGGCATAGAGGGAACCTACCTCAACATAATAAAGGCCATATATGACAAACCCACAGCAAACATCATTCTCAATGGTGAAAAACTGAAAGCATTTCCTCTAAGATCAGGAACAAGAGAAGGATGTCCACTCTCACCACTATTATTCAACCTAGTTTTGGAAGTCCTAGCCACAACAATCAGGGAAGAAAAGGAAATAAAAGGAATACAAATTGGAAAAGAAGAAGTAAAACTGTCACTGTTTGCAGATGACATGATACTATACATAGACAATCCTAAAGATGCCACCAGAAAACTACTAGAGCTAATCAATGAATTTGGTAAAGTTGAAAGATACAAAATTAATGCACAGAAATCTACTGATCTTAAAATTTGTATGGTGACACAAAAGACCCCGAATAGCCAAAGCAGTACTGAGGGAAAAAACAGAGGTGGAGGAATCATACTCCCTGACTTCAGACTATACTACAAAGCTACAGTAATCAAGACAATATGGTACTGGCACAAAAGCAGAAACATAGATCAATGGAACAAGATAGAAAGCCCAGAGATAAACCCACGCACCTATATTCAACTGGTCTATGACAAAGGAAGCACGGATATACAATGAAGAAAAGACAGTCTCTTCAATAAATTGTGCTGGGAAAACTGGACAACTACATGTAAAAGAATGAAATTAGAACACTCCCTAACACCATGCACAAAAATAAACTCAAAATGGATTAGAGACCTAAATGTAAGACCAGACACTATAAAACTCTTAGAGGAAAACATAGGAAGAAACACTTCTTGACATAAATCACAGCAAGATCTTTTTTGATACACCTCCTAGAGTAATGGAAATAAAAAATAAATAAACAAATGGGACCTAATGAAACTTCAAAGCTTTTGCACAGCAGAGGAAACCATAAACAAGACAAAAAGACAACCCTCAGAATGGGAGAAAATATTTGCAAATGAAACAACGGACAAATGATTAATCTCCAAAATATATAAACAGCTCATGCGCCTCAATATTAAAAAAACAAACAACCCAATCCAAAAAAGGGCAGAAGACCTAAATAGACATTTCTCCAAAGAAGACAGACTGATGAACAAGAAGCACATGAAAAGCTGCTCAACATCACTAATTCTTAGAGAAATGCAAATCAAAAGTACAATGAGGTATCACCTCACACCAGTTAGAATGGGCATCATCAGAAAATCTACAAACAACAAATGCTGGAGAGAGTGTGGAGAAAAGGGAACCCTCTTGCACTGTGGGTGGGAATGTAAATTGATACAGCCACTGTGGAGAACAGTATGGAGGTTCCTTAAAAAACTACAAATAGAATTACCATATGATCCAGCAATCCCACTATGGGGCATATACCCAGAGAAAACCATAATTCAAAAAGACACATGTACCCCAATGTTCATTGCAGCACTATTTACAATAGCCAGGTCATGGAAGCAACCTAAATGCCCATCGACAGATGAATGGATAAAGAAGATGTAGTACATATATACAATGCAAAATTATTCAGCCATAAAAAGGAATGAAACTGGATCATTTGTTGAGATGTGGATGGATCTAGAGACTGTCATACAGAGTGAAGTAAGTCAGAAAGAGAAAAACAAATATCGTATATTAACGCATGTTTGTGGAACCTAGAAAAATGGTACAGGTGAACTGGTTTGCAGGGCAGAAATTGAGACACAGACGTACAGAACAAACGTATGGACACCAAGGGGGGAAAGCGGCACGGAGTGGTGATGATGGTGTGCTTAATTGGCAATTGGGATTGACATGTATACACTGATGTGGATAAAATTGATGACTAATAAGAACCCGCTGTATAAAAAAAAAATAAAATTAAATTAAAAAATTTAAAAAAAAGAAGTATCCAATGGTGATATTTTGTGAATCTCTATTGCCACACTACACCATGGACTGTCCACGCTCTTGTTGTTAATGGAACTAGCCATTAGTGCCTTTAAATCTAATCAGATTAAAGAACGAGTTCCAAAAACTGGGTACCATGGCCTAGCCAAGTTGACACATAAAATCAACCATCATAAAAACCTACATGACATCCTTAATGTCTTTTACTCTCACTGCATATCAGCTCCACTTTCAAAATATATCCTGCCTCTGATCACTTCTCACCTTCATCATTATAACCATCCTTGTCCACGCTACCATCATTTCTCACCTAAACTCTCTAAATGATCCCCTTTTGCTTTATTTGCTTTCACTCTGCCTCCTATTCCACTAGCCTCTTCCTTTTTGAGCCATTATTTATGCAACAACCAAAATGCCTCATTTAAGACCTAAATCTAATCATTCCACTCACCTGCTCAAAAACTCCATCGGCCCCCATCAAACTCAGAATAGAACCCAAACTTCCTATCGCTGCCTACAACCCTATGTAGTCTGGTTCTGCCTCTCTTTCTCTGATTTCATTTCCACATTCACCAGTATTTTTACTAACTCCCTAATGTCCAACTGAAGGTGTTTTTGTTCCTTTTGCCTGGAAACGTTGTCTCCCAGATGTTCTTATGATTCCATCCAGATCATAGCTCAGAAGCCACCCCTTCAAAGTCCTTTCAGCATCATCCTATTTAAATTAACTGCATTATACACTATTCTCTTACACTGATTAACTTTTCTTCATGAACCTTATTACTGTCTAATATTATATTACTATGTATTTGTTTAACGCCTGCCTTCCCAACCAGAATAAAGCCTCCAAGAGGGCAGGGGCTTAAATGCCTTGTTTCCTGCCAAATACCAAGGCCCTAGAACTAGATCGAATATACAGTAATGCACAGATATGGCAAATGAAGTAATGGCAATAATAATAGTACCCTAAGGTTATTACTCATAAAGTTGTTGAGAGGATTAAATTTGACAATGCTTTTATGCCAGAGACTGCTAATTATCTCCTAATATCAATTCTTCCTTCCTTCCTAATATAATCTCCAATTTTTATTTGGGCACATGGCTACCCAGAGTAAAGACTTCATTTCCCACCATGCCTTTCAATTAAGAATAATCACGTGACTAGTTCCAGCCAATAATGCACAAGCAAAAGTACTACTTGCAACTTCTGAGAAGAGATAGGAAAGGAAGTAGGTGGGGTGGGGGGAGAAGTTTGCCCTCTTTCTCTCCCCCTGCTGACTGAATTTGGGCATGATGGCTGGAGCTCCAGAAGCTCTCTGGCATCCAGCCTGAAGCATGATATGATCTTAAGAGTAGAAGTCAACCATGGAGGATCACAAGATATAAGAAGCCTAGGTTCTTGCTACCGTAAAGCGACATATCATGCCCAGCCAGACCTACTACCTCTGAACTTCTTGAGTGTGAGGGAAAAATAAACTTCTATCATTTTTAACTCATTTTTAATTTGGGATTTTCTGTTCCTTGCAACCGTATCTGCTTCTAACAATTTTAACATGTAAATTGACCAAGACAAACTTTGGACCATAGTAAGCCTCAATAAATATTATCTTTTGCTTTGTGTTATTCTCACTGCTTTAGTTTTTTTCTATTTCTGTATCTCCTTGTCAGCAATGTTGTTGGTATATGCCATGTACTATATCAAGTGCTGGGGATATAAGGATAAGAATAAGACAGAGTTTGATTTAAAGGGCATTATGGTTTGGGGAGAGTAAAATTAAAATTACAATACAATGTGAAATATGCTTTAATATTTTAATAAAAACATGCCATGTGAATGCTGAGAAAGAACAGCATGTCTTCCAGGAGGGGTAGAGGCAGGTTCATTGAAGAACGCATAAATCTTGAACGAAGATTTAAACATATATAGAAGACTATCATGAGAACAAAGCGTTGGGGAGGGCAGAGAGAAAAGCAAGAGGAATGATTGCATATTGTCTCCCCTGTTAGGTGAGCAGGAATGATTTGGATCTTCCAAAAAAAAAAAAAAAAAAAAAA
>NC_041224.1:159771625-159810201 GCF_002837175.3 Physeter macrocephalus
TGGATGGATCTAGAGACTGTCATACAGAGTGAAGTAAGTCAGAAAGAGAAAAACAAATATCGTATATTAACGCATGTTTGTGGAACCTAGAAAAATGGTACAGGTGAACTGGTTTGCAGGGCAGAAATTGAGACACAGACGTACAGAACAAACGTATGGACACCAAGGGGGGAAAGCGGCACGGAGTGGTGATGATGGTGTGCTTAATTGGCAATTGGGATTGACATGTATACACTGATGTGGATAAAATTGATGACTAATAAGAACCCGCTGTATAAAAAAATAAATAAAATTAAATTAAAAAATTAAAAAAAAAGAAGTATCCAATGGTGATATTTTGTGAATCTCTATTGCCACACTACACCATGGACTGTCCACGCTCTTGTTGTTAATGGAACTAGCCATTAGTGCCTTTAAATCTAATCAGATTAAAGAACGAGTTCCAAAAACTGGGTACCATGGCCTAGCCAAGTTGACACATAAAATCAACCATCATAAAAACCTACATGACATCCTTAATGTCTTTTACTCTCACTGCATATCAGCTCCACTTTCAAAATATATCCTGCCTCTGATCACTTCTCACCTTCATCATTATAACCATCCTTGTCCACGCTACCATCATTTCTCACCTAAACTCTCTAAATGATCCCCTTTTGCTTTATTTGCTTTCACTCTGCCTCCTATTCCACTAGCCTCTTCCTTTTTGAGCCATTATTTATGCAACAACCAAAATGCCTCATTTAAGACCTAAATCTAATCATTCCACTCACCTGCTCAAAAACTCCATCGGCCCCCATCAAACTCAGAATAGAACCCAAACTTCCTATCGCTGCCTACAACCCTATGTAGTCTGGTTCTGCCTCTCTTTCTCTGATTTCATTTCCACATTCACCAGTATTTTTACTAACTCCCTAATGTCCAGCTGAAGGTGTTTTTGTTCCTTTTGCCTGGAAACGTTGTCTCCCAGATGTTCTTATGATTCCATCCAGATCATAGCTCAGAAGCCACCCCTTCAAAGTCCTTTCAGCATCATCCTATTTAAATTAACTGCATTATACACTATTCTCTTACACTGATTAACTTTTCTTCATGAACCTTATTACTGTCTAATATTATATTACTATGTATTTGTTTAACGCCTGCCTTCCCAACCAGAATAAAGCCTCCAAGAGGGCAGGGGCTTAAATGCCTTGTTTCCTGCCAAATACCAAGGCCCTAGAACTAGATCGAATATACAGTAATGCACAGATATGGCAAATGAAGTAATGGCAATAATAATAGTACCCTAAGGTTATTACTCATAAAGTTGTTGAGAGGATTAAATTTGACAATGCTTTTATGCCAGAGACTGCTAATTATCTCCTAATATCAATTCTTCCTTCCTTCCTAATATAATCTCCAATTTTTATTTGGGCACATGGCTACCCAGAGTAAAGACTTCATTTCCCACCATGCCTTTCAATTAAGAATAATCACGTGACTAGTTCCAGCCAATAATGCACAAGCAAAAGTACTACTTGCAACTTCTGAGAAGAGATAGGAAAGGAAGTAGGTGGGGTGGGGGGAGAAGTTTGCCCTCTTTCTCTCCCCCTGCTGACTGAATTTGGGCATGATGGCTGGAGCTCCAGAAGCTCTCTGGCATCCAGCCTGAAGCATGATATGATCTTAAGAGTAGAAGTCAACCATGGAGGATCACAAGATATAAGAAGCCTAGGTTCTTGCTACCGTAAAGCGACATATCATGCCCAGCCAGACCTACTACCTCTGAACTTCTTGAGTGTGAGGGAAAAATAAACTTCTATCATTTTTAACTCATTTTTAATTTGGGATTTTCTGTTCCTTGCAACCGTATCTGCTTCTAACAATTTTAACATGTAAATTGACCAAGACAAACTTTGGACCATAGTAAGCCTCAATAAATATTATCTTTTGCTTTGTGTTATTCTCACTGCTTTAGTTTTTTTCTATTTCTGTATCTCCTTGTCAGCAATGTTGTTGGTATATGCCATGTACTATATCAAGTGCTGGGGATATAAGGATAAGAATAAGACAGAGTTTGATTTTAAGGGCATTATGGTTTGGGGAGAGTAAAATTAAAATTACAATACAATGTGAAATATGCTTTAATATTTTAATAAAAACATGCCATGTGAATGCTGAGAAAGAACAGCATGTCTTCCAGGAGGGGTAGAGGCAGGTTCATTGAAGAAGGCATAAATCTTGAACGAAGATTTAAACATATATAGAAGACTATCATGAGAACAAAGCGTTGGGGAGGGCAGAGAGAAAAGCAAGAGGAATGATTGCATATTGTCTCCCCTGTTAGGTGAGCAGGAATGATTTGGATCTTCCAAAAAAAAAAAAAAAAAAAAAAAGCATTATTGCCCCTAAGAAGCCAGGGACCTTATCTTACCCAATACGTCATTGCAAAAATGAGGTCACTACATTAAAAAAAAAATCACTAGCACCAAACAGTTTGATGAAAAGATGAGTTGATATCTTAGAAAGGAAGGAGGTGATTTCCTCATGGGATGTATATGATCAGGATTGTCAAAAGCAGACATGATGGCATATCTTGGGTGTGGGCTTATTGTGGGGAGGGAGAGAAGAGGTGGCAGGAAAGAGTATATAAGTATATAAAATTAGGAAGCTCTTCCCCGGGAAAGATAGCCACTTAAGGCTATCAAAAAGTAGTTTCTAAAAATTAAACTGTAAGTACTACTTCTTCTATCCCTTACATTGATAGGCAATAAGTTTTAAGACAGTATTCACTTGACAATTTTCAGAGCAATGTTTTTGTATAAATTTCAAAATCCTTACCATACCTCAAATATATGTGTTTTGTAGTGCAAATCAGAGGGCAAGGGAAGGAGCATTAAGACAGCAAAATAAGGATGGGTAGTTTTGGATTTCCTCCTTAAGATGTCTCTAATGCTACAACTTCAGTGCTTTTGCTGATTCCTAATTTGGACCCTCAGGACTCTGACATTTTCCATTTAACCTCCTGAAACTAAACTGACCTTAAATTTGCTCCTGAGCTTTTTCTTAACCTCTAACACTGGGTTTAGAATTTACACACAGCTTCTCTAATACTGATTCTTGATGTATATCTTGATACTGTCTCACATTAGCAATTATTTAAAATGTAATTTTTAACGTCTTAACATGTACTTGTCTATGCAAATTCGTCTCTGAAAATATCAATATACTGGAAAATATTATTTGACCTATAAAAATCTGATTTACAGATTTAAAATTTCAAGAATTACTTATAATAAAAGTCATTTACATTCATTACATTTACAGTCATTACATTTTTTGTAATAAAAACAAAACAAACAAAAATACACCACAAAGCTACCCCTGTAAGAATTGATTGCTGGGATTGAAAAGGAAAGGGAAAAATAACATTTGCTTAGTATTAATCCATTATAATGTATCCCTCACCTTAGCTTCTCTTTGCCACATTCTAAACCAGCAATCCTTCTCATTAACCATATAATTCCAATCTTTCTTTGGAGAAATATGCAATAGTTGTAATCATATGCATTCTAAAGCATCTCATTTTATGCCCCCCAAATGCATGATTTACTTTGAATGATAAATATGGCTGTGAAATGGAGTGTTTCCGGCATTCACAGATCAAATGGAACTCGGGAGGAATAACTCAGATGCATCCTGATGCTTTATATTTCCATACACCAATATTTGCTTCACACCATATGTCACAGTAACACAAGAGTGTGATAAAGTAGAACAGCCCAGTGGTTTTCTCTGCCAACATCTGGTCTTCTGAGGAAGTCTTGCACTTTAGAGATTCATGTTTAAATCCCAAGATAGGTAGGATAATAAAAAGCCTTGGTTAGAGGCAGCAAAGGGAGTGCTGGAAAGTCTTCTTCCTATCCTCAAACTGGCATCAGTGAAAACTGTGATAATCTCAATGGAATTAAACAAACAGACCCAGCAGTCCACTGGACCCTCCCTGAAAAGCCACACATAATGTTCATTCCCGGAGCAGAAAAGAGAACCAGATGTCAGTCTTTTAAATGGTGGCCATTCTTCAAACCTTCTGACTCTTAGCTGTGTTCAAGGCAGCCAGCCTTGGAGACACCACAGTCACCTAAGGAACAAAGACAACATTCTCTTCCTAAAGCTGGGTTGGCCAGTCTCTAGAGAACAGACAAAGACCACATTAGCTACATTGATGGGATTTACAACACATGCTCTCCAATCCTTTAACAAAAGGAGGGGGAGATATGCTTTCATATTACCTACTCCACTGCAGGAATAGATTACCTATATTTATTCTCTTTATTTCTTCACATGCTCCTTATTCTTCAAATTGGTGCAATATGGCTAGTATCCCTGCCACTTCATAGAAGATACCCACTGAGTTCCCAAATGGCCACCATATAAGCTAAACTTCACATACCCTTTTCTATCTTTATTTTGCTTCACCGCAGCATTTAACATTGTTTGCTACTCTCTCCTTCTTGGAACATTCTTTTTTTGTGTTTGTGTTAGATGTGATACTTCTCTGCTTTTCTAATCATTTTTTCTAAATCTTTTTTGTTTGTTTGTTTTTGGTGATTTCTTCACTTTTTCTAGACCCTCAAATTTTGATGTTTGGCAAACCTTTGATGTTTAGCAAGAGGATCGTATGCCTTCTTCTTTCCAGCTATATTCTCTTCCCAGATGAGCTAAGTCCCTATCAAATTTCCAGTTCCTCATCATCTGTATACGGCTTGTGCTGGTATCCTCTTTGCCCCTCCAGGCAAGTTGTCCACCCTTCTCCACCCTGTTCTGTGCCCTGGGAAGCTGATGTCTATTAAACTGCATCTTTGGTCCTTTGGTTGGTGGTTTGTTTTTGTCAAGAAGGATACCAGCAGGAAATTGGATCCTGGGAGGAGAGAGATGTAAGATATTATTTTTTTTCTGGCTCCTTCCATACCTCGTTCTGGGTTAGCAGTGGTTGCATTCCCTCACCAGAGACCCTGCCTGTTAGGCAACCCTCTCCTTTAGTGATAGGTCTTGGCAGATTCCAGTAACTCTTCCTTTCTCTTTACCCCTCAAGCCTCGGAGTGGTAACAGCTTTCAGTTGTGTTCATTCCAGAGTACTTCCCCAACTCTTGCTGTGTTCCCTGAACCCAGCCAATAACTTTGTAAATAGTTCATTCATTAAAGTCTTTTCAAGTGACTTCTTTCCAGGTTGCCATCTATTTGCTGCCAAAACTCTGACCCACATGCTGAGATTACCCTAATCTGTATCTCAAGTCCATCTCTCTCGCCT
Source organism: Physeter macrocephalus (assembly GCF_002837175.3). Classification (NCBI taxonomy): domain Eukaryota; kingdom Metazoa; phylum Chordata; class Mammalia; order Artiodactyla; family Physeteridae; genus Physeter; species Physeter macrocephalus. Next base: position 159,776,919 of record NC_041224.1, read on the forward strand.
GAGATCAAGATCCATAAAACTAACTACTGTGCCTCCTAACAGGTCCATTTCGATTTTCTGGAGATATTTAAATACTAACATGGCCAGCAATGAACACGTCAGCTTCTCCTCTTCTTTCTCTATATTTACCTTTTCAGCAAATGACAATGGTATTTGAAAAACTCAGTTTTTCAAGCCAGAAATATGAAGTCACCGTTAACTCCTCTCTTTCCTTCAATTTCCTCATCCACTTGAACACTAAGCTTTACTGAGTCTGTCCTAAATATTTCTTGAACCCATCCATTTCTGTCATTCTCACTGCTTCTATGCTAGACAGACTACCTTCAACTTTTGTCCAGTCTCCCCTACAATACATTTTCCACAGGGAAGCCAGAGTGATCTTTCTAAGAAGCAAATTTCATTACATCAAAACTCTATTTAGAAACTTTTAAAATGGATTTCCATCGCCTTAGGGCAAAACCACGGCTCCTTAACCATGATTGTGTGCTCACCCACTACCTGACCCATGCTCCAGTATAACATTCATTATACTTTATTGTAATTTGTGACTTAAATGTCACCTGCCTCCATTAGAGTGAAGGTTCATAGGTCAGGTGTTATGGGTTGAATTGTATCGCTCCAAAATTTACATGTTGAGGTTCTAATTCCAAGTACCTTACTCAGAATATGACTTTATTTGGAAATAGGGTCACTGCAGATCTAATTAGTTAAGATGAGGTTATGTTGGAATAGGGTGGGTCTCTAATCCAATATGCCTAGTGTCCTTATAAAAAGGAGACTTTGGACAGAAGCACAGCTACATATAGAGGAAAGGTGATAAAAAGGGGTACAGGAAGAAGATGGCCATCTACAAGCCAAGAAAGAGGCCTAGAACAGACCCTTCCCTCACAGCCCTTAGAAGGAATCAGTGCTGTCGACACCTTCTTTTTCTAGCCTCTAGAAGTATGAGACATCCAATTTTTCTGTTGTTTAAGCCACCCAGTTTGTGATGCTTTGTTACAGCAGCCCTAGCAAACTAATACAGTGGGAAACATGTCTCTCTTGTAATTGTGGCATCCCAAGTCTGTGGCAGTGCCTCAAACATACACAGTAGGTTTTCTATAAATGTTGATATTTGTTGCATGATTGAACGAATTCCTATAATAACTGTGAAGTAAAATTACATATTTGGCAGGTAGGTTAGACCCATTTGATGAAGCTTAGTTATTGTAGTATCATTAAAACCTGATCCCAAGCAGAAAATTGAAGGACAGTGTTTTACAGTCCCCATCACATTCAATATTAATTAATCAAGCAGGAAAATGGAGTAAATTTTTCATCAGAAAAAAATTACTGAGGATCATTACTTAGCTAGAATAACTTATTTTTAAAATACTATATCAGCTTTACCTTATTCTCTGCATGAGGCCTTTTACTTATCTAAATAATAGAGAGTCCTTATTCTCAATAGGGACTTAAGCACATGGGGTGGAAAAGCTTGAATGGGTCCTTTTTCATTTTTACTTATACCAGAGGCACCAGGCAAGGGAAGTGGTTGCGTTGCTGCTTTAGGAGTTTATCTCTTCATAAGTCAGAGAGTTATGAGTTGAGAGTTTCAGCTTCCCCAGCAGAGCACTTACAGGCTGAAGATGGGAAACCCTGTTAAAATTTCATGAACCTGAATCAGATTTATTGGTTCATTCAGCTTTTTTTTAGTGCTCCTAAGGTTGAGGTGGTTCAGCTGAGGTATGACATGTGGATTTCTTAATGGATAGTGAATTCTGTAAGTTTGTGTGTACTCTAAAAAGCACATATCTCTTAACCCAGTATCACATGTCAAAGTTAGATATCTTGGAAACAAGCACCTCCTTGTCATCTGGGGCATTGGAAGTTGGCATTTCACAAATTAAATAGTTCTCTTTAATTAAATAAAGACCAGTCATGGTGATGAAGTGGTGAATATAAGTTGAATTAAGTTATATTCTGAATGGTCATGTCTAGAAAAATCAGCAGGCTAATAAAATACGTTAGTAGTGAACTTTGTACTTGGTGACATCAATGATCTCTTCCAATCCTGATTCTTCAGAGGTAAAGTCACACCCATGACATTGTTGCATATCTTATGAGATGTTACCAAGCTGCTGCCTTCAAAGAATAGAGAATACTTGAATTTAGCCACTGTTAATAGCATTTTTTTAACAAATTGCTATTTCCCACATCCATAGCATAAATCAAGCATTTAAGCACATTTAATGTTTATCATGTTATACACTAAGATAACTATATAACCCCAATAAAGTCCTCCACCAAGAGAAGCTAAATGATCAGAACTTTGCACTTTCTTTAAATAATGAATCTGACCACAGCATGTGGCCAACTCTCAAGCAGAGAGGTCCCCACACATATTCCTGGCCTATATCCTGAGCTCTATCACCTCATCTGAACTGGAATTCATTTTCCTAACATGTTATTGGAATCATCATTTTCTTGAGCACTCCAGGCCCTTATTCTGATAACTAACAGTGCCTTTCTGCCATGACATTTGGCTTCTACCCCATCTCTGCCCTGCATGTGGCCCCTCATACTGTACCACCCTTCCTCCAATCAGGCAGATTATACTCTTACCTTGAGCAATTCAGATCCTTATACTTTATCATGCTACTAGCCAGGTGACAGAGATTTCCCCAGTCCAGGAAATGGAAAATCAGATAATAATGAAAGAAATAAAGTCTGAGTTGCTACTAGTCCAGGACTCCCTTTTTTATATCCAGAGTCTCTTCAAATTCTGGTTTACAAAGTCTTGGAAATGTGATGGTTTCTCCATGATTGCTACCTTAGGTCGCTATGGAAGTCAGAAGTGTATAATTTTACAAAAGCTTATAAATGTTATAGAATACTTCCTCCATCATCAAAATATTTTATAATCCTCTCTCTAGTTCATTCTCCCATCACCACAGCAATTAGAGGAATGATCAGTACAACTGCTCCCTGGAACAAAAATTTAGAGATAATTGTCCTGGAAAAAAAATCTCCTGTAGTTCATTCCTTGCTTGAGCAATTAGAAATTTGTTGTTTTTGTTACTTTGAAAATAAATGATTCCTAGCAAGTCATCTAATTCAGTCATTCATCTCAGAGAACCTCTTACTCTAAGATTTTAAGAGGTAAAGGAAGGAGACAAAGGCAAAGGTAAGAGTGGAAAAAGAATTTGACTAATTTAAAACTTATTGTTTCTCTGAAACAGCAGGGTCAGTTTAACAGACTTCACACCTTTGTCATGGTAACCTTCTCAGGTTCTCACTATTCAGCTGGTATTTTCAGGTTCAGGTATTCTCGAAGCAATCATCAAGTCTTTGTATCTAATCAGCATGAAATAAAATAATTGTGTCTAAAAGTCCTTAGATATTCTTAATTCTGAACATTTGGAGCTTTTAAAATACATGCAAAACAATTGTTGTGCTTGAGTTTTAATATGAACTAAGAGAAAAGAGACTCTGACACTGATACAAATTATTAACAAAAAGATTTAAATATCAGTGAATAAAAGTAGAGCGTAAAAGGATGTTTATTATAATTTTTAAAAAGATAAACCATCAGGTTATTAACCTTTCTAACCAAAAAATATAGATAATTATCTCTAAAAGAAAGGGCAAGATTATTAATAATCATGATATTTAGAAGAATTTGAAAGAGAAGGGAAACATTTTCTAGTGGACTGAATTCTTCAAAATACAGGTAAACTTGATCTAGCAAAAATGTTATGAACTCAGACTTTTTATAAATAAATATAATATAATGTTTACCTTTTAATAAAATATCGATGGTCAGGATTACAAAATGCACCATAAATAAGTTTGCCTTTAGGGGAAGAAAGATCATGCTTTCCATGTTCTTTTTTAGATTGACACTGGAATAATTATACAATAGTGCATAAATCAATAACATGCTATATACATTTGCCTTAAGAGAACATCAAGCCCCAAAAGTCTGCTTATGAATTTGTCGGTCAGTATTTCTCTCAATTTTCAAGAAGAAAGCATAAAAAACATAAAGCAATTTTCTCTCTTACATGTTGACTTCCAAAGTAATGTCTGCATGGAGCCTCCAGGGAAACTTGAGAATTGGAACTCTTTTTCAATTAGCAAAGGAAAATCGAAGAGAATTTCCAGTAGTGGCTCAATTACTCCAAGTACAGCGGGGAGCACATCCTAATAGTCAGAGTAAGAAATGGAGGGAGGATCCCTGAAATAACATTTCCAATCCCAAAGCTTGAAAACTGAGTGGCCTAGGGCGATTCTACTTGCCTAACCTGTCTTTCAGGTTTCCCCACTGTAAAAATAACATCAATACTCCATAATGGCCTATATGGGAGAAGAATCTAAAAAAGAAGAGTGGATACATGTATATGTATAACTGAGTCACTTTGCTGTACACCTGAAACTAACACAACATTGTCAATCAACTATACTCCAATAAAAATTTAAAAATAAATAAATAAATAAACACGTGCAATGTAATTTAGTTCCATCATGTGGCAAGTGCTTACAATACTTACATGCCCCACTAGCACCATTCATGGATCAGAGCAAAGAGAGGGCCTGGAGACTGACAAGGCTATTAATTGCTAGTTATGTCCTACATTGCTTGTACTCAGGTCTTCCATGATGTCAAGAAGATTTTCACATCTGTCTTGATTCTCAGATCTCTCTGCTCTTCTGGATGGGGAGATATTTATCCGCGTAGCTGAGGCAGCTTTGCTGGAATCAATTCCAGTTTTAAATCTCTCTTGAGAGGCACTCACATCTTGAGGGTTCACCTAGGCTGATTCCAAGGACGTCTCTTGAGTAAGGATCCTTGGGCCATATGCATGCATTTTAGTTGCTAGCTGAGATTCCACTGGGTTAATAGTTTGTTAAAATTGTTTTAAGAAAAATGCTCCTGAATGGCGAAGCTCCAAATAACATCTGAATGATCCTTTGTGAGGCATGAAGGAGAGTGTTGCTGCCTCCACCGAATCCCTCACAGGTCAAGGCCAGCCCTGGCAAAGCCCAGGGTGAAGCTCTCATCTCAGAGGAAAGACACACAGCAGCAGTATGGAAGCTGAGCTCCAGGGCAGACACAGCTCATCATGACAGTGATTTTTTTCTTGCTTCCTCTTGGCTGATGAAACAATACCTATCTTTTCTTTTTCCAATCAAAATGCAGATTAAATTTCATCATGCATCACAGGTGCTTTGAAAGAACAAACTAACTAAAAAAAAAACCTACTAAGTAATATTATTAGTTTATGTTTATTTCTATGTAGAAAGAGTCGTGCCATGCTTTTGATTTTGACTCTTTGCACATGCTCTTTCCTCTGTTTGGAATGCCTTTCTCCTTTTCCACTTGAATAAAGCCCAATCCTAAAGAAGAAAAGCCCTCTTTTGAAACTTGCCACCTCCCAGATGGGCTGAGTGCCCACGTACGGGTACCCAGGCCTTGCTGTGACTCCTATTTCATAGCACTTCTTCTACCTGAATATAGTGGTTGCTCACTCTCTTGGCTACTAGACTGTGACCTCCCTGAAGTAGAGGACAGATGGCATCACCTTGGTGTCCATAAGGTCTTTAAGCTCAATGCTTAGCACAGAGATGTACTAAAATATTTGTTGAATTAATGTACCTAGTGCTGTCCAGTAATATGTGATCTCAATAAATAACGTAATTTAGATTTTCATATCTTATGTAATTAATTCAGCACTTTCAACACACACACCAGCCTGAAGATAATGGATTATCTTTAAAGTCTTACTTTTCCTGGGTTGACCTCTGACTCAAATGTGCTTTCTTGTAGCCATACTTTGTTCACATTCGTCTTCTTTATTAGACATTGAAAAAAGAGACTGTGCCCTGCTTTCTGTGGCTAGCAGGCACAAAAATAAATACTTTTTGAATAAATAAACAATCAAATATGAAATGATGACTGATGATGCTAGGCTGAGGGCATGGCTATTGTGATTGACTCAATAGCTGTGCAATTAATCAAACGGCGATGATAACTGGAGTTAAGAAATGGGGAATAAGGTTGGAGCTGGGATAGAGAGAGTAGGAAACAAATAATAAAACATTTCCACAGACTAAATAATACTAGCCACAGTCAGATGAAAAATTATCCCCTATATAAAGATATTGTCTTAAAAATAGGGCATGTGACTCTACTGTATGGAAGGGTTAAAACTTTGTTTATTGATAAAAAAGATTTCTGTTCAGCTGAGAATTAGAAAAACAATCTTGAGTTATCCCAATGAAGGGAATGGAAGAGAGCTGATCTAAAGTACGGATTTGCAATGGGTAGCTTTCCAAGGAAAAGGACATGCTGATCGGACATAGAGCAAAAGGGAGTAAGCGGAGATGTGATCAATACCATCCATGCACAGCTTCCTGGGAATCACAGAGAAGTGAGGCTGGAAAATCCCTTTTCCATCAAACAGGTGTGTTCATTTCCAAGCAAGTTGGCTTCTTTTTCAATTCTGGCACATTGACTATTAGAATAGAGAATCTTTTCAGAGGCCCAAAGCACTCAGCCCAGATGCTTTGACAGTTCTGGCATACTTCTCCACTTCATCAAAGCACCCAGACATTAGAGCATTTATATTGCACCAACTGGAGACCAGCCCCTTTCTCCTGATGCTTATGTGGTCTTAGGTCACACAAACACTTGGAAACACTTAGGGGAATTACCAGCCAAGGTGCCACATAATGCAGCCAACCGTGATTACCAACAGAGTCTTACTAACACCAGGACATGTTTTGTTGAGAAAAATTAAAAAGCTACTCAGCTGTGAAAGCCATTTCCCATGCGATTGTTGCCAGCACCAAATTGCAGTTATGTAGACCCAAGTTAGCAGTAACACATACACACATACCTTTAACCCTTTAGTTAAAGCTCAGGAACCATATAATTTAGCACTGAGTCCCAGCAAATAACTAGAAATGTTTTTTCTTTCTTCCCCTTCTTCCAGTTGGCCAACAGGTATAACAAGCTAACTGAGTCTGCAATCAGCTCCTTCAGAAAATGTGGATGAAAGAGAAAAAGGCAGAAAGATTTTTTGTGTCTAGCCAACAGAGCATCCCCAGGGAAATCTACAGAAGTGGAAAACATTGTTTAGAATTATTGCAATATACTACCTTTCATCAAAGGTGCTTACAGTGATTGAAACATATTAATTAAGATTCCCTCTCAACCTTCAGGATTGGGATTGTAAAGTATCAATACCATTAGAGCAGGTTTGTAGAAGATAACAAAGCACCTGTTATCCAGGCATACTGACCCAATCATTCATGCGTAGGAACCTTGTATCACTATATATATTTTTTTCTACAGTCTGTATAGCCAGAGAGAAAATTCAGGACAGTGTCACGTTCAGGCACCTCTGCTCTCTAAAATTTGAGGTATGCTGTAAAGCCTATTGTGGAGGGCACTCCAAAACATGCAGTGGAAAAAAAAGGAGCATGAAAATTGAGGAGTGATATAGTGGGAATTGCTCATGGCCATTTTTACCAACTGGATTTAACAATGATGGATTCAAGCAGTGTACTCTATTATCCCTAAGGAAAAGATTAATTAATATCATTCATGCTTAATAGATATTTAAGAAAGCTGCAAGATTTCAGGAAGTCAAAATCATTTGCTATTCTTTCTCCTGTCTTAAGAATCATCTCTAAATGGCTGATTTCCTTGTGTCTGCCTCAATTCAATCTCAATATTTTTATGTGGGCATTTCCTGTTGAAATATTATATTTCCTAAGCTCTCTGATGTTAGACAGAATAGACAGTCCTCTTCTCCATGAGCTCCTCTGGACTGCCTCTGAGCAACCCTGCCCATTGCACACACCTTTGTGCTCTTCCAGGACCCTTTGTCCTATATCACTGCAGTCCTGTCATGAGCCCCTACTGGGCACCTGCTCTTGCAAGCCCTGACCTGGCCTCACTTGAGCACTGACTCCTCATCTATCAAAAAGGATGTGAACATTTCCTGACGGAGAAAAGGGGTGAGGTTTGGTATTAACATCTCCTTATTTCCTTTACTGTGACCCAGATCATTTAACTCATTTCGATTATTTTCTGTTTTCTACAACGTTCAGCTCGTCGACCTCCTGCTACTTGGTGTGCCAGACTATACCTCAGACTATCCAGAGTGTAGATTCTGGTGCCAGGCAGCCTGGATTGAATTTAGCTCTCATCTTAACTAGCTTTGTGACCTTGGGTAAGCTATTTATTCTCTCTCTGCCTCAGTCTTCCCATCTGTAAATGGGAGTTAATAAGCTATTTTCATTTCATAGGGTTTGTTGTAAGGATGCAACTTACTGCGTTTTCCACACACCCCACTTTCCTTTTGTCATAGGCTCAAATGCTTGCCTCATTACATACCTGGTCCCTAAAGGTATTTGAATTTACATTTAAATGTTTTCAGTGTCCTTGTTTCCCACCATAAACCTAAGTCTATGAAATAGGTACAGTGTCATAGAAGACCAAGATTAAACAGGTAACCAGTTGAAGTATTTCTTAAAACTAGAGATTCTTCTCTCCAAGCTTATCATGAGAGATTTCGAACTCGAACCACCAGGTAAAATTTTGCTGCCCTCTGTACCCAACAGCCGAGGCAGCACAGAAAACAGAGCTGGCCCTGGGGGAGCTGCTAATTCAGTTACTCCAAGGAAGCCTGACATTACATGCTAATTTGAGAGCCATAAGGACTAGTTGTTTCCAAGCAAACTCTGTTAGACTGTATGAATATTCTGAGTTCAAGCCGGGGAGAGCCGGTATGAGCTGGAGTTGGCCAGTAAGTCTCGTGGCCTCGCCCACGTTCAACAGGAAAGAAGGAAGAAGGAAAATAAAGCATTCCCATCTGGACAAGTATGGGGAGGTCAAGGGCAACATAAATATCCATGCAAAGTTTTGGTGTAGTTAAATAACTTTTTAAAAAGTTTATAATGTCTGCAAGTTCTAAATTTAAATTTGAAGAGCTGAAATACACACACACACACACACCCATTTCAGTTCTTGCTGACATATCCATCACCTATTGCTACAAGAAACAAACAGTAAAAGCCCCTAAAATTAAAACGTTTCACTTAATGACTGGAGACATCTATCTTCAGGACAGTAATAGAATAGAAACCCTCAAATTTTTAAACTGACTGATGCTTTACAGACTCATTTTTAAGTTAACGCTGCATGCAATGTGTCTCTTCAGTGTTTCTGCTTTTTTGGGTTTGAGTTTTACTACCCTTTATAGGTTTAGCACTAGATCTTTCTCCCCCTTTAATGTTTTCTATTTTGCAAGCCAAACACCTGTAAATTTTCCTGCAAGTCATCAAAAAAAAATTAAATAATTTAGTGTCTAATTGAATTCATCATGATGGCCTCCTACTGAGCAGCCCGTTTCCTCTTTTAGCAGCTTCCTGCCCCCTTGTCCATTTTCCATTCCATATTCTGCCATAGCTTGCTATTTATCAATGATTTTTACCTAAAAATCTGTCAACCTATGTTTGATGCATACGGCTCATATATTTAAAGAAAAGAAGTTATTTTGAAATTGCCTCATAATTGAAGAGAGGAAGGAAACCAGGGAAATCCGTTTACTGCTAGATAAAAAGAGGCTGGAAGAGTAATTCCTCAGAGTATAGACCGATATAAAAGACTACAGATTTGTGAACCCCCAGTGAGCATTATTTTGTAAAAGAGGGCCCTGAAACAAGCAGGAAAAATACATTTTGCTGAATTACTTGTTACTTTCTCTCTTCCCTCTTTCCACTTCCTTTCCATTGTTCTTCTGGCTGAAACCTTCTATACCTGGAAACCTCATTGGAACAGACAGTCATTATTTATTTTGACAGTTTATGAAGTGCCTATTCTTTGTGGCAACTACTCACTGAATTTTAAAATTAAACGTAAATTCCGTAAGCTCATCACAATGGGTAGCACTACACTAACTGCCTGTGCCACCACTGGGCATAGATTGCTCTGACAAGTACTGGAAATGAGGAAAAAACACCATCCAGCCAAAATCTAAACCAAATAAACGTGCTTTGCGTTGGAACCCAGGAAAGGCGGGTTTCAAAAGGAACTGTGGAGGTAAAACTCTTTTTTTTGGTGTTGTCACAAGTTCCACGACTCCTTTTAAGTAGCTGTGGCCAGTTAGTAACCTAGGATAACTTAAAGTAAGATAAATATTGGTGTATCTGTCAGAAATTTAAGGGATTGTAACAATTACATGTCTTACACCATATAGGAGAGAGACAAACTATCTAGTTTGTTAGAATATATGTAGATTTTGGCTTCCCAGACATGTGGAAGTAACTGTTACAAGATGTTTCTCTCTGATGTAAACACAGGTAAATTAAGCAAAATCTATAAAACAACTATTTTCAATCATTGGAAAACAGGCAGCACAGGACTATGGTTCCTGAGAGAAGGAAAACAAATCAGGCTTTCTGCTTGGAATCAGCTTCCAGATTTTCATGCAGAGAGAAGGAACTCAGATAGATCATGGAGGTTTCATTGCATTGAGGAGATGGAGATCAGAGTTCAGAGAAGCTGAGATAGCCAGAACTGTGGACATAGTACCAGAGAAAAGACAGCTACGTGGAGACAAAGCTTCAGAAATCTGCATAGGGTACCTTTGAATCTGCTATTGAATACTAAACTATGCATGCTTCAAGTGAAAATCTGTTAAGCCAAAGAATTCTCAGGGTGCTATAAGCAGAACCACACCAGAGCTCAAACAAGGCTGAGGGACATTTGAATTCCAATCAGCCAGAGTGGGGCATTCAGCAGTAGGGTAAAACTAGTCCTGTAGTGAAAACCACAATAGATTATTAATAAAACAGCCTAAGAAATGATGGCATTAATCTGCAGATAACTTTTAAGCCTTTCAAAACATTTTCCAATGCTCTTTGTAGGAAGACACACACAAAAGACCTCAAATAACATAAAATTTACAGTGTCTAACATTCAAATACAAAATTATTAACCATAAAAAATGAAGGAAAATATGACCAAAAACCAAGTGAAAAATCAGTCAATAGAAACAGACCCGAAAATGACAGAAATGATAAAATTATCAGAAAAAGTCTGTAAAACTGCTATTATGAATATGCTCACTGTGTTCAAGAGTTAAAGAATATGAATATAATGTGAGGGGGAAAGGAAAGATATCAGAAAGTTCCAAGAGGAAATTCTAAAGATGAAAAATACAGTATCTGAAGTGAAAAATTCGGTGGGTGGGATTAAGAGCAGATTAGATAACTGCATTAGTAAAGATCAGTGAACTTGAAGATATTGCAACAGAAGCAATCCAAACTGAAATGCAGGAAGGACTAATAAACAGCCTCAGTGACCAATAGGACAATATCTAGTGGTCTAGCATGTGTGTATATGGCATCCCAAAAGGATAGAAAAAGTGTGTGAGGGGTAGGAAGAAATAATGCCCCCAATTTACTAAATCTACAGATCAAAGGAGTTCAATGAGCCCCAAGCAGGAAATACCCACATAAACACTAACATAGATGCACACACACACACACACACACACACACACACACACACACACACACACACAAACAGACCAAAGCATATCATAAATAAATTCCTGAAAACCATGATAAGGAAATTTCGAATCTGCCAGAGGAAAAGACATGGCACATAGAGAGGAATGAAGAAAAGAATTACTACAGAAACCTCAAAAGAAATGAGACAAGCCAAAAGAAAATGAAAAACCACCTTCAAAGTAGTGGAAAAAACCTATCAAATTGGCATTCTAAAAGCAGCAAAAACATCTTTAAACATGAAGGCATACTAAAGACATATTCAGACAAACAAAAGCTGAGAGAACGTGTCATCAGCAGACCTGGATGTTAAGAAATGATAAGAAAGTTTGTCAGGTTGAATGAAAATGATTCCAGATGGGATCATGGATCTTAAAAAAGAAAAAAAAAAAAGAATAAAAGGTATTGTAGAGGACAGATATACGGCAAGTATGAAAAGCTTTTTAATGTCACATTTAACTTACTGATTTTTTAAAGCAAAAATGATCAGGAAAGGTATCTATAACATGTAAAACTAAAATGTTTTATAACAATAGTACAAGTTGTAAAGGGAGAAGGAAATGGAAATATACTGCTGTAAGTTTCTTTTTTAAAAATTTTTATTGGAGTATATATTTTTAAAATAAATTATTTATTTATTTTTGGTTGTGGTGGGTCTTCGTTGCTGCGCGCGGACTTTTCTCTGGCTGTAGTGAGCGGGGGCTACTCTTCTTTGCGGTGCGCAGGCTTCTCACTGCAGTGGCTTCTCTTGTTGTGGAGCACAGGCTCTAGGCGCATGGGCTTCAGTAGTTGTGGCACGCAGGCTCAGTAGTTGTGGCTCACTGCCACTAGAGCTCAGGCTCAGTAGTTGTGGTGCATGGGCTTAGCTGCTCCACGGCATGTGGGATCTTCCTGGACCAGTGCTCGAACCTGTGTCCCCTGCTTTGGCAGGCAGATTCTTAACCACTGTGCCACCAGGGAAGTCCGAGTATAGTTGATTTACAATGATGTGTTAGTTTCAGGTGTACAGTAAAGTGAATCAGTTATACATATACCTATATCCACTCTTTTTTTTTTTTCTTTTCCCATATAGGCCATTACAGAGTACTGATTAGAGTTCCCTGTGCTATACAGCAGGTTCTTATTAGTTATCTATTTTATATATAATAGTGTGTAATTGTCAATCCCAATCTCCCTATTTATCCCTCCCACCTTTATCCCCTGGTAACCATAAGTTTGTTTTCTACATCCATGACTGTACCTCTGTTTTGTAAATAAGTTCATTTGTACCCTTTTTTATTTTAGATTCCACATATAAGCGATATCATATGATACTTGTCTTTCTGTGTCTGACTTCACTCGAGGTTCTTATGTTATAGAGAAGTAGTATTGTATTATTTGAAAGTCAGGTGTAGTAAATTAAAGATAAATATTGTAAATCCTGGAGCAATCGCCAAAAACAAGCACACAAATAAAAACAAAAAATGTGGTATATCTAATAAACCAACAAAGGACAAACACTCTTAGTTATTCTGTCTGTGGTATGACTTCTCCATCTGTCATTGGCTTGCATAGTACAAAATCCCCTGTGGGCTAGGTCCCAGAGTGATAAGATGTGAGACAGGTGATGGCTTTTAGATCAAAAATCTAAATGATGTTTTAGACACTAAAGCAGTTGGAAATGGAAATTTCCATCAGGATCAGCCTAATGAGGTAAGTGAAATCTGTCTCTCACCTTCGTTATTACTAGTGTAGAGAAACTGTTTTAAAAAAATTAACTTCTCATTGCACTCTCACCTACCCTCCAGAGGCCTCACATACCTCTTCTCATGGCCTTTCAGCTCCTTTAGCCATGCTTTATGCTGTGGTTAATGTAGTGGGCATCTATTCATTCAATCAAAGTTTTTGAATTCACACTATTTAGCATATAAGTTTATTATAGGGAGGCTCTTTTCCTTCTCTGTATATACATTTTCCATTGATTCCCCAAGCTCAACTTCAAATGTTTTCTTCTGTAAGACTTTGCCCTGGTCACAGAAATCCTCCCTTAAAAAAACTTCTTTCCCCTGAAGTCCACAATATGTTGTCCCTTTCTTACAGCACCTCACTGTCTACCCTGTATTGTAACAACCTGTGTCCATGCCTCTGTCTTACTCATTGAGCTGTGTGTTGCCCAAGTTTGTACTTTCTTCCCTCTCCATGGCAGAGGCCTGGATATAAGGTGGAAGGAGACAGGCTTTTGAGGTTATTTGAGCCATCATTTTACCCTTTTATTTGGGAAGTAAAAGTGTCTGAGGATCAAGAAAAAGAATTATTACGAGGTTACCTGTAAAGGTCAAGGTCTACTTTTACATTCGATGATAAAGCCTCACATAAATAAATAAAGTACTATACATCCGCTTATATAGAGCAAATGGAAGTCTAACTGAACCATTAGGGAAGTTCTTACCCTCTGTTAGAGAGATTACACACTCCACAGTGAAATTGCTAGGGGAAGGCACAGAGTGTGAGCTGGCACTGGGAAATCATGTGTGCTGCTCAGAGAGGCAGAGATCAGCCATCCAAGGAGCTCATGGGCAAACCGAGCTTCTATAGTCGGATAGACTACTGGTGCTGTTCAACAATTTTTCCAGGTCTCCTCCTTCTGGCACTTCTCCTGTCCACTGAGAGCTAGACATGGTCAAGTTACTTGCATTGCCCCCCCCAAAAAATAAAGTGAATAGAAACAATGTGTGTCATATCTGTAAGGAAGCCCTTAAGAACCAGTATACAATATTCCATGTCCCCCTTCCCATGGCCCAGGAAGCAGCAAAGCTCCCAAAAGTGGAGGCTCACTCTGCCTAGGTCCTTCTGTGATAATGACATGGAACAGACATCAAACCCCATCTCTGTGCTGTCAATTTGAGATTAAAGCCAATCCGACCTGGGTAAGAAATGAACATTTGTTGTTATAAGCCACCACAATAGAAGGATTGGTTGCTGTGACTATAACCCACCCCACTCTGAATGATACATACAGAAGCCTTGCATAAGCACCCACTGAGCATCTCCTCTGAGCTTAGCAAGATGATCACCAAGGCAAGAGAGCCGGTAACCTTAGGGAGTCAACACTATCGTGGGGTATCAGCTTCACAACTAAGAATTAACTGGAGAGGATTCGTATATATCACATTCAAGAACACCAACAAAGGAACACTAAAAAAAGAAAATGCAGTGGTAGATATCAGTCAGATGTAAGTGATCTAGTTCATATACCTCAAAGCATATGCTTCACAAGGGTGGTATAGCATTTTCTAAATTTTAATGCAGAAGAAAACTGTGGCCTCTACTCACAATGCTTCTGACAACAAATGCATGGGTTTTCCACATCTAGCAATTCTCTAATTCTCTGTGGATACCAAATGGGTGTCCTACAATTTAATTCAATTCTGACACCACCTGGAGTTAGTGCAGACCCTACAGGTTAAGGGCTCAGTCCCACAGGACTGCGCCCCACTTTGGATGCCAATCACAAGTAGTGGGCCCACAGGTTACCCATACTTCTGTCCGACTTGGCTGTAAATCATGGTTTTCCTAGACCTCTTCCTCAAGTTCAATAACTTGCTATAGCAGCTCACAGAATCCAGGCAAACCCTTTACTTACTATTACTGGTTTATTATAAAGGATATTATAAGGGATACAAATGAACAGCCAGATACAGAGGTAAATACAGTGAAGTACAGAAGGATCCCCAGTGCAGGAATCTCTGTCCCTGTTGAGTTTGGGGTGTGCCACCCTCCCAGTACATGGATGTGTTCACCCACTGGAAGCTCTCCAAATTCTTTTGTTTAAGGTTCCTATGGAGGCCTCATCTTGTAGGCACGATTGATTAAATCACTGGCCATTGATGATTAACTCCATCACCAGCATCTCTAACCCCTCCAGAGGTTGGAAGGAGGGTGAAGGTCGGTTCCTCTGGAAACCAATCCCCATCTTCCAAAAGCCACCTTACTAGCCTAAACTCAGGTATGGTTGAAAGGGACAATTATAAATAACAAAAGATGCTCTTTTCAGCCTTACCGCTCAGGAAATGGCCAAGAATTTTAAAGCTGTATGGCAGGAATTAGAAATGAAGACCAAATATATACTTTCAATAATATCACAATAACACATAATATAATTGATTTGCTTGTGTATCTGTAGTTCCACTTTTTGTTAAGTCTACTTAGTCACAAACCATTCTCCTTTCCCAGGAAAATGCTCCTTGTTGGTACTGTGTAATTCAGTTTTCTGGCAATAACTTTGTACCAGGAGTAGGTGGATGACTTAGGCTGGGCCCAACCCTTCTGTAGTATTTGGAGTTGAGATCAGGAAATTCTGGTTTTACCTTGGACTCATAAATGGAGACGATTTTAAAACTTAGGAACAGCAATTTTCCCACTTTCTGTTACATAGAGGTAGAAGTGAAAAAAAAAAAAAGTTGGTTTTGAAGAGATAGAATGAAGCAGCCATGACCGGGAGAAGCAGAAGTAAGATAAAGAATATCCCTTAAGATGGCTTTCCATCCCCTTATTCCAGTACTCCAAGAGAGTTGCTTGAATTTCTGCCCCCAAATCTCACAATCATACATGAATTTTTTTATTTTAAAACTTTTAATTTTGAAATCATTTAAGACTCACAAGAAGTTGCAAAAATAGTATAGTTTCCCTTTGCCCTTACCCACCTGTACCTCCCCAAAGGCAATATCTTACATAACTATTATACGTAAGCAAAGTCAGAAAATTGATGCTGGTACAATACTATTAACTACAGACTTTATTCTGTTTTTATATGCATTTATTTTCTATTTATTTATAGTAATATGACATTTCGTCTCATGTATAGACGTATCAATTCAGGTGACCACCACCACAATCAGGATACAGAACTCTTCCATCACCACAAAGAAACTTGCTCATGCTGCCTCTTGATCTACCCTCCCCCTGACCTTAACCCTGGCAACCACTGATTTGTTCTCCATCTCTACAGCTGTGCCATTCAATACAGTTATATAAATAGAATCATAAAGTGTGTAAGCTATTGAGATTGGCTTTTTTCCCACTCAGCATAATGTCCCTGAGATCCATTCAAGTTGTGCTGCATCAGCAGCCTGTTCCTTTTTTATTGCTGTATAGTATTCCATTGTATTATTGTACCAGTCTGTTGATCCATTCACTCACTGAAGGACATTGGATTGTTCACCTTTGGCAACGCTGATATAAATGTTCATGTGAATGCTTTTGTGCGAACCAAAGCTTTCTTTTCTCTAGGATAAATGTCCAGCAGTGCTATTGCTGGATTGTCTGGCATATGCAATATTCAAAAATGCATCTTTCATTTAATTTTCCCACTCTCAAGTTATTTTCTTTCTTATAAACCAAATTTTCTAAATAATGCCATGTCTGTATTCCCCACCAGGATATGAGTCATCCAAGGACGGGGCTCTGTCTTAATAATGATTGCAAACCCCGTGATATATCCACCACAGAGTAGACATGAAATGATGTTGCTTGTTTTTTCTCTCAAAACATCCAAGGCTGCTTGGGGCCATTTCTGGATGGATCGATCACTCATATGTCAACCACTCACATTTACAAAGAACTTACACAGTGCAGGGAACATTTGTGGTACCATTCTGAGCAGCAATTATCTGGGACTTGAATTTCATGCTTCAAAAACAGCCCTATCTACTCATCATCACCACCATCCTGATTTTCTCTTCAATGTCTCTATGCATATGGAGTATAGCCACCAGGTACCCCGATTTTGAGGTGGCTAGTTGATTATGAACCTCTTTTATTGTAAAAGGTAAATCTTTAATCGAATCTCAAGTGAAGTGAAGATCACCATGTAATAGAGAAGAATAGGAAGGACATTTAAGACTTGAAGAACACAGTAGAAACTAACACAACATTGTAAAACCACTATACCCCAATAAAAAGAAAATTATATTTAAAAAAAAAGACATGAAGAACAAGGTGAGCACAAATGAAAACAATCTTAACAGGAATAAAAAGATGCACAGAGAATTTGACTCCTAAAATGTACCAATTTAATGACTATTTCAATTA
Organism: Physeter macrocephalus; assembly: GCF_002837175.3. NCBI lineage: Eukaryota > Metazoa > Chordata > Mammalia > Artiodactyla > Physeteridae > Physeter > Physeter macrocephalus. The sequence goes on from NC_041224.1 coordinate 159,794,553, forward strand.
TTAAAGGCAGCTAATGATTTAGTCTTCCTCTTGATCTTCAACTGGCTGAATAAGTATTACTTTTCTTGAAATAGCAAGTGTATCTGTCACTTTTGCTACCTACAATATTCCTTTGATATCCCACCTCCTTTGCCAAATCAGAAATTATAATAGAGGGGCATCCCTATCCCCATTCTCTAATTTGCGCATAACAAATCAGATGTTTGCATAACAAGAGTTCCTCATACCTGATGCCTCCTGTGCTACATATTATAGGGCCATCAGCGCAGGTCACAAGCATCAGGGAACCCAGCCGTGGCTGCCTTAGCACCAAGAAGAAGCTAAATGTGCCACATGTGATAATCTTAGAAATACTGACAACATGGTAGCAGTTAAAATGCCTCAATATTTTCCATTCACCATCCCTGTGTAGGGAGTTGGGAAATAAAGCGGGTGAAGGAATTTGAGGAAAGAAAAGAATGGGTAGGGACAGTGCTTAGAATCCTTATATAGAAGAAAATGCATCTCTTTCTTTCTTTCTTTGTTCTCTGAAATTGCATGTCACATTTCAGTGATTTTAAACGTGAAATGGGTATTAGGGAAGTGATGCTATTGTCAAAAAGCCAAACAAAGGCAGGTTCAACTAGATTAAATGGAAAGCAAATAAAACACTGAAAGTGAACTCAAATCTTTTTATTTATGAAGGTGACCATTTTCTCTCCGTGTGTGAACTGGGTTGATCCAGACAAGGAAAACCAAAGACTTAAACTTCATCTGAAATGAGAGTCTTGTTCCCACATGAATACCCCACGATACTTGGAGGATGGCTCATTCAACAGTCCTTCCACAGTTTAGGCATAGTGTTAGGGAAGACTCATTTCAGCTGTGATAGAGATGCTCAAATAACAGCAGCTTCAAATTTATTGCTCTCAGACATAAGTGAAATCTGGAGATAAGCATTTCAGAGCTTGCACAGTAGCTCAGTGATCATTATATTTTATTGTTCTACCATCTTCAATACGTATTTAGCTTCCTCCCTACTGTCCAAGAGGACTTCTTGAGCCCCATGATGTCCACCAGTCAGGAGCAGAAAAACCTGTAAAAATTATCAGCCTGTTCTTTTAAGAACAGTCCCTAGAATCTGTGCATGATACATCCCTTTATATCTCATTGGATAGAAATTAGTTACATGGTTACATCAAGCTTTAAGGAAGGCTGGGAAATGTAGCTCATATTTTGGATGAGCATTTGCCCAGCTAACTTTCAGTGGGTCTATTATTAAAGAAGAAGGTAGAAAGAATCTTGAGAGACCAATAGCAGTCTCTGCCATGGGTTCCATGCAGCGGTGATCTGTCATTTATGGCTGTCCCAAGTCCATTGAACATAGTATCTTCTTTTTTTTGTTCAATAGTTTCCATAATTGCAAATACCTAGTGAGAGTGATTGAGAGGCAAGAAAGGAGGCTGGAGAGAGGACAGAGGCCCAGTTGTGGAGGGCCTCATGCATCGTGTCAAAGAGTTTGGATTTTATAGGCATTGGATTTAGATTTATCCGGAATTTAGATATAATAGATGATAGACGGACAGACAGACATATAGGCAGAAATATAATGCGTTTGCTTATCAACTATGTTTAAGGCTATTTTAGCACGGAGGATGCAACAAAAATAAAATTGACGTTCATCGCTCTTAAGGAATTTATAATTTTGTAGAGAAAATATGCCCATAACTTAAAATCCAATGCAAAATAATAAAAGTTTATAGCCCCTTTTAATTTTCAGAGAACTTCCACATATATGATTGAGTAAAGGACTGAAGCAAAGAAATGGAGTCTGAAAAGGGAAGGATATTTTGGGGAAATGAATAGTTTATTTTGACCAAATAGGAATATGTATAGGGAAATAGTGGGAGAAACCTAATAAAATAAACTGAGAATATATTGAGGAATATATATTCCCTGTTTGTGAACATTTAGAAACAACAAACATAAGACCTGAGGATTCCTAAGTACATACATTATAGCTTGCTTCAACTTATTAAATCTTTACTAAGCCAGATAATATATCAGATACTGAGGACTCCAAGCCTCAAAAAGACCCAGTGGCGCCCAGGCATGTAAGTACCATTAAGGTCAGCTGTGCGAGGTCATAGAAAACTATGACCTGACTGCTCCAACCCTTCCACTGGCTCCCAAATAGTAACCAGGATAATTGCAATCTGTCTCCAAATATGCCTATTGTTTCCGTTATCCATTACTGCGTAGCAAACCACGCAAAGAGTTAATGTCTTAAGACAGTAGCAATATATTATTTCTCAAGATTCTGTGGGTACTTAAGATTCACATAGTGTCAGCTGGGGTGATAAGAAGATTAGAAAGTTCAAAATGATCTCCTTTATATTGTTGATAGTTGGTACAGACTGCTGACTGAGAGCTCAGCTGGGGCTGTCAACCAGGAGCCTCAATTTCCATCTACTTGGGCCTCTCCCTGGGGCTTCTGGGGCTTCCTCACAGCATGGTAGTGAGATTCTAATGCGTGTTCCTAGTGGCAAAGGCAGAAGCTATAGATCTTTTAAGGACCAGCCTCAGAAGTTGTACAGCATAATATCTGCCTCATTCTCTTGTTCAAAAAAGGTCATAGGGGCATGCCACATTTAAGGAGAGGGGAAATATATACTCCATGGCTTGATAGGGGAGCAGGAAGATCATATTGCAAAGAAGTATATGGCATGGAAGATATTGTTGCAATCATCTTTGTGAAAACAATCTATCACTATCCTCTAGCCGTAAAAATCCATATTCCTCCCACATGAAAAATATACCCATCCTACCCCCTCCAAAATCTCATCCCATTTTAACATCAGGCTCAGACTCAAGGTCCAAAATTTTTTCATCTAAATTAGGTTCAGTTGAGAATGAATCTTCTTGGGTGTAGAAACCTATGAACTATCTACCCCACTCCTATGCCCAATAAACAGTGGGGAGATGAGGAGAGGATCATCATAATAAATGTTCCCATTCAAAAAGAGCAAGCAGGAGGCACTTCATGGTCACTTGTTTATATATTATGATATCCAGCCAGGCGGCACATCTTGCTAAGCCTCCCTGCTCCAGAATCAGGAATGGACATTGATTAGGACCAAGTCCTGCTCCCTCTGAATGATTCTCTTTGGTTTTGGCTCTACCATCTGAACTCCAGTTTATCCCACTAAATCAACCTTTCTTTTCCATAGGAAATGGCCTGGTTTCGTAGTTGAGAAGTTTTCTCATCCTGCTTCCTGATCATAGAATGTTAGGAATCTGGAAGCCTTGTTTAATTTTGGACAATCTCAGTCCTTTTCAGTCTAAACCAGCAAAGATTCTGTCTAGCAATTCTTTCAGAAACTTTGCAGGTTTCTTGTGACTCCTGTTGAGGTTAGCAACCTTGGACATAAGCCACACACACTTACTGGGGTTAGCATCTTTTGACCAAAGCCATACACGCTTAAAGATAGGGTTCTTTCAACCTTGGGGAAAGGGTTAGTGCGCTATGGGACACTGCCCCTGAAATTTTTACAAGTCCATTTCTCCACCTGTAAGGGTCTATAAATCATGCCCTTAAAACTTTTACAGGCTTTTTTTTTTGTCTAGCTGAGAGCAACTAAGAGGCACAGTCTTTAATTTTGATAAGGTTTTAATAATCTTATAGAGACATCCTTGACTTGGCCTTGACCTGACAACACAGTATAGTAGCATCATCCTGGCTTTGATCTTTTCCCAGAGTTATTTCTTACTTTGCCAACTTGTTGCCATCTGGAGAGGCTTGGAATGAGAAACAGTTTTATTTTCCATCATTGAAACTTTTAGGTTGGAAAATTTTTCTCTAAGTTCTGCTTGAAATTCAAACTGTTTCTTTAGGTCTTCTTTCTCTCTTTCATCGTCTCCATTATCAGCAGTTAAATGAAGCCAATTGACACTTTCAAAGTTCTGCCTGGAATCACTTTTGCCAAATCCACAAGTTTATTAGTTATCTTTTCTATCATCCATATTGCAGTAGGTGACAATGTTGTCAAATCTTCCATCACTATAGAAGACTGGTTGCCTTTCCTCCAGCCTCTAATATTAATTTCCTCATTACCTTTTCAGCCTCTACTAAGTCTCCTTATTCTTCTTCATTCCTCTACCCACAGCCCAATCTCAAAGCCAATGCTATGTATTTTAGGTTTATATTATAGCTTTACCCCACTGCTGCACTGTTCCAAAACTTAGTTGCTTAAAGCAATAAACATTTACTGTATATCAAGACTCTGTCAATTGACTATTCTGTTCCCTATGTTGTTGGTTGAAGTGCCATGATGGATGAGAAGTCAAAAATAGCATCACCCACATGGCTGGCAGCTGGTGCTGGCTGCTGGTTGATAGCTCATCTGGTGGTGTCCACTGGAGGTCTTGGTTATCCTTAACATGGGTCCCTCCACATATCTATTTGGGCTCCCTGACATGTTTTATCATATTTAATTTGTCTCTTACTTTAGCATTGTGAGGTAGATATTATCACCCTCATTTATTTTATTCAGTTATTTAGCAAATAGCATCAATGAGTAGCAGCTGTATGCCAGGAACTATAGTGATTTATGAGAATAAAAAGTCAAGTAAGACATAATTCTTGCCCTAAAGGAGTTTATATCTGGTGGAGGAGATAATCAATGATTATAATGCAAATGATAAGTGGAGAAACAGAAGTTCAAAAACATTAAGTAAATTGCTGTTCATCTAATAGTTGACTCAGATATGAACCTAGATCTGCCTGACTTCAAAACTATGCTTTCTCTGTAGCACAACTGAGCATTTAGAAAGTTAGTATACATTTCCAGACCAATGGTAGTGAAGATTTGGAAGTTGGAAATGAAAAAAGGATCAAATGCAAAAATATTGCCTAAGCGGAATAGACAGGACTTGATGACTACTTAGAGAAGGCCAACAGAAGAATCTAAGTTTACTCCCATAACTAAAGTTAAGGAATCAGAAGGAAGGATTGGTAGTAAACAATGATTCCACTTGTTTTAGCCATGTTTAGTTTGAGGAACTAAACAGATATACAGATGTTATCCACAAGCACGGTAAAGACAGAAAACATTCATTTATTCAAACTTTTTTGAGCACCTTCTATATGTCTGGTCCTGGGTAGGTGAACAAGAAACCATATCCCTAATGTCAGTGATCTAATAGTCAAGATGCAAAGACAGTCCTACAGGGAAATGATTACACTTTGATGTGATAAGGACCACAGTAAAAGTAAATACACAAGTCAGTGCAAGGGAACAAAGAAGAAAGTAAAGATGACACTAGGGAAATTAGCTGCATATGGGTGCCCATCCCACCAAGGTACGGACATAACTGCTAAAGGAAAGAAAGGAAGAAAATGGCCAAAGACACTCGTTCAAGTACAGATTCAAAGAAGTAGATATGAGGAAAGTCCAAGAAGTAGGAAGAGAATCAGCCACAGAAATCAGGGGAAGAGAGCATTTCCTAAAAGACACACCAATCAGTCAGAGTCAGAGGCAGCCCAGTGGAACGAGATGTGGTCAAGAGCTTTAATATGCAACTGATGTAAGGCAGTCAAAGAGGATGAAGACCAAGATGAGATGACTTTATTGGGCTCAAATTCAGTTCTTTTTTTATGTTGATATGGAAGTCAGATAAACTATGATAATTCAATCTTTCAAAGACATTAAAATGACTTCCTGACAAACAAGTATATTGGTTATATAGCTCTGTCATAATGACTCATATCCCAAGAAGGGATAAATGAACTGTACGCTGAATGAGAAGGAAACACTTAGCTAAGATAATTAAGTTAGCTAGACTTAACTGAGGGTTCAGAAGCTCCAAATTTTGGAACGTAGATGGTAGAGGATAAGCTTATTTTCCAATATGGAAAGATAATTTCAGGTTAAAAGCTGAAGAGGTCTAAGGATTTAGTATCTGAACTGTCCCATTTCAACTTTTTGTTCGGTCTGAAGAAACTTTCATCATAAAAATAGAAATAGCTAGATGTTTGGAAAGTACAGGGGAACTATTATTCATTTTTAAACCTTCTATTCCCTATAAGAACCATTTAACCAATATATAAAAGCACCTATAACAGGATGTTAAAATGGCTTTTTTTTTTTTTTGGTCTCAGTTTCAGTTAAGACTCCAAGGACTAAGAACAAAACAATAGTTGCAAAATACCTCTACAATCTAATATGAGAAGAATACTAGCAAAAGGAGTATTCTGGAATTTGCCTCGGCAATCCTTAGTATCAGGACTGCCTCAAGGATATTTAAAAGGTTGGAGAGGCTAAGAAAGAGGACAATTTTTAGAGAGAATTCCTTTGGAGAAAGTTATTGGAGTGGAATGGAATTCACTGCCAAGTCAGACTCACACACACCTCAGCACCACGAGGGAAGAGAGCAGAGTCCTTACCGCAAGCCGAAAGTGGATATGAAGGAAACTACTCAGAAAATTTGACCTTTGTCCCTAGAAGCCTGTGAAATGCACAGACAGATGCCATACCCATTTCAAGAAAAGTCCAAATGTGGGAAGTGGTGGAGGCCGCACTGGTCGATAGCATCACTCAATCCCATGTTTCCTAGGGATTAATTGCAGGGCTCAAACTGGGAGCCAGTATGAATACCACCCAAGGGGGCTGTTTAGAGGGAGGATGGGACTCCAGCAGAATAGACCACAGGATGTCCATGGTCTGGGGAGGAATTATAAGCAGACTCCAAAATGAGAAGCATTGCCTTAACCACAGAGGTTCCCACTGGGGAAATCTTTGAGAAACACGTAAAAGCTCCCCAAGAGATAATGAGTCAGCTTTGGACATCTGCCAGGCTCAGAGATCAGCAAAGTGAGATCATGACTGTGTGACAGAACGAGCCATGTTTAACCTTTTTCCTGCCCATAACATACCTTCTTCCTCTCACTATTACCCTCCTCCCAAGCTACTCCCAAATTGGAAGAGGAAACAGTGTAGTCGGGTGAAATAAGACCTTTAACCTCAAATAAAGCTTGGAGTCTAGATTATTACCATGGCCTGGCCATTTTAATTCTGAAATAAGATTGTTATTGCATTTAGAAGTACAAGAGAATTTTTTTTAGTTAGCTAAGAGCCATGAGACCTGCCCCAGCCTTTACTGAAGGCCTAGGGAAGAAAGAGTCTACACAGGTGTTTTAAAGGGGCAGTGTTTTGTTTTGTTTTTCCTTTATTCTCATACTCTAAAACGTCTCACTTGTTAGTTGTAGTGTTTATACCTAGATGGTCTTCTTTTAAGTACAGTAAAACATAATGATTAAAGGTGCCACTGTGCGGACTTCCCTGGTGGCACAGTGATTAAGAATCCACCTGCCAATTCAGGGGACACGGGTTCGATCCCTGGTCCGGGAAGATCCCACATGCCGCTGAGTAACTAAGCCCTTGTTCCACAGATACTGAGCCTGCGCTCTAGAGCCCATGCACCACAACTACTGAGCCCACGTGTCACAACTAGTGAAGCCCACGTGCCTAGAGCCCGTGCTCCGCAACAAGAGAAGCCACCGCAATGAGAGAAGCCCAAGAACCGCAACGAAGAGTAGCCCCTGCTCGCCGCAACTAGAGAAAAGCCTGCGCGCAGCAACAAAGACCCAGTGCAGCCAAAAAAAAAAAAAAAGGTGCCACTGTAGAGTAAGACCTAGGTTCAAATGTCAGCTCTACCACCCACAAGCTGTGTGAATTTGGACAATGGACTTAGCCATTGCAAACTTTCTCTCCTGGAAAGTGGAGTTATAATGATTATTCCTACATCACAGGGTTGATGTGGGATCTAAATAAAATTATGTAGGTAAATCACTTAGTACTGGGCCTACCAGATTGAGTACTCTATACATAGTAGCTATTATTATTAATTTTTTTTTCACCAGTCACAATTAACCTCTTTTTCCTTGCCCCCAAGAGTGTATTGGTTGACACTTGTTTGCCAGACTATTACTTGTTTCCCTACTACTCATTAAACTCACCTTTTGGACATTAATTTTTTTAGCTCCTCTCTGAAATAAAGGTCTGCAGTCATTCCTAGCAGCTCGTCAGCACGGTAGGATGGGGAATGGGAAGTACATCCAATTGAAAACTGCAGGCAGAACTCGAGCAAGCGGAAAGTGATTGCTTTTCCTGGCAACTCCCGAGTTCCTTTCAGAGTGAAAAATCCTCTGCACCCTTGGTAGGAATGGTCTAGGATTTTGAAGACTTCTGGGTTCATCATAGTGATTTTCTGCCACTTTTGAGAGAATCATTTCACTGAAATTCTAGTTGCATGGGGCACATAGCATTCTGGCATTTTCAAATATTTCCACTTATAAGGATGATTGTCCGATTTCTTCCTTATGGGTGGAGAGGGAAAGAATCACCATAATTTGAGCTGAACATTCTTGAAAATTGAAAAGTCACTCATCTTAAAGAGCATTAGGTAATCAATCTCAGGTGCATCCTCTTTCCTCTAAAATCTTTAATAAAAACAGTCATCAAAACTAGCATGCAATGATAGCCAGGGCTGCTCAAAGAAAAAAAAAAAGAAAGAAAGAAAATTGGCGGAGAAGGAGTAGAGTGCACGTCAGACAGCTGCTGTTTCTGTCTAGCTGTATCGGGGCATTATTGTATCGGGACATCATTGTGCTAGAGGATCTTATAATCAAAAGAAGCCTCATGGGTTGTCTATGTGAGCCCCCTCCATCGCCTGCTGTCCTGCCATCCCATCCTAACCCTCCCAGTTGATGATCCCTAGCTTCTGCAATGACTTGTTGAACTTCCAGAATAATTATTTTATTTTATTCAAGGTTTTCTTTTAGAGATATAATACATTTACTTGGTTCAAAATTTTAAAAGGCCCAAAAGGGTGTACAGTAAAAGGTTTCTGTCTTATCCTTATTCACAGGCAACCACTGGATCTTCTCAAAGGGGACTGATGTTATCAGTTTAACATGTATCTTTTCAGAGCACAGAATTGGAACAATGAATGTGTGTGTACATAAATATACCCTTTTCTATCACACAAGTTGCCATATATTGCATAGTGGGTTTTGCACCTTGATTTTTAACCTAAAAGTTTTAGAAATTATTCCTTATCCACACATAAAGAGCTTTCTCATTCTTTTTATAGCTATGTAATTTTCCGTTGTATGCATGTACCATAGTTCATTTAGCTAGTTTCCTATTTGTCGACATTTAGATTGTTTCCAACATTCTGGCATCTCAGATAATGATACGATGAATAATTTTGCATGAAGGCATTTCCCATATGTGTATGAGTACATCTGTAGATGAAATCCCCAAAGTAAAATTACTGAGCAAGAGGGTATGTGCATTTATAATTTAGAAGTGTCCACACAAAGGTAATGGACACACACACACCCCTACTCATGTTACCTGGTATGGGAGAAAATTAGGTTTAATGGGAAAACTCACAGGTGTAGGGCTAGTAGCGTGTAAATGTTCACTATTCTGTTAAGGTCCTGAGGGAGGCATTCTGGGCAGGGCACAGCTGGATGTACCATGGAAAGTGTTTCAGGAAAATGACCCTATCCTCGTTCTGCTCTTTGTATTTCTAGGGTGATCTGGGAGAGAATACTTCCTTTTTTTAAAATTGATTTTTATTGGAGTATAGTTGCCTTACAATGTTGTGTTAGTTTCTACTGTACAGCAAAATGAATCAGCTATACACATACATATATCCCCTCTTTTGGTGTGAAGAATACTTCCTTAATTCTGTAACAGGTGATGCTTCCTGGACTGGGAAATGTCCTTGTAGGGTCAGAGCTCAGCTAGCGCCTTTGCCTCTCAATGCTATTAACCAGAGGTCTTGTGCTAGCCTAAGGACCCAACTCCATCCTGGTGAACTAACTCATTACTAAGCTACAAGAGGGGAAGGAAAAAAAAAGTCAGGGGGAGGCAGAGAGCTGTGATGATTCCCAGGAGTCAGAAAAATTCCCTTTCCTCAGCTAGTCACAGTCAAATAGCCCTCCAGAGAGGCTATGGTAATTTGCACTCACACCAATGAATGACAGCACCAGTTTCCTCATCCCTCAAACCATGAGGACATTATCACTGTTTTTGATCTTTGATAAGATGGTGGTGAAAAGTGTAGGCTCATTATGGTTTAAGTTTACATTTCTTTTATTACTATCTAGGCTGAGCATCTTTTCATATGCTTTAAAATAACTCATTTCCCCCTTTTGTGATATGCCTATTCATATCCTTTTCTGTTTTTATATTGGATTATTGGTCTTTTTGTTATTGGTTTGTAGGAGATTTTTATCTCATATATATTAGGGAATTAATGCTTTGTAACATGGACTGCAAGTGTTTCCCAGTTTATCATCTGATTTTTTACTTTGCTTATGGTAGATTTTATCTTGCAGGAATTTAATTTTTCATGTAGCTGAATTTATCACTTTTCTTTTTTGGCTTTTGGGTTTTATCTTACACAGAAAGAATGTCTGTACTCTGAGATTATTTTAAAAAGCAGAACTTGTGCTGTGTGTGTGTTTGTTTTTTAGGACTTTTATATAGTACTTCTTTCCTTTTTTTTTTTTTTAACATTTGAATCTTTAACCTATCTAACTATTTCTAGCTTTGCAAGTTGAGGACACATAGTATAAATCTGTACATCATTTTTGTATCTAAGGAATTAGGAGGAGTTGTATAAAGGTATAGCATTAAATCTTGTTACCTGTTCTTTGTAAGAACTTGATCACTTTAGTATGCTAGCTACTCAGTCAGTGGGTTCTTGCCTTATTTTGCTATGACTGCACACTTTCTTTGGATCTCAATCTCCCTAGAACTTCTAAACAGATAGATAATACTAGACTTCCATGAAACTTTTATAGACATCTTTTCCAGATTTTTCTTTCTATTTTTCTAGCATTCAGCCATTCTTACTGGGTTTTAACCAGTATTACCTAACTTTATCCAAGCTGTTCATAAAAATCTTTTAATGAAAAAAAGTATTTCATACACATAGCAAAGTTGAATAAAGGTTACAGTTGAAAGGCTCTAGAACCAATTCCAATGCAGGGGGAGGGGGGGAGGGTTCCCAACACATCCAAACAAACAACATTCCAACACCAGCTGGGTGTCCTACAATTCAGCTCAGTTCTGACACTATCTACCTGGAGACAGCATCAGATCCCGCAGGTTAAGGGCTCCATCCCACAAGACTGCTCTCTGCTTCAGATGCAAATTGCAAACTCAGGTTGTTATTCTGGTTTCTGAGATCTTTGGACAAAGTTTATACACAGAATTTGCAGCTCCTCCTCGCTGGCTCTTTAGGTCAAAAAGACAGTGGGTTTTCTGTTAGATTTTCACCTGTCCTGCCTGGCTCTGCCTGCCACCTGCCCTAAGCTAAACCCTGGTGAAAAAAAAAAATAAAAAAGAAGAAGAGGAGGAAGAAGAAGGAAGGAGGAGGAGGAGGAAGAACAGGAGAAGGAGGGAAAGAGGAGGATAGATTTTGAAACTCATCTAGTGCACTTTACTTCTCCCAAGTGTCAGTTCCCCTCCAGAATCTGTTCCTTAATTGTCCAGTGCTTTCAAGTGCTTTGTTGCGTTTTGTCCAGAGTTTGTAGTTGATATCTGTGGGAAGACATAGTATGTAGGAGCTCACTTAGCCTTACCAGAAGCAGTGAAAAACAGAAAATTTAAAAGATGCTTGTAATTAGTGCCTATTGATAAAAAGAAGGCAGCATTTCTCTTAAAGAAAGAACTCTTGGGAAACACTTTAATGGTCCTTTTGCTTATGTAAATGTTAAGCCCAGAGCTAGAAGGAAAAAGGAGTATTACAACAAATGGATGCAAAAATTGTTATGCTTAATAAAATAACAAATATAGCTCCCTGAGGATGAGAGTGAGGGTGTTTTTAAAATAAGAAGAAAAGGCTAGGGAAGAAGAGTGACAGTAGAGTACCAGAGGAACTTGGCTGGAGGCACGGTACTAAGAGATGAAAGAAACAACTAAGAAAATTAAGGAACTCCTGAGTAGAAGAAATAGTGTCAGGATTCTCTGATATTCAAGTGTAAGTTGTATCTCTGTTTTTGTTTTAATCCTTCTCTTTATCCCAAACTCACGGTATATATCCCACTAATTGTAAAATTTTTTAAAGGGAGCATATTCTACTCCTGACCTGATTACTTTCTTGTATTGATTACATACTACTTCTCTAGCAAGTGTATTATCTGAAAAATCATCACTAAATTAACTCTAGGACAACAGCCTCCTAGAAAGATTAATGATATATAATTTACCTTTATGAAAGAAGCAAGCATCCAATAAATTTGAAAATGCATACCATCATCCAATAAATTGTTAAATATCCCAAGTGCTTACCTTATTGAGTATTTGACAAATGGATTTCACATTCATTCAATTACATCATTACTATTTTTCATGTCACTTGCTCTATTGTTTGCTTAAGTGTATGTCTTTTCACTAAAAATGTTAAGTGTACTTCATCCATTCTGCGTCCAGGAGGGACACTTGGCAAGGATGATCATTTTGGAGCATTGAATAGGCCCTGATCATGTGTCACTGCTATTACTGCTTCAGATTCCTAGGTTTCAATAATAGTCTCATTCTATCTATATGTAGGATGCCAAAAGTTTAAATGTATTTTATACAAAAGATTCTTTTATTATTTTCTACACAGCCTGTAATTCCATGTTGGGAAATATTTGGTTCTAAGTAACAATTTTCTTTCTCATTTAAATAGGAAAAAAGTGTGTAATTGGCAAGCAGAATTTCTGCCTGGGTAAGAACAACAGCTAGGTTGAAAGAATTCCATCTAAACATAGAATATTTGTGTTTAATTAGTCAGTCTGGTAACATTTTCATAGATAAATATACAGGATTTGTTTTCATTTAAAAACAATGAAAATGATTTGCAAAGCCTACACCAAGATATTTGTTTTTATGTCTCCCCTCCCCCAACTTCCATTTTTCTGATAACTATATCTTTCAGTTCCTTTGATAAACAACCTTTTCACCTTTATTAGTTCCCTAGGGTGACCATAGGAAAGTACCAAACTGGGTGGCTTAAAAACAACAGAAATGTATTGCCTCAAAGTTCTAGAGCCTAGAAGTCCAAAATCAAGGTGTCACCAGGGCCACGTACCTTCTGAAACCTGAAGGGGAGAAAACTTTCTTGCCTCTTCCTACCTTCTGGTGGTTTATTGGCCATTTCTGGCATTCCTTGGATTGCAGCTGCATAATTCCAATCTTTGCCTCCATCATCACATAATATCCTTCCCCTTTCTCTTCACCATTGTCTTCCTAGAAAGACACCCACCATGTTGGATTAGGACCCACCCTACTTTAGTATGACCTCATCTTAATTAATTATATCTACAATCACCTTATTTCCAGATGAGGTCATATACTGAGATACAGGGGATTATGATTTTAACATTATCTTTTGGGGAAGCATAATGCAACCCATAAAATCACTATGTTCAGTCTTTTGGGTGGCTCTGACTCCATGTTTAGCTCAAGAGATGGGCGCGTGGTTCAGGCCTAGTCAATCAGAGCATCACATTCTCCCGCCCAAGCTGCTTGGTTCAGGTCTGTGCATATGTACAAGTCAGAGTGAATTAAATACAATGGGGATTTTGTTGAGATTTCAAAGGGAGGGGCACTCTGGTTTAGTTTAGTTTTGTTTAATATTTTTGTCTATTGAATTTGAACTTGGGTGTGTGAAGCCTGGGCTCACTGGTAGCAGCTCTCTTACCATGAAAGGTGCTCATTCATGGAGGAATGTCTAGGAGAGAGAAGGAGAGGGAGAGGGAGAGAGATTAGTCAGTGTTCTCCAGAGAAACAGAACTAAGGAGTTGTCTCATGCAATAATGGAGACTGAGAAGTCACAAGATCTGCAGTCAGCAAGCTGCAGCCTTAGGTCTCCAGCTAAGACAGCTGGCAGGGTAGCTCCAGTTTAAGTCTGAAGACCTGAAAACTGGGAGAGCTGATGTTATAAATTCCAATCCCTAAATGGCAGGCTTGAGACCCAAGAAGAGCCCATTTTTCCAATCAAAAGGCAGGAAAAGACTGATATCACAGCTCAAGCAGCCTTTATATTCTACCCAGGCCTTCAACTGATTGCTTGAGGCCCACCCACATTAGAAAGAGCAATCTGCTTTACTCAGTCTAATGATTCAAATGCTAATCTCATTTTAAATTACCCTCATATAGACATACCCAGAATAATGTTTGAACAAATACCTGGGAACTCCATGACCCAGTCAAGTTGATAAATAAAACGAATCATCACAGAGAGATAGGGACCAGTTCCCTTTGCTATGACTTTAGCTCCTAAATTCAGCCAGGCATGCATGAAGCACTACCCTTGGGCTTTTCAAGTAATGACTGATGTATTCCCTTTTTTCTTAAGTCATTTCAGTTGTCTTTTCTTTTTTTTTTTTTTTTTTTGTGTACACATTTAGTTTTATTGTAACAAAGCAACTTGTACGCTTTTAACGTTTAAAGCTGAGCATCATCTTTCCTTTCCAGTGAAACAAAAAGAAAAATTTAAAAATAAACAGGAACAAAATTACAATAGAGAATGTCAATTGCAAATAAGATCCTACAGGTTCTGCTGATTCTCCCATCGAGTGGCAGGGCTCAAGTCATCATTAGGAGAGAATTTTATTTTAAAAGTGTCATCTTAAACTGCAAGGATGTCCGTTAAACATCACAATTAAACATGCCAAAGGAGAAGCCATGTTGTCAAAATGCCCACTTAACCCACCCAAACATCTCAAACCCACCCTTTGCTGACCTTCTATAACCCCATTTTTTAAAGTTTTTTTTTCTTTTTTTAAACAAGAGAAAGTAGACAGATACACGTTGGTAAATGCTAACTGTCCATATTCACATAGAGACACAGTGTAATCTCTGAGCCCAATATACAGAGAAAGGAGGAAAAAAGCTAGAATTCTATGCACTACTACACAGGGGCCTAGCACCCTCCAGCTTCCAGCAGAGCTAAGGGAGCAGAAGGTTTTTCTTTTTTCCCACAGAGCATGGTGGTGTTGATTCCATAAAGTTTTTGTTGAGACAGGAAGGGATAAAAATGAATTTGGAACAGAAAGGGGTAGAGATTCTTTTCCCACTGAATTCTGCTCAAGGTATTTCTCCCCAAAACAAGTTGTGAGCCATGGTATAAAGGAGAAAAGAGACCTCAAAAACAGGGCAATTGAGCACAAGAGGAGAAGGAGGGGAAAAAAAAAAAAAAAGAAAAGAAGACTGCAACTTGCTCCCAGGGACTGGAGAAAATTAAAAAAGGAAGGTTGGAATCCATCAGTGTTCCATCAGTCATCTTCTCCTTCATCTTCCTCTCCCTCATCCCCCTCCTCATCATCTTCATCTTCTTCACCTTCATCCTCATCCCCTTCTTCATCAATATCTTCCAATCCTTCTTCGTCTTCATCATCATCATCATCTTCTTCTCCTTCCCCTTCCTCATCACCCATGTCCGGAACCAAGTAGTACCGTAATGGATTTGGCCAAATATCATCTCTGATGACCTCTCCTAACTCATCTGCACCTGCATCAGAATGATCAGTAAACCAGGTGAAGAAGCTTTCTGGTTCCTCATGCTGTCTCTTCCTGCTGGCTTTATTCTGCGTTTGACTTGA
>NC_041224.1:159810256-159812242 GCF_002837175.3 Physeter macrocephalus
GATTTAATATCTTCAAATTCTGTCACTTCGACTCTTGTCAAATAATGCAGTGCCTCTTCATCCTCCTCCCCAAGCAGTGCAGACACTTGTGGATGGTTAACAAATGTTGTTACCCCAAAATTTGGGATTTTGGCGATCAATTCTGACCTCTTCTGAAAAAATGGTTGGCGGAGTTTGTTATGTTTCTGTTCTACTTTCAAAATCTCCTCACTGGCTTGTTCGTTAAGTTTGTCTATTTCATTTTGTACTTCATCAATATGTTCAATTGCTTCTTGCTGTTCTTTTTCTGAGGTCTCGTCGGCCCCGTCGTGGTTGGAGTTGAGCTCCTTTTTACTGACTTTGGCCGCCGGCGCCGACCTGGGGCTGCTCCGCGGTCGGGGGTGGGGCGGAGCGGGGAGCGGGAGAGAAGGGAAGGCGAAGGGGGCGGGCAGCGGCTTCCCCTCGCGCCACACGCGCGGGCGCTCTCTCGGTCCGGCCGCCTCCTCCCGGCGCTCGCTCGCTCGCTTTCCCTCCCCCTGGCTCGCGCGCGCTGCCCTCGCGGCCTGACGACGAGGGAGGGGCTGGGGCTGCGTGCCGGACCCCGGCCCGGGCTCCTGCTTACGGAGGGGAGGCGGCGGCGGGCGGGCAGGCGGCTCTGCTCCCTCACGCACGCTCCGCGCTCCAGCTCGCTGCTCGATCTCCCCCTCAGTTGTCTTTTCTAATTGAAATATCCATTATTTTCTTCATAATGTCCCAGGACCCATATGGTTGCAAGTGGAAATCATTGGCAAATATCATAGCTGAGACTTTATTCTCTATCTGTCATCATCCTCAGAACTTTGGGGGAAAACTATAGGTCTATGCTCTACTTGGCTGTAGGCCAATAACTTGAACCATAGTTACCTATTCCTTAGACAACAGAAATTACATACTGTAGTGTTTCTTTTTTGCCTCACTAAGGAAAGACGCTTATTCTTTTGGCTAGAATATGCTTGCTATTTATGCTTTTTCAGAACTTTTCTATCTATTATTCATGGTTGTGTTCCCACACCAAAATATCTCATTGAAATATTAAAGACACAATCAGCTAATAGTCCAGGATAGCAAGTAACTTTAGCATAGTGATTAGAGGATTTATACAACCCAAGCAGATATTCAAAATTCCCCACAATTTCATGCAGTCTATAAGCTGACGTTTTTCTAGCCCTTGAGATGTCTGTATTTACGACTCTATAGAGAGAACTCATTCAACCAAGCAATACAATCAGACTGTTTACTCTAACACTTGCTTTCTGTAAAGTTTTTTGATTACAATGACCCACAAACATAAAAAAAAATTACTCCCCACCAGACAGAAACAATACCAACTCAAGAATAAAATAAATCATCTAAAGGTAGTAAGAGTGCCAAATGTTAAAAAGATTCATTTTACTCAGAGGATTTCTGAAAGTTTGCTCCACCCTGTTTGGCTTTATTCTGGGCCTTGTTTCTGTTCTTGCAAGTTAATTTCAATAGTAAAGAATGGGGTCGAACTCCTGTATCATGTGATCCATCAGTGCCGAGCCAGACATTATGGATGCTTCTGGAAAGTTACTTATAAATTGAATCACATTGGAGGCTCACTAGAGGAAATTGTTATCTAAAGGAATTATACAAGAAACCTTTTTTAAAAGCAAGGCATCTATTCGGTAAAATAAAATGTCTCATATTTGATGTTCATGTATAAATTTGTTTTTTCTTATTTTGGACTGGCTTTAAGCAAGTCTAGAGTTCTCTTCTTTGAAATTCATCACAAACCAGATGAAACTGAGCTTTTAGACTAAAGCAAGCAAGAGCAGAGGAAGTAGGACCTAGTTAACTGAGAGCTATGCGTAGGTGAAATTAAAGTCTTTCCCTACTTTCCCTTTAAGCCTGATTTAAAATATTTAGATTGAAATTATATATATATACACATATATATACATATATATGTATATATATACATATATATGTATATATATACATATA
>NC_041224.1:159813460-159813960 GCF_002837175.3 Physeter macrocephalus
GGTATTTGTTTTTCTCTTTCTGACTTACTTCACTCTGTATGACAGACTCTAGGTCCATCCACCTCACTACAAATAACTCAGTTTCATTTCTTTTTATGGCTGAGTAATATTCCATTGTATATATGTGCCACATCTTCTTTATCCATTCATCCAATTATGGACACTTAGGTTGCTTCCATCTCCTGGCTATTGTAAATAGAGCTGTAATGAACATTTTGGTACATGACTCTTTTTGAATTATGGTTTTCTTAGGGTATATGCCCAGTAGTGGGATTGCTGGGTTGTATGGTAGTTAAGAATGCTCAACATCATTAACCATTAGAGAAATGCAAATCAAAACTAAATGAGATATCATCTCACACCGGTCAGAATGGCCATCATCAAAAATTCTAGAAACAATAAATGCTGGAGAGGGTGTGGAGAAAAGGGAACACTTTTGCACTGCTGGTGGGAATGTAAATTGATACAGCCACTATGGAGAACAGTATGGAGGTTCCTTA
>NC_041224.1:159816766-159921146 GCF_002837175.3 Physeter macrocephalus
ACCTAGGGGTAAGACGGGAATAAAGACACAGACCTACTAGAGCATGGACTTGAGGATATGGGGAGGGGGAAGGGTAAGCTGTGACAAAGTGAGAGAGTGGCATGGACATATATACACTACCAAATGTAAAATAGCTAGCTAGTGGGAAGCAACCACATAGCACAGGGAGATCAGCTTGGTGCTTTGTGACCACCTAGAGGCGGGGGATAGGGAGGGTGGGAGGGAGGGAGACGCCAGAGGGAAGAGATATGGGAACATATGTAGATGTATAACTGATTCACTTTGTTGTAAAGCAGAAATTAACACGCCATTGTAAAGCAATTATACTCCAATAAAGATGTTAAAAAAAAAAGAAAAAAAAAGTATACTGACTTAAATGTTCATTTCATCTAAAAATACCTTCACAGAAACATCTAGAATAATGTTGGCCCAAATGTCTGAGTACTGTGGCCTAGCCAAGTTGACACATAATGTTAACTATCACATTCTCTGTGGCCACTGATGGAGAAAAAAACACAATGTTTTAAGACCATATCTTCCAACTATGTCTTGCCTAACAACAAAAAAGGGGCTGTCTGGGTGACGTTTTCAATCACTCCTCTCAAAAGCTAGGATCACAGAAATGTGACATGCTGTGAAGTTTTGGCAAAATGATGGCTGAGCCATGTAATTTGAAGGCATAAAATATTTTGCGTCATGTCAAAGGTAATGCAGCTCACACAGATGTCAATTTTCAGCCCCTGGGATACAATAATTAATGTTCAAAGATCTGCTGACAGGCACACCCCTTGTAGGTTATCTGAAGAAAATGATCACTTTTACAGTCATATTTATTTTTTCACTCTGTCGGTAAAAATGTTTAGTAATGTGCTAGTATGTGAGTGAGGTGCTGAATATAGGGAGATTAATCACTTAAAAAATCCCTCCTTTCATAATTACAATAGAGAGGCAGATTAATATGGACTCATTTCTTCCCCCCCAAAAGAAAATAAGTGTTTTAGAAGGTCCTAATTCCACTTTGGAGGCATTAGGTAAAAGAATGATTTTCTGAGGTGATTTCCTGAAATGAGACTTAAATGATGAATAATAATAATAATAACAGAAAAATAGCAAAGATTCCTTGAGCACTTTTTTATGTACCAGGCGTGGTTACAAGCATTTTACATATATTCATCTATTTAATGAGTAATACTTTACCAGATGCCTTGGGTTAGGATGGCATTCAAGGTAAAATGTACAGCATGTACAGACTCAGTGGCCCAAGAACGGTAGACACATTCAGGGAACTGCAGTTAACCTAGTAGAGGAACATAAGGCTGCCATGCAGGATGTCAGTAAATGATACTGAAAACCCTGTCTCCTGGAGATCCCATGAACATCAGCCAATGTCCTGCTTTGCTTCTAGCTCTAGTGCCACCCTCAGTGCTGTGGACTGATGCAGTGGAGACCACCAGGTGTTCACTCAACAAACCTGGTTCTCTGAATGTAGTTGCCCATTTAGTTACACTGTCTAACACCTCAGAGTTTCAACCCGTTTCCTTTGTTAACCTAGTCAAATAAGAGCACCCAGAATCATTGTCACCATCAGGGCTGCCCTCTTCTTTGCTGCATTTGGGTTATGGATTCTTCTGATCTTTTCTCTTTGTCAGTTGGATTCTATCTGCTTTCTATCTTTAAGGGATTCTTCACAGATTTTGGTGTGATGGGGGTACCTTTTTATGTTTCAGTATTATTCTTTTATTTATTTATTTAGGTTGCACTGGGCTTTAGTTGCAGCATGCGGAATCAATTCTGTCATGCATGCGGGACCTAGTTCCCCAACCAGGGATTGAACCCGGGCCCCCTGCATTGGGAGCTCAGAGTCTTACCCACTGGACCACCAGAGAAGTCCCTGTTTCATATTATTCTGGATTTCATCTACATCTATATAATCTACAAATATATATGTATAATATATGTATCATATCAAAGGATCTGGGGTAACAGGAGCGGTTGTTACATGCTCATTTTACCATTATGATAATTTTGAATACTGGGTCAGTGACTTCATTACCCACATTTTCCCCAGGCCTGCTGATAATTTTGGCTACATTGGTCTCATGGTGAATATTGCAATACTCCTGACCTTAAAAACAATGACCCCATTTGTTTTTTCTTCTCCAGACTTGAGGGACTGTTCATTCTGTCTCCATAGTTTGAGAGAGCAGAGAGAGACAAACAGCATCTGGATCTGCTGACTGTCCCCCTAGGGCCATAAATCTTCTCTCTTGATGGTCTTTGTCTAGTGTTCTTTCAAAGACTCTCCCTTAGTCCCCTGCTGAGGATCAAAGGATATAACAGAATAGATTAATATGCAAACATGGTAGCTTATAAACTGCTGACATCCCAGGCGAGAGGCCCACTTGGGTAACTTAACTTTCCTTATCATATTCTTACTCTGTTCTGTGCTACTTATATCTCTGTCGGGGTCTGGGTGGTGGCAGGGCAAAAACATAGACTCATATACCGTTTAGAAAGTAGAGGAAATTCTGAAGTTAGAGTGACATTCGTAATGGAAGTTCAGAAATTTGGAGAAGCCAGAGGTCTCTAAAGTCAATCATTGCAAAAAACAAAAGGTCAAGACATTTGAAGTGGAGGAACTGCCTTGTGGGATATGGTCACAAAGCAGAAGACCAGCCCAAAAGGTCTCAGATTTTTTCTCAAGTTATCTGGGTTTCCTATCAGAATTTCTGTCATTTTGCCTGAGCGCAGTGCTGTGGGGTTACTGAAGGACACAGGCATCATCTTTCCCTTATCTTCATTTTTACTTTCTTTCTCTGCTTCCTGCTTATTGTTTAAAACTTTATTTTCTCTCTAAATTGAAGGAAAGTTGCTCTGACATCCTTTTTTTTTTATTTGCTCTATCTTACTATTTTAGTAAAACTCTATGGTCCAAGCCCTCCATGACTGATTTTTTAAAATCCCACTTTGTTCCCAATGTCATTTTTAAAATAAAATTTTGATTGTTACAGAATTCATATACCATAAAATTAAGTCTTCTAAAGTATACAGTTCAGTAATTATAAATATATTCATGGGGTTGTCCAACTATTACCACGGTCTAATTTCAGAATACTTTCATCACCCCAAGTAAATCCCATACCCTTTAGCAGTTCTTCCTCATTTCCTTCCTTCCTTCAGCCCCTGGAAACCCTGGATCTACTTTCTGTTTTTATGGATTTGCCCACTCTGGGTATTTCCTATAAATGGGATTAAATAATATGTGAGCTTTTTTTGTGATTGGCTTCTTTCACTTAGCATAATGTTTTCAAGTTTCTTCCATGTCGTAGCATGTATTGAGACTTCCTTTCTTTTTATTGCCATTGTATAGATATACCACTTTTCGTTTATTCATTGTTTAATTAATGGAGATATGGGTTCTTTCCACCTTTTGGCTACTATGAATAACATTGTTGTGAACATTCATTTGGACATAGGTTTTCAATTCTCTTGAAATTCTCAGGTTATATGGAAAGTCTGTGTTTAACCCTTTGCGGAACTGCCAGAATGTTTTCCATGGAGGCTGCACTGTTTTATATTGAGACCAACAGTATAGAGATTTCCAATTCTCCACATTGTTGTCAAAAGTTCTTATTATATGTCTTTTTGCTTGAATCTATCCAACTGTGTATGAAGTGACATCTCATTGTAGTTTTGATTTGCAATTCCCTGCTGGCTAACGATGTGGAGCACCTTTTCATGTGCTTTTTGGCCATTTGTGTATCTTCTTTGGAGCAATTCTATTCAAAGACTTGGATTGTCTTTCAATTAGGTTGTCTCTTGCTGAGATACAATAGTTTTTAAATACATTCTAAATATAAGTCCCTTATCAGATATATGATTTGCAAATATTTGCTGTCATTCTATGAGTTGTTTTTTCACTTTCTTCATGGTATCTTTTGAAGTACAAAGGTGTTACTTTTTGTTTGTTTGTTTGTTTTAATTTATTTTTGGCTGTGTTGGGTCTTCGTTTCTGTGCGCGGGCTTTCTCTAGTTGCGGCAAGTGGGGGCCACTCTTCATCGCGGTGCACGGGTCTCTCACTGTCGTGGCCTCTCCTGTTGTGGAGCACAGGCTCCAGACGTGCAGGCTCAGTAGTTGTGGCTCATGCACTTTGTTGCTCCATGGCATGTGGGATCTTCCCAGACCAGGGCTCGAACCCCTGTCCCCTGCATTGGCAGGCAGACTCTCAACCACTGCACCACCAGGGAAGCCCAAAGGTGTTTAATTTTGATGAAGTTCAATTTATCTATTTTCTTTTATCATTTGTGGTTCATGTTTGGTTTTTGATATACCTAAGGGATTGTTAATTTAGCAAAATCCTGCTCTATATCATGTGGTCTGGCTTTAAAGATTGTTATCTCACCATGGACTTAAGAAATCCAAACTCAAGACTGATCAATGACCTCTTTGTACTAGACAAAGAGGCTATAATCCTTTATGGAAGGTCTGCTATCAGGGTTAAGAGATAGAATAGATTGTTTTTTGCTGGGATGGGCAAAAGACATATCAAGATATTTTTTCAACTTAGGTAGGGTTTAGATATAGAGAAAGATGTACAGTCCCTAGGACATCACAGATCTACCAAAAAGATATAAAGTTGAAAGAGCTGGTTGCAATCTGAGTCAGAGCAGAAAGTGTGTGGTAAATGAATGAATGCCAGACTAAAGATGAATTCTATTCTCCCATGAAGAAGCCATTAGATGTTTTGGGGGGAAGGTAGGAAGGTGATACCTTCTGGGCTTAATGAATGTCCATCTAGATTGTAGTCTAAATTGTAGTCTAGGGGAATGATTGCAAAAAGAGGGCCTAGAGGAAAGAAAGCCAGTAGAGAGTCTAGGGCAATGAATTAGGTGAGAGTCGGCGCCTAATGGGAGCCTTGGTAGTTACAGTGGACAAGGAAGAAGGATGGCACAGATGCTGTGGTTCTGGCAGCTATTGGGATGCAAGGTGGGGTTGACAATAGGAGCAAGAAAACAAGCTAGTTCAAATGAGAAAATTCTCTCTGATTAAATAAATAGAGAACCATTTTGAAGTAATTGTGGTACATCGTTCTGATGTTCCAAAGGGGTTGTGGCTTCCTTAATCAAAATAATCTAAATTATATTGCTTTTGAAAATTATTCCTGCAAATATTTTTTCGGCCCCCAAGACAGGTTACTTTTGAAAAGAGGAATTTATTCATTTCGCCATTTGAACTCGAGCTGTAATGGAGAAAGGAGCCTGCGCTCTATTTGCAACTCTTCATGGCAACAGCTTAAAATTCTCATTTCTCTATGCAAATGAAGTGCACCTTAAATGGTTGTATGTGTTTTCCTCTTGAAGACAGAAAAAAACGGTTGTATATGTGTGACTGCAATAGCATATGAGGCAGCGTTCTTTGGTAATGTATTTTTGTACTTATATATTGCTCCACTGTAGGCCCTGGGGGTTCTAACAGATATTAAATTTGTACAGCAGATTTAAGGAGTGAGAGGAAGTTCACTTTTTCTGGCTTTTCTTCCCACAAGCCCTAGTGACTTAACCCCTGAAGAACAAAGATAGCTAACCTAAGCTTTAGGTTTAAAGAATTCAAGAAAAGTTATATAAATATCTTCTAAGATACACGCACACATTATACACATATATATATGTAATAAAGTTATTACAATACAATTGTGTGATGAAATCTCCTTTAGGGCTAGTTCTAATTGTACTCTGGGTGGCAGCTTTTTGTTTATATGTTTGCTTTGCTTTGATCTATTTTTGTCATGGAACTTTAGGAAATGTGATGGAAGCTATGGACTTTTTCCTGCTACATTTTGCAGACAGTTTGAGGAGGCATGCAGATTTCCTTAAAACCCAATCTCCATCGCTCTGTGAAGAGGCCTCTAGGAGCAGCACACTTGAGTGCAGTGGATGTTCTTGGATAATGGTCTCAGGATGGTCACACTGGTATGACTGTCTAAAAAAATCACAAGTCATTAAACAATAAGAAACAAAAACTCATAGCAGAGAACGGGTGTCTTGTCTGTATGTTAACAAGGAGGTGAGTTCATAAGAGAGTGGGTAGCTTCTCACATTTTAACCACTTAACAAGAGTCATGGTGCCGTCAACCCTTTACAATTCCCAAATAATATAACAAAGTTATACAATAGGACATAAATCAGGAAGATGTGGAGATGGGATAAGCTATGGCTTCCATTTGTCTATTGAGAAATAGGCGGGTCCAAATCACATGCCTAAATCAAGATCTACGACGGAGCATGGATTATTTTCTACATTTTACTTGTGCTTCACTTTGGCAGAATTAATTAAGTGCTTTAGTTTGAGAGCACTTTTACTAGACTGCAGATACAAGTAATGAAAAGGTGCTGCTCCTACAGGCAGATAGTAAAATTGGGGTGTGCTTGATCAGGGCTTAAGCTTTCCCTCTGGCAACAGGGCTGTCCGTGCACTCATGGTTGTTAGAGCCCACCAGGAAGAAGCCTCTGTTCTAGGATCTAGCTCACAGCTGTCTGGATTGATGAGCCCATGACTGAAGATCACAGTACTGGCTCCCCATGGCCTCTGATATGAAAGCGATCTGGAAACACCACATGCCCCCCGCCTCCCAAAGTGGAGGGAGGTCTGTGAGGACTCAGTGGGTCTGCAAACCCCTGGCTTTGAGCTACAGAAAGAGCAGAGAGGGAAGCTTTATGAGAGGCAGTGCTCATGGCAGGACCCCCATGAATGGTTGTGCAGGTTGGCTCTGTGTAAGGAACCCACTGAATGGCTGTGCAGCTGCGATCTAGCCCCCCTTCTGCCTGCAGAGTCATGCCCTTGGTGCACGACTGTGTCCACCTGCGAGAGGAACTTCTCTCCGATCTAACAAATGCCCTGTGTAGGCTAGTGATGGCTGTGATTCAAGGTCAGTGGCAAATACTGACGTCCTCCCAAAGTCAGTGGAACAGGTTCCATCGCCACCAAAAGCAGCACGGAGAGAGATTATTTATCAGAGAGAATAAGGGGACGACAACATGAAAATCAGGCCAAACCCTGGAGCCTTCAGGTCATGTCAGCTCTCCTTTGAAACAAGACACTACCTTGGGAAGTAAAACGTGGAGGGGAGAGTCAGCCCTGGCAGGAAGTCCAAGATTAAATCGCCTAAATATTTACTCAAATGAGACTGATCATCCTGAAAGAGATGATGGGGAGTCAAGCATCTGCTGTAGCTCAAGTTGCCAAGTTTGTGTCCTTACTTCCTCTTCCAGCAGACACACCCAGCCTTTGAAACTTGTTAGAGTAGGTTTCACGTAGGAGATGATAATACTCATAGCAAACAAAGAAGCCTACTGTTTCTGCACGACAAAGGGTAGTATATAATTTTTTGACTTATATGTAATATCTGTTCTCCCCTGTAGTCTATAAGCCTCTCTACCCACGGTTATGTATTTGTTCATGTATTCCTTGCGCCTCTCAAGAATGCTTTCTACATAGAAGATGCTCAATAAATTCACATAGAAGTGTTTCACTAACAGCTTAGGCTATAGCGAGGCATGTTTAGCTCTTCCACTAGAAGACTGGCTGCCTTTGCAGACTCCAGATAACTTATGTCTTTGTTTTCATCACATTTTATGTCTTTGTTGTCAGTGTTTGGGGTTTTGGCAGAAGACGAGAGAAGGAAAACTTGCTCCTTAGGTATGGTGTAATATAGCCACTCAAATGTTGGCATATGCACAAGCTAAGCCTCATAAAAATCTGTTCAACAATCTCATTAAATTAGTTCTTTAATCCTATGAAAGGGGAAAAATACTGGGAGATGAATAGAATTCTTGCAAGACGCTGGCTTAGCAATTCTCAAAGGTAATTCTGAAGATTTCTCTAATTAAGTTGGAAATAGTGAGGTGCATTTCCCCCAGCATTACTGTTTCCAGCGCAATACTACACTTGTATGCCAGGCGGAACCGTGTAACCTCCTTAGGGGATGACATCATCCTTAGGGGATGATGTCTTCTACCTTTTGTTTGTGAGGAGTCCTGTGACACACCCAGGCAAGAAAAAGCTACACTAGGCACCAATATGAAAGGCTGTATTCATTGTCTGCCTAGAATATACAACAGACCTTGACTGTAATATCTTACTCTGTTGAAATATCTTTGGATATTTGGATTTTTGGTACGCGGGCCTCTCCCTGTTGTGGCCTCGCCCGTTGCGGAGCACAGGCTCCGGACGCGCAGGCTCAGCGGCCAGGGCTCACGGGCCCAGCCGCTCCGCGGCCTGTGGGATCCTCCCGGACCGGGGCACGAACCCGTGTGCCCTGCATGGGCAGGCGGATTCTCAACCACTGCGCCACCAGGGAAGCCCTTGAATATATATCTTTGTGAGTTTTCCAGTAAATGTCTCTGGGTTTCCAGAAATAGAATTGCCAAGTCTTACTGTACGTGCATTTAAACTGTTGATCTGTATTGCCAAGCCTCTCTAGTATGGTGTACCACTCTAGACGCTAACCTGGTACTTCCCATCATGTTTTAAGTAATAGCACAGAGAGGAAATGATAGTATTTGGATGGCCTGAGGGTAAAGAGGGGAAGGTGTTCTCAGCAAGGCCAACCAGCTCAAGGGCTGCAGCTACCTTTAAGGTTGGAGTATCTGTACTCTCACAGCCCATTTTTGAACCATCGTTCCGGAAGTGTTGTTCTAACCGACAGTGTATCCAAATTTATTGTCCATGTTTTAGAAAATCTTCAGTCTCATCTGCAAAAATTTCTCATTTAAAGTTTCTTTTATTTCTTTGATAATCAACGATGTTGAACAACTTCTCCTGTGCCGATTGCTATCTGTATTTTTCTACAAATTTGCTCTATGTGTGCTCTACCCACGGAGCCCCGATGTGAGCTGCCTGGATGTTCCCAACCTCCACACCTCTGAAAGTCTCTTTTCCGCTGGCTAATCTCGCTCCCCACATCCTATGGATCATAGTTTCTGAGAAGTCCGCCTGTGGTGGAGTTCGTTGCACTCATCGGCTCACCCCCTGCGCCTGCGCCGCTGGCCTGTTTCATGCTGCTGTCCTCCACACCGACACCACTCCTCCTTTTCAGTTCCAAACACAGTCTGAAGCCTGCTGTGAGTTGTAAATGCTTAAGGAAATTAGAAGATAATAGGGACTTACAACACAGACTAGCCAATAAATTAAAACTAAGTATCAGATTTCCCTGTTTCCAAGGTTCTTGGTCCTGCCCACCAAGGGGAGACTTCCTCCACTCGCCTGCATCTTCTCTTCTCGGCTCTTGTGCAAGCCTCTTCTCACATCTTGGACCCTTCTTTTCCTTCTCAGAGTTCCTGAGAAGTTCCGCAGAAGTCTCTGCCCTTCTCAGCATTCCAGATCCTGTAATCTTCCCAGAACTCCTAAAGTTCTGATAGTTGAAATGCAAGGCAATCGCAATCTTATACCTGAACTTTCCAATTAGGCTGAACCCAGAGGGGTCTTTTTGACCATAAAGTCCATCAAAGTGTTATCCTGAAAAGAAACTCACTCTCTCCTGTGATGACGATAAGAAGCACTGTAGTCTTTTGTTCATTTCTGTTGTTGTCTTTTTAAAAAGATCTCCTCCCATTTCTCTAGTGGGGTGTTTGCTTTTTCTTTTTATTTGTAAAAGCTCTTTATATCCCCTTTCAACCACTTATAAGCACATGCTCTGGGTGATTCTTTTAATTTCTCTGTGCCTCAGTTTTCTCATCTGTAAAAATGGGTCTAAGAGTAGCCTGTACCTCATGAGGTTGTTAGGAAATTAGTTAAGCTTATTACAATGTCTGGCACATTGTAATCACTGCATATGTTGGTTACTAATTTTACACTTATTATTACTAAGAATATAAAATTTTTTGTGTATTGCAAACAATTTTCCCAGTTTTTAATCTGTATTTTCAATTTTGACTATCTGTCTTCTATTCTGTGAAAATTGTTGTGGACCTGTTTTTTCCTTTATGGTTTCTGGTTTAACATCATGATAAGAAAGACTTTCTCTACCCCAAGTTTATTTTTAAAAATTCATTTTCACATTTATAGTTACTGTTAAATTATTATTCAACATAAAAATAGTTGTTAAAGTATCAGGTAGATGATACAGCACCCCATCCCCCCAAACACATATTCTTATATCCTCAGATTCAGTTGAGATTTAAATTCCATAAAGTTGAGATTTAATAAAGACAACAAAAAAATTCATCCTAGAATAACTGGACTTATTTTTTTCCCATGACGTGGGTTGACATAAGCATAAAATTGATCCAATATTATAGGCCGCAGTCCCTGGGTTCTTTAACTCAGCAAGGCATTCGTGAGCCAGGAGCCAGGTGGGCTGGGGGAAACATCCTCTTACAGTGTGGATCTTCTCCTCTCACTGCTTATTTAGCATGATCCTCCTCTAACTGAGAGCTCCGCACACTCTGTTAGTATGAATTTAGAGCAACTGTAGCAGCAAGACTTAAATTCCTTTATGTTAACCTAGAGTCTTTGGTACAAGGGGGTAACTAGTCCATGCAGACCAAATGCAGGCTCTTCCTCAAACCGCTTGTAAAGATCTTACCCCTGAAATTCCCAGCGACTGCGGATCCCCACAGTAATGAAACCTACAGAGATCTATTCTTCATTGAACTCAGCTACATTCCTGCTGTGGCTGCCAGTTACTCAGGAACAGCTTCCATTTCTCTGTTCTCAGTGTCTCTAAGTTTGCATGGAAAGAAATAGTAGAAAGAAACAGCTTCTAAGCCGGCTCCTACACTCTCTCCAGCCCTGCAGGGGTCTCTGACACTTTCCGGGTCACATTACCATGTATACCCCTCGTAGATTTTAAAGCTCACATTTCCTGTGCAGCTCTTTTACACCCACTTGGGCTAGATCTACACTCTCCTGTGTGAGGTCACAGGGGGAAAACTGGTTGTACAATTTGTGCTACACCAAACCCAGCCCTAAGTGTAGACAGAGTGAGCATCTATGTAACAGAGAGAGAGAGAGAGAGAAAAAAAACCTCTGTCGAAGAGCTGGCTGTAGAACCTAGAACTTCACTAACATCCCTTTAATAGGTGGCTTTCTGGAGAACGCAAGTGTCTGTGTTTAACTTAGGTTAGGCATGACCATTTTTAAATTGTAAATCAGGAAAACTTTAGTAAATTAGAGCCCACTTAAAGCACTTAAGATAGTAGAAAATAGTAGGGAAGTGAGCACAGACAAGAAACAAGGGTTAGGGGTGAGGAAAGACAAGTTGTAAAGTGTCATTGAAAGAATACTGGATTGTACTCAGAACACTCCAGTTCGCTCATTCATACAACAAATATTAAATGATCACTTACTAGGTGCTGGGCAGTGAGCCTGGCGCTCAGTGCTTACTGGTGAATATGACACACATGTCATTCGCCTTTAAGAAGTTTACACCCTCATGGGGAAGCCTGACAAGATCTATAATTACAGATGGTGATACCCACCATTAGGGTGTTGACTAAAATATGCACAACCTAAAAGTTAAGAGTTATGTTTTATTCAGTGGACATTCTTAGGACTTCAACCTGGGAGACAGGACTCTCAGATAATGCTGAGCAAACTATTTTGAAGAGGAAGAGGGGAACCCAGGATATATGGGAGTTTTTACCACAACACCAGGTAGTCAGAACAAAAGACTACCGTTAATAAAAGAAAACTAGGCATCTCAAGTTAAGGAATTTAGCACTTTTCTGTGTATGGGAAGATGCAGGAGTCTGGGCTCACTGAAATCATTCCTTTGATATGCACCTCAGCTATCTGGGCCAGTACCCTATGTTTTCTCATCCTGCGTCTCCTCAGAATGCACCATCCCGGGTGGCTGGAGTCTGCTGACTGCTAGATGGTGGGCGTTCCTTGTTTCCATCCTGAGTTCCCGGGGCTCACTGTCGGGGGTGGCTGTAACGTGGTGGCTACAATCCTTTGGTTACTGATGTGGCAGGCATTATTTTATTTCTCAGGGAAAATGAGCAGGGTGCAGGGATAGGAGCAGAGTTTGCAGGTGGGAGTTTTTCATTTGGTAGATGGGTCAGGGTTGGTCTGTCTGAGAAGATTTTAATTCAGAACTCAAAGGAGGCTCAGGAGGTGGTCATGTGGATGAACCAGGCAGAGAAAAAGTCATGTGAAAAGACACAGATGAAGAGTTTAGTGAGTTGGAGGCACTAACAGGGTCTAATATGCCTGGGAAGCACTGACAACAGCAGACAGGGACCTAGATGAGGCCGAAGGGCACACAGGGGTCTCACTGCAAAGGGCCTTACTGGCGTCCTAAGGAGCTTATGGCCACAGGAAGGTTTCTAACAAGAGCAGATGTGATCTGAGTCATACTTCAGGATTACTCTCTCGCTTCTGGATGGAGAAGTGACTGTCCTTATGGCCCTGTCTCTGCCTTAGTTGCTATTAGAGCCACTTCTGTGGTCATAAGTGTCCTCTAAGTTCTCTTCAAGTTGTCAGATCTCAGTCTCTTATTAGCTCTAACAACGAGCTGTGATGGAAAAGTGGGAGAGGAGGGTGTGCGTTGGTGGTGGGATTCGGAGAGGACACTTCAGGTGCTTCCAGGTGGGTACGTATGGCAGAGTGGGAGGTAATAAAGTCAAGCGGCTCAAGTCCTAAGTTTACCCAGAGCCGGTCTTTCCCACACGCCAGAACACACACACTTTTACTTCACACAGCTTGATCTCATATCTCCATTATTTACATTTTGGGAATCTAGGTCAATAGTCTTTTTTACACTCATTTACAAATGTGTATTGTTTCCTGTTTACATGGTAAGGGGGCGGGAACGAAGAAGGCAGTGTGATCCAATGGAAAACATGTGGGGCGTGGAGTTAGCTCAGAGTTTACAGCCCAGCCCTGCCATATGCTAACCCCATAAGGTTAGGCCTGAGTCTCAGTTCTCTCATCTGAGCAGTGGGGACGATAGTACCCACCTAATGAGGTTTTGTACACCAAGCCTCTGATTTTGGTGTCTATCAATGAGTAAACAGTCAGTACACATGTGTAACATTTTAGGGTCTCAAGGATCGTTTCTGGCAAGGAGGGCAGATTAATATGCAGCATTTTCTTCCTATATTGTCAAATAGGTTCACGATTACAAACTCATCTCTCAAAAGTTTCTAAAAGCCTGCATTTCTTCAGTCTTAAAAGGGAAATAAGTTGAATAGTCACACTGAGAAGCCTAGGTATCTAGCAATACCGATTCCTGAGAGAAATTTAATCTTTCTGGCTTTTTTTTCTCTTAAGAAATCGATGTATACAGACATTTGCAATTTTGTTGAACTTGTATATTGCCCCCTGCCCCCCTCCCCGCTCATAGCTCAAGAGGCTTATGCAAATACAAAGAAGGCTTTAGTACAAAGCCCTTGAGCTGTAGATAATACAGCCCTAAAAGATGCTTTCACATGGGGTGGGGGGCTGTCTTTAATGACTTTCCTTAAAACTTGAGATCTTCTCCTTCAGACACTAGAATCAGAACCAAGTCATATATTCAACTATAGGAAACAGCACAAGACACTGTTGGAGAGGAAGAGAACTTTCCTGTACCCTTCTAGGTTCTTCTGGCTGGTCTAGAAATTAAATAGACATGAGATAGATTAACAGGAGAAAACCCATTTTAATTTTGTTTGTCTGGGAATCCCACATACGTGAGAGGTACAGAGACAGAAAGGTAAAATGAGGTACATATGCCATCCTGAGCTAAGGAATGGGATAGGGACAGGGGGCTTCCAGGGACAGGAGGGTCATTCACAGGACAATAAGAGGAAGAGCAGATGTTTGGTAATTAGATGTTTGCCCTGCCATATAGATGAGGCCACTTAGATAAAATTTATCTCCAGTAATAACTCTTTTCTGGGAAAAATCCTCAATTTAAATTCTTCTAGGTAGTTAAGGGAGGGGCAGTAATTTCCCTTGAAACTGCAGGGTCTTGATTGCCTTTAGCTCAAAATAATCTTCATGTAAAACTGACACATTTTAAGGAGGCTTGTTCTGAACCCCTAAAACGCTAAAGAATTTTCCCTTTGCATTTGAGCAGAAGATCCACAAATCTGAGTGTCACAGAAGAAGCAGAACGGACTCCTCCACTATCCCTTCTCTACTCGCTGATGCTGGTGCTTAATGTTTACAAGAGAGGGGAGCTCCAAAAGTTGAAAGAAAACCAAAACACTTTGTTTTCACTTGTTGTAAAAAGTAGAGACAGATTCCATAATATGGGTATGAATATGAAAGTTTTATCCTTAGTGATACAAACATTTTGACAGAGTTTTGCAACTTTATGATGCAAAGTGGTATCCTCTTTGAAACAGAACCCAAGCAAGACAGTTACCGGCAACAACAAGCTAAAAGCATTCTTTGGTTGGGGGGGGCAGGTGTGGAATTAAGTGTTAAATGGCAATTTCTCCTTAAAGGACACAGCCATAGTCCAGGGTTAGTGTCCCTTGTACTTCAACATATGCCTGTGGTACTCAACATCCTGTCATTCAAACACAGTGGTACCTGTCATGGCCTTATCTTATCTGACTCATTTTTTTCCAAGTTGGGGGTCCCTACTGTAGTGCGGAGCTCACTCGGACAGCAACCCACTTTGTTGAGGCAGCACGCTCAGAAGGTGCTCACCTTGACTGATTTTCCTGGGCTATGGAATCTTAAATTGAAATGACAGTTGGGTCCACCTGTGTTTGAGTGGCCTTACCTTCATGGTGTTCTTTTTCACTTAAACAAAAAGCCTTTACCAAGAATGATTGAATTCCTGTTCTCAAATCAACTATGTATAATTTAATGAACAGTTATGTTTAAATGCAAAAATACATGTTAGTAGGGCTACAGATTTGTATCTTTATCCCTATTCTTGATATTCTTACTAAGTGCAATTTGTTCTTTTTGTGCTAAGGATCTTCACTGGTCTTTTATTATAAAACGCAGATAACTCATAGGATTTTTGGAGACTTTCAGTCAGTTATTACTGTTCATGTACTTATCATAAATATGTTTGCCTGAGTAGTACCTCAGAGGTAGCTGAGATTTGGGCAGGTATGGAATAGAGCATAGTTATATTTTGATAGGCATATGGGAAACAGTGTGGGAAAACAGACGTAAAGCAAAGGGGATGCCTAGAAAAGGTGGGAAGACAGTCTCTTGTGGATTCCATGAAATTAGGAGGATAACGTAGAGAGTTTGGGTACTTGGAATAGGGAGAAAAAGAGTAGCCTGAAGTAAGAGAGAAGCTCTAAAAAGGCTGCTAGGAGTTTCCAGCTTTCCGTTCACTCCTTCACAGTCTTAGATGTGACATTTTTGTTCCGTAAGTGATCCTAGCTCAGCATGTAGTCCAGAAAGGCACTTAGCCTCTCTAGTCTCCAGCTTGTGTTCTGCTACATGACAGCCCAGATGACCTGAAAAGTTACTTTCCGCTCAAACTTCCATGAACTCACTCACCATTGAGGAATATGGAGTCAAAACGTCTGCATTCCACAAGAATACACAGGTACATGAATAGCATGGCACACTGTCCACAATAGAATTTATGCAAGTTGCATGGAAACTGGAGAATCCCAGCAAAGGTTGGGAGACTTGCAATGGAATAATATAATTTTTAAAGCTATCACTCCAATAAAATGAGAAGGTTCCAGGGGCATGGAAAGAGCTGCAGGTGAATTTTTTTGTTAGTTTTGAGAATGTTCTCTTGATTCCTTAGCTGAATTCTGATCAAGTACTTACAGTAAAGAATCCAGTGGAAAAAAAGCATTCTTGAGATACTCTGAATAAGAAAAAAAAAAATCTGGGGGGACAACATGGAGTCAGCAGTCACCCTTCATTCATCCCGAAAAAAGAACCTATTACAATTGTTTCATGATATTTATATCACCAGGAAAATGTCTACATTAGAAATACAAGGCTATACAGATATATTGGGAGGTTAAGGAAAGACAAGGAATTTTATCTCGAATTAATACTGACATCCTCACTCTCAATTTTTTTTTTTTTTTTCTGAGAATTTGACAACTACAGAAAAGAAAAATTCTAAGGCTCTGAAAACTCTGCTTAGCGGCATCACCAACACTTTAAATTCAACTCCTTCCTTCCCACTTGAAACCCACTCTCAGCCTCTTTAGCGACTGAGAGGCTTTTTGTGCCCTTGTCTTCCTTCTGAGACCTGTGCGTCACACACAGGCACACAGCAGCAATGGGAAGACTGTCTTTTGTTTGAGGGGAGTGATGACGAGGGTCCCCCAGGTGGCAGAAGCCACTTCCACGCTGTTTTCTCAAGTCGGCTCTAGGACACCTTTTACTTAAGGAAGTGAGAATCCATTTTTTGAAGTAGCTTCTTGGCTAAGTTACAGTCTTAGGTAGGAAATCTTTTTTGCTTTTTAATTTTATTAATGAATTCGGAGTAAAAGGAAGTTGAGAAACCTGTTGTAGAAATACACTTTATCTGTACACGCTAGCCCTTCACTTTGGAGGAAGGCCTTGAGAGACGCTTACTGGGTGTTTTGAGGCCCTATTTTCTTATCACTTGCAACAGAAGCTAAATGTTCTCCTTCCCAGTCAGGCCTAAAATGGCTGAGCGCCTAACACAGGAGGCTGTTACGTGAGCAGCAGCAGAGTGATGAGGGGGTAGACTCTTGAGTCAGAGAGGTCCTCATTGGACTGTCAGTTGCCCCATCATCTATTTGTGTTCTTATGCCTCCTGGACCCAGAAAAGGGGACCCCTGCCTTGAGCTCTGTGGATTAAGGGGTCTTCGTATCCCAAACTTACAAACTACATTTACTAAAGGACTCCTGGTTGCCTCTGTTACTTAGGATCCTGCATTCAGCGCTGGCACATAACCGTCAACATACATTCTCACGATTAACACAATTCAGGACCCAGAGAAATGCTTCTCCATACCTCTTGTCTTCAAAAGGAAAGTCACCTCCACTCGAATACCGTGAAGGCTTGCTGGTGGTGCTGTGGGTACATCAAAGAAGAACACTGCTTTGGAGTACAAGGAGGATTGGAGCTGCAGCAGAGGCGTTTAGATAAAAGGCAAATTAATTAACTTGTCAAAACTTCCTCTCAGATAGCATAAATGCAACACATTTTTACATAATGAAGTGTCATTTCCAAGTTGTACTGAAACAAGTGGCTCCAAAGGCATCTACTAGTTAGAGCAGTTTCTGCAGCAGTTGTGTTGATGTCTAAGGAACATTTTGTAACAAACATTAAGCATCATATTACATTCAATTCGTACGTATATGTGGGTATGCTGAGATGTAACATGTGAGAAATATGATTCCATCTCTTTACGCTGGTGTTTAAATGGCTATTAAACACTAGAAGTAGGGTTTGTTTTGCTTTTATATGAGCATTTAATAAGATTTTATTAAATTTCAAAAACTAGGGGGCGAAGTCAAGATGGTGGCGTGGGAAGATGCAGAGTTCACATCTCCCCACAACTAGGGTGCCTGCCAGACTCTGGTGGGGGACCTTGATGCCCAAGGGGATAGGAGGAAACCCCCAGCAAACCGGTAGGACGTGGGGGGACTGAGGTGGGGGCAGAAGTGGAGGCCAGATGGGATTGGTGTCCCTGAGGGGTGGCTTGGAGGGGGGAGGGGTTCCCATGCCTGGAGGGACCCCCAGGGGCTCAGACCGGGGGGAGCACCAAGTGAGCGTTTCCCCTGCCCCATCAGCCCCAGAAGCCTGCATTGCTCTCAGGCTGGGTCTTCCATCCTCAGAGGCCCCCTCCAGGCCACGTTGGTCCTGGGGGCATAGGAGGGAAGCAGGGAGAACAGGGAGAGGTAGGCGGGAGGGGCCCTCCAAGACCAGAGGAGCAGAGAGGAGTGGAGGGTGTTTGCTCTGCCCACTCAAGCCCAGGAAGCCTGCTGGGCTCCCAGGCCAGGTCCCCCACCCTCTGAGACCAGAGACATGCTGGGGCCCCATCTGTTCTGTGGAGCCTAAGCCCCAACCACACGCCTCCTCAGGGCCTTTTCCAGCCATGTGGGTCTTAAGCATAGGTCCTACCCACTGCCTAAACCCCGCTCCTGCCTAAGCCCTGCACCCCAGAACCAAGGACTTTTCCGCCTTTTTTTTTCTTCTCTTTTTTACTATTGTGGTTCTGTTTTACCCTCCATTTGTTGTTTCATCTATATTTTTATATTCTTTCTAACATATCTGTTAGTTTCCTAGTCTAATTTTATTTTTTACTCTTTGTTATTGTTCTCTGTTTTTTCTTTTCTTTTCTTCTTTTTTTTTTTTTTTTTTTTTTTTTGCCACCCTGTGTGGCTTGTGGGATCTTGGTTCATGAGCCAGGGGTTGGGCCGAGGTTCCTGCAGTGGGAGCTCCAATTCTTAACCACTGAACTAAAAGAGAACCTCAGACCCCAGGGAATATTCATTGGAGTGATGTCTCCCAGAGGTCCTCATCTCAGCAACAGGACCCATTAGGCAATCTACCTGAGAAAGAATTCAGAGTAATGATAGTAAAGATGATCCATAATCTCGGAAATAGAATGGAGGCACAGAATGAAAAAATACAAGAAATGTTTAACAGAGATCTGGAAGAACTAAAGAACAAACAAGCAGAGATGAACAATACAATAACTGAAATGAAAAATACACTAGAAGGAATCAATAACAGAACAACTGAGGCAGAAGAATGAATAAGTGAGCTAGAAGACAGAATGGTGGAAATAACTGCCTAGGAGCAAAATAAAGAAAAAAGAATGAAAAGAATTGAAGACAATCTCAGAAACCTCTGGGACAACACTAAATGCAACAACGTTCTAATTATAGGGGTCCCAGAAGAAGAAGAGAAAAAGAAAGGGTCTGAGAAAATATTTGAAGAGATTATAGTGGAAAACTTCCCTAACATGGGAAAGGAAATAGTCACCCAAGTCCAGGAAGTGCAGAGAGTCCAACACAGGATAAACCCTAGGAGAAACACACCAAGACACATATTAACCAAACTAACAAAAATTAAATTCAAAGAGAAAATATTAAAAGCAGCAAGGGGAAAGCAAAAAATAACATGCAAAGGAATCTCCATTAGGTTATCAGCTGATTTTTTCAGCAGAAATGCTGCAGGCCAAAAGGGAGTGGCAGGATATACTTAAAGTGATGAAAGAGAAAAACCGACAACCAAGATTATTCTACCCAGCAAGGATCTCATTCAGATTCGATGGAGAAATCAAAAGCTTTTCACACAAGCAAAAACTAAGAGAATTCAGCACCACCAAACCAGCTTTACAACAAATGCTAAAGAAACTTCTCTAGGCGGGAAACACAAGGAAAGAAAAAAATCCACAAAAACAACCCCCTGCAAATTTAGAAAATGGTAATAGGAACAAACATATCAATAATAACCTTGAATATAAATGGATTAAATGCCCCAACCAAAAGACACAGACTGGCTGAATGGATACAAAAACAAGATCCATATATATGCTGTCTACAAGAGACCCACTTCAGACCTAGGGACACATTCACACTGAAAGTGAAGGAATGGAAAAAGATATTCCATGCAAATGGAAATCAAAAGAAAGCTGGAGGAGCAATACTCATATCAGATAAAATAGACTTTAAAATAAAGACTGTTACAAGAGATAAGGAAGGACACTACATAATGATCAAGGGATCAATCCAAGAAGAAGATATAAAAGTTATAAATGTTTACGCACCCAACATAAGAGCACCTCAATATATAAGGCAAGTGCTGACAACCATGAAAGGGAAAATAGACAGTAACACAATAACAGTAGGGGAATTTAACACCCCACTTGCACCAATGGACAGATCATCCAAACAGAAAATAAATAAGGAAATACAAGCTTTAAGTGACACAATAGACCAGATATATTTAATTGATATTTATAGAACATTCCACCTGAAGTGGCAGAATACACTTTCTTCTCAAGTGCACATGGAACACCCTCCAGGATAGATCACATCTTGGATCACAAATCAAGCCTCGGAAAATTTAAGAAAATTGAAATCGTGTCAACATCTTTTCTAACCACAATGCTATGAGATTGGAAATCAATTAAAGAAAAAACACTGTAAAAAGCACAAACACATGGAGGCTAAACAGTGTGTTACTAAATAACCAAGAGATCACTGATGAAATCAAAGAAGAAATTAAAAATACATAGAAACAAATGACAATGAAAACAGGATGACCCAAAACCTATGGGATGCAGCAAAAGCAATTCTAAGAGGGAAGTTTACAGCAATTCAATCTCACCTCAAGAAACAAGAAAAATCTCAAATAAACAATCTAGCCCTACACCTAAAGCAACTAGAGAAAGAAGAACAAAGAAAACCCAAAGTCAGTAGAAGGAAAGAAATCATAAAGATCAGAGCAGAAATAAATGAAATAGAAATGAAGAAAACAATAACAAAGATCAATAAAACTAAAAGTTGGTTCCTTGAGAAGATAAACAAAATCAATAAACCCTTAGCCAGAATCATCAAGAAAAAAAGAGAGAGGACGCAAATCAGTAAAATTAGAAGTGAAAAAGGAGAAATTACAACTGACGCCACAGAAATACAGAGGATTATAAGAGACTACTACAAACAACTGTATGCCAATAAAATGGACAACCATGAAGAAATGGACAAATTCTTGGAAAGGTACAATTTTCCAAGATTGAACCAAGAAGAATTAGAAAATATAAACAGTCCTATCACAAGCAATGAAATTGAAACTATAATTTAAAATCTTCCAACAAACAAAAGCCCAGGACCAGACGGCTTCACAGGCGAATTCTATCAAACATTTAGAGAAGAGCTAACACTGATCCTTCTCAAACTCTTCCAAGAAATTGCAGAGGGAGGAACACTCCCAAATTCGTTCTACAAATCCACCATCACCCTGATACCCAAACCAGAAAAAAATGTCATACACAAAACAATTATAGACCAATATCACTGATGAACATAGATGGAAAAATCCTGAGCAAAATACTGGCAGACAGAGTCCAACAACACATTAAAAGGATCATACACCATGATCAAGTGGGATTTATCCCAGGAATGCAAGGATTCTTCAATATATGCAAATCGATCAATGTGATACACCATATTAACAAATTAAGGAAAAACAACCATACGATCATCTCAATAGATGCAGAAAAAGCTTTTGACAAAATTTAACACCCACTAATGATTAAAATCTCTCCAGAAAATGGGCATAGAGGGAACCTACCTCAACATAATAAAGGCCACATATGACAAACCCACAGCAAACATCATTCTCAATGGTGAAAAACTGAAAGCACTTCCACTAAGATCAGGAACAAGGCAAAGATGTCTACTCTCATCACTCTTATTCAACATAGTTTTGGAAGTCCTAGCCATGGCAATCAGAGAAGAAAAAGAAATAAAACAAATACAAATTGGAAAAGAAGAAGTAAAACTGTCACTGTTTGTAGATGACATGATACTGTACATAGAAAATCCTAAAGATGCCACCAGAAAACTACTAGAACTAATCAATGAATTTAGTAAGGTTGCAGGACACAAAATTAATGCACAGAAATCTCTTGCATTCCTATACACTGACAACGAAAAATCAGAAAGAGAAATTGAGGAAACAATCCAATTTACCACTGGAAAAAAAAGACTAAAATACCTAGGAATAAACCTACCTAAAGAGGCTAAAAGTTGTACTCAGAAAACTATAAAACACTGATGAAAGAAATCACAGATGACATAAACAGATGGAGAAATATGCCATGTTCTTGGATTGGAAGAATCAATATTGTGAAAATGACTATACTACCCAAAGCAATCTACAGATTTAATGCAATCCTTATCGAACTACCAATGGCATGCTTCACAGAATTAGAACAAAAGATTTTACAATTTGTGTGGAAACACAAAAGACCCTGAATAGCCAAAGCAATCTTGAGAAAGAAAAAAGGAGCAGGAGGAATCAGGCTACCCGATTTCAAACTATACTACATAGCTACAGTAATCAAGACAGTATGGTAGTGGCACAAAAACAGAATTATAGATCAATGGTACAGGATAGAAAGCCCAGAGATAAACCCACACACATATGGTCACCTAATTTAAAACAAAGGAGGCAAGAACATACAATGGAGAAAAGACAGCCTCTTCAATAAGTGGTGCTGGGAAAACTAGGACAGCTACATGTAAAATAATGAAATTAGAACACTTCTTAACACCATACACACAAAAAAAACTCAAAATGGATTAAAGACCTAAATGTAAGACCAGACACTATAAAACTCTTAGCGGAAAATATAGGAATAACACTCTGACATAAACCACAGCAAGATCTTTTTGGACCCACCTCCTAGAGTAATGAAAATAAAAACAAAAATAAACAAATGGGACCTAATTAAATTTAAAAGCTTTTGCAGAGCAAAGGAAACCATAAACAACACGAAAAGACAACCCTCAGAATGGGAGAAAATATTTGCAAATGAAACAACGGACAAAGGATTAATCTCCAAAATATACAAGCAGCTCATGCAGCTCAATATCAAAAAAAACAACCCAATTAAAAAATGGGTGGAAGATCTAAATAGACATTTCACCAAAGAAGGCATTCAGATGGCCAAGAGGCACATGAAAAGGTGCTCAACATCGCTAATTATTAGATAAATGCAAATCAAAACCATAATGAGGCATTACACTGGTCAGAATGGCCATCATCAAAAAATCTACAAACATTAAATGCTGGAGAGGGTGTGGAGAAAAGGGAACCCTCTTGCACTGTTGGTGGGAATGTAAATTGATACTGCCACTATGGAGAACAGTATGAAGGTTCCTTAAAAAACTAAAAATAGAACTACCATACCACCCAGCAATCCCACTACTGTGCATATACCCTGAGAAAACCATAATTCAAAAATAGACATGTACCACAATGTTCATTGCAGCACTATTTACAATAGCCAGGACATGGAGGCAACCTAAGTGTCCATCGACAGATGAATGGATAAAGAAGATGTGGCACATATATACACTGGAATATTACTCAGACATAAAAAAAACCAAAACTGAGTTATTTGTAGTGAGGCAGATGGACCAGAGTCTGTCATACAGAGAGAAGTAAGTCAGAAAGAGAAAAGCAAATACTGTACCCTAATACATATATATGGAATTAAAAAAAAAAAAACTTACTGATGAACCTAGTGGCAGAGCAGGAATAAAGATTCAGACATAGAAAATGGAGTTGAGGATGAGGTGGGGGAGGGGGAAGCTGGGACAAAGTGAGAGAGCGGCATGGACATATATACACTACCTAATGTAAAATACATAGCTAGTGGGAAGCAGGTGCATAGCACAAGGAAATCAGTTCAGTGCTTTGCAACAACATAGAGGGGTGGGATAGTTTGGGTGGGAGGGAGGCTCAAGAGAGAGGGGATATGGGGATATATGTATACACATAGCTGATTCACTTTGTTGTACAACAAAAACTAACACAGCATTGTGAAGCAATTATACTCCAATAAAGATGTATAAAAAATTTTCAAAAACTAAAATAAACATTTTGTCTTTATTTAAATTAATTTAATATTTAAAAATATACTTTGTATTAGGCTCTCTAAATTTAATAATTTACAATATTTTAGAAGAAAATAAATTTAAATTTGAAACACAATGTTTTGATTCTTCACATTTACTTTAATTTACAGTTTTGATAAAATATATTTGGTACATAATATTTGAATTTTGGTAAAATATATGCAAATGTTACACACTTTCAATACAATTATGCTTTATTTTTTAATCCTTTAGATTACTACACTGATAGAATAAAAATTATGTGAAAAATCTTGTTTATAACAGCATAATTATTATGCTGAAATGAAGACAAGAAAAATACATTTTACGGAATGTACATAATAATAATTTCTTACTTTCTTATGTTATTATTTTTTCAAACATTTTTAGTCCAGAGACAGAATACCCAAAAATACACATTAATAATTAAGTTTAATCACTTGTAATGTTTTGTCAACTTTTAGTAATATAAAAAACATAGCTTTACACATATTTTTCAATTTTGTTTTTATGAAAGGACATGTGTCAATGTAGAGGAATAGGATGTATTTATTTACCACTGGGATAGCTTGAGTTATTACTATTAAGTACGTTGCCATATGGCATGAAACCCTTTATTCATACTCTCGCCCAGGCCCCACAATTTCTATGAATGGGTCTGAGTGAATGATCTTTAGAATTAAACCTCGTGGGGCTTGAATTTCCTTACCTGTAAAATCAGAATGATAACACTTCCCAAGATGATGGTGAAGATGATAGGAATGCCGTAAAGCCCTTAGCACAGTGAAAGATGGTGAGAGTTCAATTACAGTGTTTATAATATCCTTACATGAAGTAACAGCTCACTAGCTTCTGATATAGCATTGTCTGATTAAATAATATGTAAGAACCATGCCATCTCTTTACATAGGCGTTTAAACGTGTTGAACACTAGAAGTACAAATGATGTTACTTTTATAAAAATATTTAATGAGATGTTATTAATTTCAAAAACCAAAATGAACAGTTCAACTTTACTTTGACAACACTTGCTAAGATGATGGTAAAGGTAAAATGAAATGATACCCATAAAACCCTTAGCACAGTAAATGCCTGAAAGATGGTGAGAAATCAATTATGGCATTTATCATTTCCTTACATGAAATAACTTCTAACTAACCTATGATACAGCATTGTTCTCATTTAATGTGTCCCAACCAAAGTTAACTTTTTCTTTTGGGTGTGGATAAAGATATGAAAATTTACTTTGTAAAGCTTCAGCTGTTATAGAACGTGGCTATTTTAAAATGCAGCACTTTGTTATCCTCCTTTTATTTACGGAGAGGGACAGTGGTATTCTTGGCCTCAGGTATAATTTTTTTAAAGGCACTTCTTTGGCTTCTCTAATCTTTCTTTTCCTGTTCCATTTTATTGTTTACTACTTTTATAACACCCAGCACAGCACTAAGTGTAGGAGTTTAAGAAACATGAATTTAATTTTTCAGTACTCCTTACTTTTATTTTGTTGAAAATTTTTCTTTGAATCAGTTAAAAAAGAAAGAAAAAAAAGACACCCACTATGGGACCTTAAACTAAAGTGCCTACTTAGTTATCTCA
Organism: Physeter macrocephalus; assembly: GCF_002837175.3. Taxonomy (NCBI): domain Eukaryota; kingdom Metazoa; phylum Chordata; class Mammalia; order Artiodactyla; family Physeteridae; genus Physeter; species Physeter macrocephalus. Next base: position 159,841,902 of record NC_041224.1, read on the forward strand.
TGGATTTCTGGTCATGAAATTCATGGCTTTTGTACTAATCATGCTGCTTATTAACTTAAAAAATTTAATTCATACAAGAAATCACAAGAGTAAAACAGCTCATAAACTAAAACAACATAAAGGCAGACAGGTCAAAATGAACGTCAGATGAAAAGAAAACATCGTAAGGATGATGTCTTTAGCTTATAAACAAAATAATTTTAATAACTATAAGGGTTTGAGAAAATGTTACCAAGAAGCTTATCTTCTACTATCTAAAATGGTATAGCAGAAGCAATGGACACATCTTCCTTTTATGGGAATTGTCAAAGTAGATGTACTTTATTAACAATAATGAAAGTCGAATCTAAAAATCAGATTCACTATTCTAAGTAATATCAAAACATGACTAGAAAGCTGCTGTACTACTCCCACTAAAAGTACCCAAATCTGGGCCCAGATTTCTTATCATCTGAACAACTCAAAGCCATTTAGCTCCAAGTTCTCTCTACCATGCTGCCCTTGTCACTTCCAGAAAGTATACAGAATGACCCCACAACCTTCCATGACTGGGGGTCCCATAACCTTGTTCTGACATTTAAGATCATCCATCCATGACTGGGGGGGTCCCATAACCTTGTTCTGACATTTAAGATCATCCATCCATGACTGGGGGTCCCATAACCTTGTTCTGACATTTAAGATCATCCATCCATGATTGGGGGGGTCCCATAACCTTGTTCTGACATTTAAGATCATCCATCCATGACTGGGGGTCCCATAACACTGTTCTGACATTTAAGATCATCCATTCATGACTTGGGGTCCCATAACCTTGTTCTGACATTTAAGATCATCCATCCATGACTGGGGGGGTCCCATAACCTTGTTCTGACATTTAAGATCATCCATCCATGACTGGGGGTCCCATAACACTGTTCAACCTTCCATGACTGGGGGTCCCATAACCTTGTTCTGACATTTAAGATCATCCATCCATGACTGGGGGGGTCCCATAACCTTGTTCTGACATTTAAGATCATCCAAAATACAGTCTCACTCACTCATACAATATTGCTTTTATCCTACACTTAAGCATCCAGTGATTCAAATAACCTGTACCTTTCTTTAATACCGGAACATACTGGGTCATCTTGCTTGTGATTTCTGCCTGGAATGACAGCCTGCCTCCTACCTCCTACACTAGAAATCCTGCCTGTCCCTTACAGTTCATTGTTCCTCATCTCCCCAATCACTAGCTGCGCTCGTCCTCCTTTAAACCATCATATTCCATTCTAAAGCACTTTATGCTCCTTGTGACATTTTTAATATTGTGCCTTGAATATCAGGTTTCGTTTGGGTTTTTTGTTTGTTTTTGTTTTTCAGGGGTGAGGTACATTTGCAAATTGCCTTTCTGCATTGTTTCTCCTTCCAAGCAGGAGCTGGGTTTTACTTATCTTTAGAACAATGACAGCTCTAAGAAATCTGTTGAATTAAATATTTATGTTGACTCAGTTTCTAGATTTTTAAGACATGTTTAGATATATCTGAAGTTTGGAATTGTGGAAAGAAAGAAAGAAAAGCTAAGGGATGCTGGCTTAGTTGAATAATTTAATTTCTTGTGTAGAACCATGTCTAAGGTTACTGTCCAAATTGTCTGCTGTGGTCTTAATACACAGAACTACTCAGTGGGTTTCTGTTTGATTTCTTTAATCAGGTAAAAAGTCACCGCAGATTTATCTCTTTTTTTTTTTCAACATTTTAAACACATTATGTGCTAGGTTCAGCAAAAGAAAAATAAGAGGAAGTCACATATTTTGGTGTATATTCATCTTTGGTTTTGCAGACACAAAACAAAAGCTAAATTCCTTTCCAAAATTGTGTAATCTACTTAACTCTGATGCCTGAAAGCATCTACTTTCCATTCTCTTTCATCCTCAAACGTTTTATTTTGCACTGTTTGAATCTGTAAGTTGCTACAAGTCCCTTTGAACATAGGAGAAGGACAAATAGTGAATATTAATGACTACATCTGCTAATACTCACCATCTAAATGTCTCAAAAATTCCACAGATCATACTGACACCTACAAAAATCACTCTGAGGTATGTCCTGGAAACAGAGTGAAGAATAAGATAATCTACTCAAGTTTCTTTCTTGCTGCTATGAAATATCAAGAATTTAGACACTGAGCACATTTAGTCATTAATGGTCCCACAGCACAAATTGCCCAAAACGAGATGTTCACAACCCAGACACCTTGGCCTAACGCCAAAGAAAGTAATTACATTCAGTCTATCTGAAATTCCCAGTGCAGTAACTGGAATCAGGTTTTGTATCCTGCTTAGCTGAACTATTATGCAGTATCATTGTACAGCAATAACACAGCTGCTGTATTTGACTGAATTCTACTTTCTTCCAGTTTGAGCAACTAAAATGGCTCTGTTCCAATTTTTTCTAATAAGAACTTGAACAGATAAGACCTAGAGAGTCCTTCCTCTTTCTCCAAGAACCAGGATTTCTGCTGCCAAGACAACTTATTGACAGGGTTATATAATCTCAACTTTATAAAGAACCTAGTTGCAACATGGCACAGACTGGTTTGTTTTTTTTTTTTTTTTTTTTTTTTTTTTTTGCTCTATGCGGGCCTCTCACTGTTGTGGCCTCTCCGGTTGCGGAGCACAGGCTCCGGACGCGCAGGCTCAGCGGCCATGGCTCTCGGGCCCAGCCGCTCCGCGGCATGTGGGATCTTCCCGGACCGGGGCCCTGCATCGGCAGGCGGACTCTCAACCACTGCGCCACCAGGGAAGCCCCACAGACATGTTTTCAATCACCATTAGGTGATTTTTATCATCTTTATCAGCAAAAAAAAAAAAGTCAGTGGCATGTTCTACAAAGACCCTTTAGTTTAGTTCCTTCAACAACAATAAAAATGTATACTCTTATGATGGAGCACAGCTACTGTCATTTAACCAAAGATCCTAAATCCAGTACATGAGACATTATGATGCCTGTTATAGGCGGTTCTTAGCAACTTTAAAATTTTTCTCATTTTCAGGCCAGGATATGTTTATTAATTCCTAGAATTACAAAACTTTTGTATATTTACTGAATGCCATTTATTAATAATCTGGTAAACTACGGGAAGTTCTTAACACCTTTCCTCATTCCTAGATATTTGTTTCCTTTTTTACAAGCTGCAAATGAAATTGGCCAAGTCTTTGGCTGGGCTTATCGATGAAAGATCAAGAGAAAGTGAAGTAACATCTCTCAAAAGGAATAGTTAATAATCTCTAGCATTTACTGGGAACTTTACCACATGCCAGGCTCTGCTGTGTTAAAGATATGACTGTGTGATCTCATTTAATTGTCAGAGTAAGCTGTGACCACCCAAGTAGGTGGTTTCATATTCTCAGCTTAATGATGAGGTGACTCAGATTTAAAGATAAATAACTTGCCTAATATCACAGTTAGAAAGTGGCAGAATTAGAATTTAAGTCAGGCAGTGTGACCCCAATTCTATAAGACAGATGCTAGGGAAATTTCAAATATCATAGTATCTTAGAATGAAAACAAAATTTATGAAAAACTGTGACAGAAACTAAGCAAGTCTCTCAAGTTCTTTGTTAAATAAAGTTGTCATTAAATTTCAATCTAAAATTTTGAATGGTCCAAATGACTAGTTACCGACAGAAAATAGTAATTATTCTAGGAAGGTTCCAAGTGCAAGGACACTTGAGCAACTTTGCTTCCAGACAGCTTGTTCCAGTATAACCTATCTTAAACAGGACATTCAAATAACTTGTATTGGTTTTGTGCTTGGCTTTGAGCAAAAAGGAAAGAGAGAGAGAAAGAGAGAGAGAGAGAGAGAGGGAGAAAGAGGAAGGAAGGAAGAAAGGAAGGAACGAAGGGACAGAGGGAGAGAGGAAAGAAGGGAGAAAGAAAGAAAAGAAAAAGAAATTTATTAAAACACAATCTTTTAGCAAACGTTTCTTCTTTACTGCAAAACAATCAGTAATACTTGGAATAATATAATCAGACCAACAGCACCTGCTCATCCAAAAAAGGTTCACTTAGGATCACTTTGGTTTTCTGAGACATTAAAGTAAGTGAGCAAATAGAATCAAACACTTTTGTTTGGACCTTGTTGAAAATCTAATATGTATTTTGCTTGGGTTCTTTTTTCCCCTCCCCTTTGTTGTCGTTTAACTCTTAGCTGTCTAGAAAATCCATTAAATAAGACAATTTGTTTCTTGTGCATCTCCATTAATTTAGGGTTCTCTGTGTCACTCAGTGAAGGAGAATGGGATGCTAAACTGCCAATCCCAGACAGGAATTTTAAAGGAAACTCTCTTCTGGCAAGAGGGCTGGGCAGGAGAGAGGTTTGTGGAATGAGTGATGTCTCTTTCATCTTCTATTTCAGGCTCTCCAAAACCTCTCACAGATGTTTTCAGTTACTCAAAAGTAGCTCTCTTATTTTTTAAGGTAATGGTTTATAAAATTTAGTGTGTATCAGAATCACCCGAAGGGCTTGCTAAAACAGATTGCTGGGCCCTACCCCCAGAATTTCTAATCTAGAGTGAGACCATGGATTTGTATGCCTGACCTGTTCCTGGGTGATGCTGCTGGTCTGGGGGCAATACTTTGAAAAACACTTTTCTAAGTTATGTGGAAGCATCCTTTTGCTAGGCTTACAGTTTTGAAATCTATAGTAGACATGTTTTGCTACTTGCCACCCTTCTCTCATTGTGCCCCTTTTCAGGAACTCCAGCCATGCAGCGTACACAGTAGTATTACTGTGTAAAGGTCGTGAACACAGGTGACTTGTCCAAGGCTATACACCTGTTGCAACACCTGTTGCAGACTCTACTAATCAGAGCATTTCCCTGGGAATTTTTTTTTTTAACTTGAGATCAGAAATGTGCGAATCTTTCTGTCTCTCTGGACAAGAGTCCCAAGGCATGAAATATAGGAGCTCGTGGTACCCGTATTTCCTGTATGTGGTACAGTCTAGTCCAAAGGGCAGAGGATGAAGTAGATTTGCCGTGAGAAGCAGTGGTGAGAGACAGAAGAACATTGGAAGGTTGAGTTCCAGCTGGCTGTCCATGTATTTCTACCTTTCCTGTTGTTTGGATAAGTGAAGTAAACTAGTGACCTGCCAAACAAATTGCCTGTTCTCCTAGCCAGCCAGAATTGGCTTTTTGTTACTTACTACTGAAAATATAACAGCTCTTTCATCTGTACTTGTCAATGCATGCAAGTATCACTCATAAGGAGTTAAAACCATGTAGAACCAGGTAGCAAATCACAAATATTTAGCGTACAGTTAAACTGGCTTATGGAAACACATTCCAAATCACTTGACCCAGAAAACAAGATTCTAATGACAGAGCTTAAGAGGAACAAACTCTTGTTCATATACAGACCATCTAAGGTCACCATGGCCATCCAGAGACCTGGACTCAACGTTAGTCTCTTGCTTGGCAACCAGACCACCAGGAACCATAAGGAATATTTCACAAGATGTTCATGTTATTTAGCCGCCAAGACCACATATAAAGCTCCTGAAACTCAGCTTGCTTTTCACTCTGAGGCTTTAGGGTGACCCATCCTTCCCACTTTGACCAAGGCTATCCCAGTTTTAAAAATGAAAGTGCCATGTCCCAGGAATCCCCTCAGCCTTGAGCAAACCAAGACAGTTGGATAACCTACAGTGAGCCCACTATTAACTGAAGCAGTGATTCTCTGCCCTTTTCCTCTGGAAAAGCTATGGTCTTTCAAAATGGAAGCTGAAAAATAAAACCTGATGGTCTTGGTTTCAAGAGAGCAGGAGATGAATGAAACCTCAGCAAATCCTCACATAGCTATCCATTCTCAGCACATTATTGGTCTGTGCCTGTGTTATTTTAGGTAGCTTTTTTTCCACATTGAAGACCAAACTTCACAAACACAGTCTTTTCTTTTTCAACATTTATCTGTCACAGCTGAAAATTTGTTTTCATGCAGACTGGTTAATGTTAAACTGTGTAGAAGCTAAAGATGTGGATGTATTTCCTGGACTTTTTCTAGTCTCCTTCATTTTTATTAGCAAATTCACCATAACATATAAATGGCTGTTATTATGTTATCCCTATGGCAGCATTTGGTTTTTCATAGAAGACTCTTCTGGGCATAATGTCTTAATCTCAGGGAAATTTCTATTACTGAAATTTATAAATCATTAATTGACCCAAACTGAACCAATGCTCATTTTGAACAATACTGTATTAGGAGATTTGTTGCCTTGCATTCTAATCCAATTATTATTTAACCAGGTGCATCAGGTCCTGTCAAAGATACCAAAGTGCACAGCATTCACCAAATATCTGTTGGATGAATAAACATATGCCAGTGTGACCATCTGGAATATAAGTTTTTGACAAATAATTCAGATGTATATACCTGCAGTTACCCATCACTTCTGGGTTAATGTAAAGCAGTGACTTTATATTTTACCCAGCAACTCCTCCTATTTGTCCTCTCACCACTTTTCAAGAATCCAGTTTCCTAAGCTTGAAAACTGGGAGGCTTTCACCCTCCATGTCCACAAATCACCTAACCTATCGTAAATGTCTTACGATAATCTCTCTGGTGCTACTATTCTGGTTCAGGTCATATTAACTTCAGCCTAGATCATTATCACAACCTGCTCTCTTGGGGTCCCCTCCTGTTTCTGTAACTTTTGATCTATTGTGACACTGTCATGACACTCATTTTCCTAAAGTGTCATTTGATCATACTACTAGCTTGCTGAAGAGTCATGACTCATATCAAATGACTGAATTAAAAAAAATACATCCATATAAAACAATTATCATTTACAAGATATTTTCAATAATAGTCAAAATTAAAGCTGTATTATTTGAAGCAATTCTAACCCAAATTCATTCCTGACATTTGGAACTGTGGTGTTTTTCTAGCTTCCACTGTGGATTTTGTGACTCCCCTGTAGTATTTTTGTTACCAAACTTCTGGGAATTTCTAGGAGGAGTCAGCACTATGTGGAACATTTTGATTTACAGGGAACAATAAACTGGTGATAATGCAACCAAGTTCACAAGATCATTTTCCATTTTTTTTTTGTAAACGCAAAACTCCACAGCCGCTAGTCTAATGAATTAGCCCAGCATAGAGTCCTAATTTTTCCCTATGTTCTTCTTCTCTTGAAAAATGCTACTTATATTCATTTAAGAAATCACATAGTAAAAAGGCAATACCATATAAAATTAACTGTGACAAAACTTAACTATGAACATAAATATTTGTAAAAGTGAGTAGACTTTCTGAAAGATTTTAAACAAATGTGAGTTTCCAAAGCCAAGACAACTTGAGTGGTAGAGCTTAGCAGTATGTTACATATTTCAAGGAAAAGTGAAGTTTTTCCCTCAAGTAGGTTAGAATAATTTGACGAACAAAAATAAGAAACAGAAAATAAAGAATGACCTGAAATCAAGTACTAAAGTATACAGTGCAAGCATAATTGCCACAGGTCATTGGTAGAATGGTTACAGGAGGCTCTAGTAGCCTCAGAAGTGGCTTTTTTGGAACAACTATGCCTTGCTCTAAATCTTGGTGTATAGATAAAAAGAAGACAGGTGGAGAATAGCAGAAGTGTTTTGGTTGAAGGAAATGTAAGTAGGTAAGAAAGAAGTGACTCCCTGGGGTTGGGGGAAAAAAAGAGAGCAAACCAAAGTGAGGTTTAAAAAGATGAGTGCAATCCACCAGGAAGAAAAGTAGGAGGAGACATTTCAGAGGAAGGACATGAACAAAGATCCATGAAAGGGGTTTCACTTAGAGCTTTGTCAGGTATGTAGGATGGCCAAAGCCCATGATGATAAGATGAGGCTTAGAAGTGAGATTTATTTTGAAATGCCTCAGATGGAGCGTTGCCAGATTTGTCAAATAAAAATCATGATACCCAGTTTGTACCTTCACCTTCCTTAGTTATCAGAGATGCTCTAAAAGGCACGGCCCATGGAGTCTTCAGCACTTGAAAAGATGCCAGACTGATAGAGCAGCCAACTGAAGGCACATCTGAAGCACCAGCTTAGAGGCAATACTCAGGGAGGATGGGGAGTCATTCTTTAGCAAAAAGTATATGCATTATATCAAAGATCTTTATAAGGTACTATGTACCCAATAGGTAATATAAATGGGTACAGGAACCAAGAAGTGGTTGCAGGTATGTTCCCACTTAGAATTACTTCCAATGATTCATTGAGGGACTTTATGCTTTTCATTCTCATGGATTAAAGGCTCTGGTCTTCAAACAGAACATACGTTTGTCAGAGTCCCATTGAACAACAAGTATGACTGGCATTTGGGATCTTTGGGCTTCTTGTGTCCATGGACCAACAGGTAAGATGCAGCCATTCTGGCAAAGACAATTAACCCTGATCATTAAGAAGAGATAATCCTCCCATTACACAGTGAGGACCACATGATCCACTTGAGGGCATCTTGGCAATTACTTGCCCCATTATTACTGTAATCTGTCAGGTATAGTAACCTAGGTCTCAGAAGGGCCAGGTGACGAGGAATTCAGTGCCCTTAGGAATGAGAACTTGGGTCACGCCACCAGGTAAGCCCCCAGATTCAACAGATAGCTCAAGATGAGAGAACAGAATGGATAGTGAAGGAGGGAATGACAAGTGTCATCTGTAGACTCAAGACCAAATGCAATGGTGGAGGTTCATCCCACTAGGCTCCCTCCTCTAAGTTTACTCACAAGAAGAGAGGCTATCAGAATCCTAGAAGATCTGCTCCCAAAACATAGATGAACAAGTGGACCTGAACAAAACAGTGGATGGATATTGGTAAATATGTGGATGTGTTGCCTAGATTCACCTCCAAGGAAGGAATTGCTGCTCAGCTGTGAGCAGTATAGCCACGCCTTTTGGTGTCTACTTCTGCTTCAGAGAGCCCTCTGGTCTAAGGTCCTGCCCTTCCCAGGCAGCCCATATCTGGTAACTGAGGGAGTCACTGGTGTAAAGGCCTGGCCATCTGGACCCAACGTGGGACAACGTCACCTTCTCTCTAGAGCGCTTCCTTGGGTTGGGTGAGGATTTGTCAGGCTGCGTTGCTGTTCAACTTCTCCCCTCTGCTCACTAATGTTCCTCCCTCTTCCTTTTCAAAGATGTTGATCCCTAACAGACATCTCCCTTTCCAAACCCAGCCTGAGATAACTGACAAAGGATTTGCAAGGATTTAAACTGGGTTTCCAGGTTTATATTGGGACTTATGTTCCCCCAGGAGCAAGTTCTCGCTGATAATTAACAATTACATTTGCACCCTAACTGTCACCTGATGAAGCAGTAGTGACGGTAGTAATTAAAAGAAGTCTTTCTTGATCCAGAGAAACTGAGCTTGAATCCTGACTCTTCCACTCTCTTAAATCAATGATTCTCCATTGGGATAATCCGCCCCCCGCAAGACATTTTGCAATATTTGGAAGCATGTTTTTTATGGTTAAAAATGGAAGGGGATGCTACCAACACCCGTGGCTAGAGATCACGAATACTGTTAACCATCCCACAACGCACAGGACAACACGCACAACGATGAAATCCCACCCCGAAATTTCAGTAGTGTTAAGGCTGAGAGACCCTGCCCTAAATGAATAACTTTGTGGGAATTACCGACTCTTACTAAGTACATTCATTTCCTCTTGTTGTTGTAACAAATAACGACAAATTGGGTGGCTTAAAACAGCACAGATTTATTCTCTTACAGTTGTGGAGGCCAGAAGTCTGAAATCAGTCTCACTTGGCTAAAGTCAAGTTATTGGTAGGACTGGTTCCTTCTGGAAAATCTAGAGGAGAACTTGTTTCCTTCCTTCTTCCTTCTTCTAGAGGTCACCTGGATCGTGGCGCTTTCTTCTTGCATCACTCCAACCTCTGCCTGCATAATCACATCTTCTACTCTGTGTGTCTTGACTCTACTACTTCCCTTTTATAAGGAGTCTTGTGATTACATCAAGCCCACCTGGATAATCCGGATATTCTCTCCATCTCATCTTAAGGATTAGCACACTGACACCTTTGGGATCACTCTATCTACAACACTAAACCTCAGTTTTCTCATCTGCAAAGTGGAGATAATGAGAGTAAATGCCTTTTAGAGTTGTTGTGGGTTAAGAAGAGTGATTATATGTATAGCTTTTAGCAGAGTATGTAACACATAATAATTATGGCTAACATTATTGTGTCCTGACTAATATTACTTAGCTAGGGCTATGATATAAATAGTGCACACACTATACACTGTTTATATCATAGTGCACAAACTATTTATATCAGAGCATTTTAGTCATGACCTCCAGAGCTTTATCTATGGTGGCAGACACAGCAAGTGCTTCCATATTTCCAGGATACTTCTAGCATGCCTTTGGTTTTGGCAGAGTGAAAGATTTCAACTGGTACATCTTATTACATGGGTGGTCGAGTTATTGAACTTTATTGACAAAGGGCTAGATTTTCCAGCAAGATGGAGCTTCATTAAAATTCTGCAGAGACTGAAAATTCAGTAATCTTTCTCACAAAGCACTGCATGAGCAGGGCTGATTAGGCAATTTCTTTCTCATTCCACTTCTTTTGCTAAAAGCATTTTTACTTCTTGTTTGGTACAAAAACACAATCATTAAATGAGTAGTCGCTATAGGTTATTAAGCAGAAAGTTTTAAAGATGTGCTGACTCCTTTCTCAAGACCTAATTGAGGGCTTGAAAGCAGAAGGAAAAAACTTAAACAAAACATCATTATCATATTCTGGACTGAAGTATGGAAGACATGATGCTAATGAATATTTTGCAGCTTGTTTCTCTCGGACTCTTGATCTCCTTCTTGTTTACTCAAATTTGCTTCTTCTCCACCAATCCATTGTCTTCCTCGGCTACTCTGCCCAGTAACTCTTTCTACTTTGCTACGTTTTTCCAGAAGAATTAACTTGTGCTGCACATAATAGCCAATCGTGCCCAAGGAGCTTCACAGTTCCAGGATTACATCTATCAAAATTATTGGACTTGAAAGTAGATAACAGCAAGTACCTATATTTCAATTCCCACGTAATATCTCATACCTGATAGTATCAATGGAGTAATTCTAGCAACCTGGACTACCACATATAAGTAAAATTTCAGGATAAGACTAAGGAACTTTCCCCCTTTACTCATGTATTCTCTCTCTCTCTCTCTTTCTCTCCTCTTCTCTATCTTCATTTTTATATCCTGGTAAAAATAGGCTTTGTCACAGTAGCTTTCTCTATAGAACATTACTAACCTGGCTTTGCCACGAGGGCAGAGATTTTTTTTAATCTGTTATGTTCACTGATATATATCAGGTACTCAGAAGAGTGTCAAGTACATAGTTAGCCAATAAATATTTGCTTAATTCGTTAATTAATTAATCTTGAGGGCAATAACAGGTAAGATCTGTCCTGTGCAGATATCCTATGTATAACAATAACTTGATGGGGTTCTTTAACTTGAGTTTTTATGAAGACAGAAAAAGTATTAATTGAAAATGTCAACATACACTATGAGAAAATAAAGTTATATCTGTGTCACTGTCTATTATTTTAGGCTTAATTATATTTAAGAAAAATGGAAATGGTATCTACTGGGGTTCTGATCAAAAATTTCTATTTCTCTTACTTAAGGAGACCTTGAAATATCTTTACTAGGTATTCCTAAGATCTCTTTTCTAGTCCAGGCCAAATTCTGTAATTTTTTTTTTTTTTTTTTTTTTGCGGTATGCGGGCCTCTCACTGTTGTGGCCTCTCCCGTTGCGGAGCACAGGCTCTGGACGCGCAGGCTCAGCGGCCATGGCTCAGGGGCCCAGCCGCTCGGCGGCACGTGGGATCTACCGGGACGGGGGCAGAAACCCGTGTCCCCTGCATCGGCAGGTGGACTCGCAACCACTGCGCCACCAGGGAAGCCCAGGATGTCACCTTTTTACATCAGGACTTTTATCCTCAATACTTTATGAACTATTCTGCGGATCAGACTTTAAGTAACAGGTCTTTATCTACTCTATTGCAAAGAGTATTTTAATCCCAGCCAATGCTTTTATAAAATACCTGCTATAAATTACTCATCTGGTCAGTTTCCAGAAGGCTCCAGGTGCACTGACTGACCTGAGCACCTCCAAGTCCTGCCTCTGTGTCTTGCCTGTGCCTCTGCAATGGAATGGACATTTTATTTTGCTTCCTTCGGCAGAAAGAGAAACAGGTATGCTCTTTTACAGGTGAAATCTCCTTATAGCAAGCTCCATGGGCCTCCCAAAGTATTGGGTTATATGGAAATTAGAAAATATAAAATGAGCACTGGCCCTATCTGTAAGCCCCAGAGCTTGGTCTCCCTGTGTCATGAATCTTGAAATGCAGACAAAGAGCATGGGAGAGGGAAGGTACATCCCATCCCACTCCTCTGCTTCTCCAGATCTCCTGACTGACTCTTTCTGGGTTGATATTGCCATCCATGCATGGTCTGAGGAGTTGGATGGGACGGATAGGATGAAATGACGAGCAGAAAGGGCAGCATCTTCCTCGAGGCAGGCTGTATGGAAGCTCACTGCGGGACAGCTGCGCTGTGAGACGAGATATGGAAATCCCAGGCAGGGGAGACAGAAGCTACACCTCAGCAGTGCTGAGATGGTGCCCCAGGCACCTGGGGAACTCCTGCAGCTAACAGACCCTGACAGGCCAGGCTGGGATGCTGAGAGAGCTGGATTCTGAGCAAAGGCTTCAGGTCAATGACAACTACAGAAGGCAGCAAAGAAAGCAGTAACATGCATTATGGGTAACAGCAGGACTAGGCCCCAAAGATAACAAATATTTGTGTAATTTGAGTCCAGTCAGCCAAAAAGCAACGGGGTATGGAATTCTTTTGACTCTAAAAAACCCAAGCTCCATGCTCCTTGCTCTGGTTTGCTATTCTTTCCACATAACAGTCATGCTCTATGCAAAATCATAAAAGAGTTCATCGTTGTATCCAGCTCACAAGCTAGCTCTTTCATTTTATTGGCCCATCTTCCTTTCCTACTTCGGAATCCTATATTCTCAGGAAATTTTCTTCTTCACCTTCCTTGAAAGACCCCCCTCTCAAACTGCTGAAGGGAAAAAAATCAGTTAGTGTTCTAGATGAAATTAGTGTTTGAATCAGTAGACTGAGTCAAGCAGATTGCCCTACTCAATGTGGGTGGGCATCACCCAGTCTGTTGATGGCCTGAAAAGAATAAAGCTGCAGCAGAAAGATGAACTTCCCCTTTGTTTGACTGCTTGAGCTGAACATTGGTCTTCTCTTACCCTTGAACTCAGACACCATAAGCTCTCCTGGTTCTCAGGCCTTTGGAGTTAAAGACTAAACTCTATCACCAGCTTTCCTGGGTCTCTAGCTTTCAAACAACAATTGTGGGACTTAGCCTCCATATTCAAATGAGCCAGTTCCTCATCATCTCTCTCCCTATACATGTATAATCTCTATCTCTCTAATATCTATATATATTCTATATCTCTGGACAACCCTGATAAATGTGATAAAATATTTCTGATTTTCATTATTAAATACAAATTTCCGACCTTAACACTTTTTCTTTACTACTCAGAGACACTATTATGAGCATTCATTTTCAATAGAATGTTCTGTGGCCATTTTTGAGATGCTGTGCCTTTTCCCTCAGGCTCATAGTCATCATCTCTTACTAATATCAGGATGCCTCTCTCCAGTAGAAACAGAGCTGACAAAACTACAAAGATATGAATAAAGGTTTTAGCTGTACTTTATCTGAGACCCAATTTTCTGATTCATAAATTAATCGTTGTGAGAATTGGAAAAAAAATAAACACAATCTTAGTGCATAATAGGTTCTCAGAAATAGTAAATATTAGCATTATGACAAGCAGCTAAGTGAAATAATAGTGTATATTAGAGGAAGAAGGGCATAAGGGATAGCTGAAGGAATGGAAAGATAATACTGGAGCTCAGAAGTATAAGAACTTCCATATATTTCCACTATCTAATAGCTTTGACTACTCACTCATCTTCTAAGGCATAGCTCAAAATCTCCATACCAAGAATCCAGAATTAATCCCTATAACTGTCAGGGTTCAACCTGTAGGGTATATATATATGTATATATATATATGTGTGTGTGTGTGTGTGTGTGTATATATATATCTTGATTTATCTAATTTTTGAGGATTTCTAGGCAAGTCACAAATTTGTGGGATAGGCTATCAAGAAGGGAAGACTGGAACTCCTCAGCATGAACTGAAGCTGCAGTCCATAGGTAGAATTTCTTCTTCTTCTAGGAAACCTCATTTCTTCTCTTTCAGCCTTTTAACTGATTAATTCAGGCTCATCCAGATTATCTAGAATAATATACTCTACTTGAAGTCAAGTGACTATGAACATTAATTAAATTTAAAAAATACATTTGCACCAACACCAAGATTAGTATTTGATGAATACCTGGGGATTATAGTCTAGCCAAGGTGACACATAAACTGACCATCACAATCCTTTACCCCATAACCCTTATATTTCCATTGAAGTACTAACCATGGTGGGTCTTGTTTTAGAATTAGGTACACAGGCATATGATTTTTCTTCCAACAAAGAAAAATATTGAGCAAAAACCATGAATTAGCATCGTTGTCTCCCAAAGCACTGAAATTGGAACTCTATACATATTTGATTAATTAAATTTCTCCACAACTTCAGTTTAATAAAGAATTCTATTTTGGGGTAGCTGAATTTGCCAGAAGTTTTATCTCTGCAGCACATTGGCTAAGGGAAGTAGCTAGTATTCATTTTTCCATTCTACAGAAGAAAAATTATGTAACTCCAAAATTAGGATCTTTAGAAGATATACGGTGTCGTGTGTGTGTGTGTGTGTGTGTCTGTGGAAGGTTGATGAAAAAAATAGACAACATTTTACCTTAATTTTCTCAATGCATCACCTGTGGACGTATGTGTCTGTGTAGATTATACATTTTAGAAAGGCTATTCATTATTTCTGAAATGTTAATCCCTCACAGAGAGAAAAGTTAGATGGATATATAGATATAGATATAGATATAGATATACTTTATTCTTTTAGTAGTGGTTAATGGTCGGAGGACATGTCAAAGAGTCACCATTTCTGGAAGGACTTTAGAGTTAATCCGTCTATGTGGCCATTAATCCTGCCCACTCAAAAATAAATGAATAAAATAAAGTAACAATGAAGAAATAATGTTATCTTTTGGAAAATGCAGAAATAATCATATTGTGCCCTGGGATATTTTTAAGGATAGAAAGAGGGATGGTGAATAATATTCTAATAGAGGCAAATAATGGATATTGGGAGATGACTGAGGAAAAGGATGCTTGTTTAGAAAGAGAAGCAAGTAGATCCAAGTATTATCTATGGGGCAGGTAGAATTTGTGGGCAGATGGCTAGAAATGAGGAAAAGCTCCAGAAAAATGCAGAGAAGTCTACTCAAGTCTTTGACTGAATACTGATTTGAGGGTAAAACGTTCCATGAGTCCAGACAAAGAACCACCGTAAGCAAAACAATTCCCGGAACTCGCATAGGGTGTGACAGTGTTCAAGTTTTGACCTGTGAAAGTGGAGAAACCTTATTGAAGATTCAGGATATTTAGTACAGACTAAATATCTGGTCATGCTTTATTTGTAGGGCTGAATTAGACAGGAGTGATAGCTCTCAAAGTGTAGTCTGTGGAACACCAGGGAAACCTGAGACCCTGGCAGGGGTCCATAATATCAAAGCTATGTTCTTAATAATAATAAGACATTATTTGCCTTTTTCACTATGTTGACATTTTACATTAAAGATGCAAAAGCAATTGTGGGTAGTTACTGATGATTTAGCATTAATCAAGGCAGTAGCACACAACTGTATTAATTAGTCATATTCTTCACCTCAATGCATGTGTAGTTTAAAAAAAAAGGAAGTTTCAGTTATGAATGTTCTTGATGAAGCTGTAAAAGTAATTAATTTTGTTTAATCTCAACCCTTATTTACACATATTTTTCTTATGCTAGGTTACAAAAAGAGATGTACACATAAAGTACTGCTGTATACTGAAGTGTGTTGATTGTCTTAAGGAAAAACATTTGTGCAATTGTTTGAATTACCAGAAGAACAAGTCAGTTTTTTCATGTAACTCAAGTAGAGATTCCTTAAAGTTTACTTGCAATGTGGCATCTGAAGCTGTATCAGTGAACCTGTATACTCTCGGAATAGTAGGGAAATTTGTCAATCTATAAAAACTACAAAAACCTACAGCCAACATCAACATCACATTGGATGGTAAAACACTGAAAATTTTTTTCCCCTTGAGATCAGAAACAAAGCAAGAGTGCCCACTTTCATCACTTCTATTCAATGTAATGCTGGAGGGCCTAGCCATTGAAATAAATTTTTTAAAAAGGCATAAATATAAGAAAAAACTAAATTGCCTCAACTTACAGAAGAAATTATTGTTTACATAGAAAATCACAGGAAATGTCCAAAACAACTATTAAAACTAACAAATAATTCTAGCAATGTCACAGGATACAAATGTAATATATAAAAATTATATTCTTAAATATTATAAAAATTGGATAGAATGTATTTTTTAATTATATGTTATAGTTTCATAAAACATGACACCTAGGAATATATTCAACAAAGGCACTCAAGACCTTGACACTGAAAGCCATACAACATTACTGAGAAAAGTTGAAGATGACCTAAATAAATGACATAAATAAATGGAGAGATATGTCATCTTCGTGGATTATGACTCAATATTGTTAAGGTGGTAATTTGCCCCCAAATGACCTGTTGTTTCAATGTATTCCCAATAAAAATTCCAACAGGAATTTTTATAGAAACTGCTAAACTGATTCTAAACCTTATGTGGATATTTAAAAATCCTAGACTACCCAAAACAGTTTTTAAAAGGAACACATTTGGAGGACTTAAAATATCTGATTCCAAGACTTAAATATATAGTTGGTAATCAACACAGTTAAACATTGGTTAAAAAAAAAAGAGAATCATGTGGGCCAGTGAAACAGACTAGAGAGTCAAAAACAGAATCCCCACAAATATGAACAACTGAGTTTCAGCAAAGTTGTCAAGACAATTTATGAGAAAAGAAGATTTCAACAAACAATGCTTGACCAACTAAATATTCAAATGATTAAAAATGAATATTATCCCTACCTCACATGGTGCATAAAAAATTAACTCAAGATTGATTATAGACCCAACTATAAAATCCAAAACTAGAAAATATCTAGCACACGCAGGAGAAAACTTTTGCAACCTTGTGGTGTGCAAAATTTTCTTAGAAATAAAAAGGCATAAACCATATAACAAGAGTTTGCTAAGCTTCATTAATCAAAATTTAAAACATTTGCTTTTCTAAAGGCTCCATTGAGAAAATAAAATGCCAAGCCACAGAATAGCAGAAAATACAACACAAATATTAAACAAAAGACTTGTATAAAGAATTCTCATAACTCAATAATTAGTCAAAAAATCTAATGAAAATATAAGGAAAAAAATTCAACAGACACTTCACAAAAAAAGATAAGCAAATAGCCAAAATGCACATGAAAGGTACTTAACGTAATTAGTAATCAGAGAGACACAAATTGAAACCACAGTATCAACTAAAACTCACTAAATACTGCTGGAGAAAAGGTAAAATGGTACAACTATTTTGGAAAATGGTTTGGCAGCTTCTTAAAAAGCTAAAATAGCAATTATCATATGACTGAGGCATTCCACTCCTAGGTACCCAACAGAAATGGATATATATTCACCCAAAGATTGATATATTGATATATACAACAACATGGATAAATCTCAAAATAACTATACTAAGTGAAAGAAGCCTGACAAAAGAGTATGAAAAATACGATTTTATTCATATAAAATTCTAGAAAATGCAAATTAATTTATAGTAATTGTAGGCAGGTCAGTGGTTCTTAAGGACTGGAGTGGAAGGCGGCATGGATTACAAAGAGGCATGAGGAAACATTTAAGGGTGATAAAAATATTTGCTACCTCAATTATAGTTTTGCAGGTGTTTGCATATGTCAAAATTGATCAAATTGTACTTTTTTTTTTTTTTTTTGTGGTACGTGGGCCTCTCACTGTTGTGGCCTCTCCCATTGCGGAGCACAGGCTCCGGACGCGCAGGCCCAGCGGCCATGGCTCACGGGCCCAGCTGCTCCGCGGCATGTGGGATCCTCCCAGACCGGGGCGCGAACCCGGTTCCCCTGCATCGGCAGGCGGACGCGCAACCACTGCGCCACCAGGGAAGCCCAAATTGTACTTTTTAGATACTTGGAATTTATTGTCCTTTAATTATACATCAATAAAGTTGTGAAAAATTTAAAAAACCATTTTCATCTATTTCCACTGAAGCAGCTTAAAAACAAGGATAAACCCAGTAGTGATGAGCACCCCCAGCAAACACTAAAGGGTATCAAGCTCCTTGGGAAATATACTAGGTTCCAGGTCTAGAGTAGGAAGTGAATGTTGAGCCTGCAGCATGTTATCATATCAGGGAAGAAGGAAGCTATCAAGGACTATTAAAGGAGTCACGGACTCTGAATTCATCATTACATTAAAAGAGTACAAAACCCCTCAAGCCTCCAGATTCACTACCAGTCTTCAGGAGATGGAGGGGACAGGCACCACAGAGATGCAATCAGCCAAATGCAGACTGTAGGAAACAACCTGCTTTACCTCATACAGAAACAAAAATTAATTAATTAGTTAATGCATTCATTAATTTATTGAAAAAGAGGTAAAACAGCAGCTATATATTTATTCCTATTTTTTCATGTCATGAATGTGGTTCATTTACTCATTTTTTGACAAATAAAATTGTAGTATATTTAAAGCACACAACAGGATGACCTGATACATGTACCATACTCTGTGAAAGAATTCCCACTGCTGAGTTAATTAACACATCTGTCACCTCACATATTCTTTTTTTTGTTGTTTTTTTCTGGTGAGAACACAAGTTCTACTCTCTCAGCAAATTAATTTCAATTATACCATACAGTATTATCCACCATAGCCACCATGTTATACATTAGATCCTCAGACCTTGTTCATCTTATAAATGAAAGTTTATATTACATACCAATCTATTTTCCACACAATCCAGCCCCTGACAACCACTTTTTTACTCTCTGTTTCTATGAATTTGCTTTTTCTTTAAGATTCCACATATAAGTGATACGATGCAGTGTTTGTCTTTCTCTGTCTGACTTATTTCACTTGACATAATGCCCTCCAGGTTCATCCATGTTCTCGCAAATGGCAGGATTTCCTTCTGTTTTGAGGTTGAGTAACATTCCACCTATCTTTATCTAACTATCTATCATCTATCTATCTATCTATCATCTATCTATCTATCTATCATCTATCTATCTATCTATCTATCTATCTATCTATCTATCTATCTTTCTATCTATCATCTGTTATCATCTATCTATTATCTATCTATCTTTCTATCTATATATTATCTATCATCTATCTATATCTATCTATCATCTGTCTATCATCTATCGTCTATCTATCTATCATCTATCTATTTTCTTTATCTATTCATCCATCAATGAACATTTCGTTTTCATAACTTGCCTATTGTGAATAATGATGCAAAAATCATGGAAGTACAGATATCTCCTCATGATAATGATTTTGTTTCCTTTAGATATATATCCAGAAGTGGGATTGCTGGATCATGTGGTAGTTCTATTTTTAACTTCTTGATGAAACTTCATGCTGCTTTCCATAGTGCCTGTACCAGTTTACATTCCCACCAAAGTGTACAAGGGTTGCCTTTTCTTCACATCCTTGCCAGCATTTGTTCTCTCTCGTCTTTTTTATTTTGTAATGGACATTCTAACAGATGGGAGGTGATAACTTGTGGTTTTGGTCTGCATTTCCCTAATGATTAGTCACGTTGAGATCCTTTTCATGTATCTGTTGGCCATCTGTAAGTCTTCTTTACAAACATGTCTATACAGGTCCTTTGCCCATATTTTAATTGGGTTGTGTTTCTGCTATTGAGTTCTATGAATTTCTTGCATATTTTGGATAATAACTTCTTATTAGATATGTGGTTTGCAAATATTTTCTTCTATTCCATAGGTTGCCTTTTCATTTTAATTTTTCTTTGATGTGCAGAAGGTTTTTAATTTGATGTAGCCCCCCTTGTTTGTTTTTGCTTTTGTTGCCCTTGCTTTTGGTGTCAAATCCAAAACATTATTGCCAATATCAATGTCAAGGAGCTTAGCCCCCATGTTTTCTTCTAGTAGTTTTCTAGTTTCAGGTATTGCATTCAAGTCTTTATACCATTTTGTGTTGGTTTTTGTGTATGGTGTAAGAGAGGGATCCAGTTTCACTTTTTTGCATGTGGTATCCAGTTTTCACTATCATTTCCCCATTGTATATTCTTGGCCCCTTTGTGAAAATATAGTTGATGATACATGCATGGGTTTATATCTGGGTTCTCCAGTCTATTCCATTGTTCTATGTGTCTGTTTTTTTGTCAATACCATACTGCTTTGATTACTATAGCTTTTAAAATATAGTTTGAAATCAGGAAGTATGATGCCTCTAGCTTTGTTTTTCTTTCTCAGGATTGCTTTGGCTATTCAGGATCTTCTCTGGTTCCACGTGAATTTAAGTTTCTTTTTTCTATTTTGGTGAAAAATGCCAGTGGAATTTTGATAAGGATTGCTTTGAATCTATTGATCACTTTGGGCAGTACAGACATTTTAACAATGTTAATTCTTCTAATTCATGAGCATGGAATAACTTTTCATTTATTTGTGTCTTCTTCAATTTTTTACCAATGTTTTATAATTTTCAGTGTACAGATCTTTCATCTCCTTTTTAAAATTTATTCCAACAAGAACCTACTGTATAGCACAGGGAACTCTGCTCAATATTATGTAACAATCTCAATGGGGAAAGAATCTGAAAAAGAATAGATACATGTATACGTATAACTATATCACTTTGTTGTACACTTGAAACTAACACAACATTTTTAATCAACTATACTCCAATATAAAATAAAACATTTAAAAAATTATTCCTAAGTATTTTATTCTTTTTAATGCTATTGTAAATAGAATTGTTTTCTCATTTTCTTTCTGATAATTTGTTAATCTTATACATTGTTAATGTATAGAAACAAAACTAATTTTTATATATTGATTTTGTATCCTGCAACTTTACTGAATTGTTTATAAGTTGTAATACTTTTTTGGCAGACTATTTAGGATTTTCTATACATAAAATATCATGTCATTCTGCAATCAAAGACAATTACACTTCTTCCTTTCTGATTTGGATGCCTTTTATTTGTTTTTCCTGCCTAATTGCTCTGGATAGGACTTTCAGTACTATGTTGAATGAAAGTGGTGAGAGTTGACATCCTTCTTTTGTTCCTAGTTTTAGAGAAAAAGCTTTCAGCTTTTCACTGCTGAGTATGATGTTACTTGTGGGCTTGTCATACATGGGCTTTATTATGTTTAGGTATGTTCCTTCTATACCCAATTTGTTGAGAGTTTTTATCATGGAAGTATATTGAATTTTTTCAAATGCTTTTTCTGTGTTTATTGAG
Source organism: Physeter macrocephalus (assembly GCF_002837175.3). Lineage (NCBI taxonomy): Eukaryota > Metazoa > Chordata > Mammalia > Artiodactyla > Physeteridae > Physeter > Physeter macrocephalus. Next base: position 159,863,577 of record NC_041224.1, read on the forward strand.
ATGATCATATGATCTTTACCCTTCATTTTGTTAATGTGGTGTATCACATTTATTGATTTGTGTATGATGAACCATCTTTGTCTCCCAGGAATAAATCCCATTTGATAATGATATATGATCTTTTTAATGTACTATTGAATTCAGTTTGCTAATATTTTCCTAAGGATTTTGCATCTATGTTCAGGGATGAAGTTGCTGTTTTTTCCAGCCACAAGATTGTTTCCAAAGTGCCTTTCTATAATTAGCTGGAGTACTATGCAGAAAACGTCCAAATTTTATCTCCCAAAAACCAAGGCAGGAGATTTTTAATGAAAGATAAGGGGATTAATATTTGCTAAGGGCCAGGACAATTTTAGATATTGTATTCACATTGTGTGCTCGTTGGAATGTCAGGAAAATTGGGAGTTTCATGACCTGTAAAAAGGTTACCAACAATAAGACACAGAGAGATTAAGTAAATTGGTCAGAGTCACCCAGCTAATAAGGTGTGGTCTTTCCATTACATCACATTGTGAAATTCTCTAGCCTTGTTCAGCAAAGCTTTGGCCTCCTGGACTTTGAAGTTTATTATATAATACATCCAGGCCACTTATGTTCTGTCTTATTTGCTTTTCCTTATTTTTATTCTTCTTCTTCTATTTATCACTATTGTTATTAAGCATTTACTTCTTGCCTAGATTGGTCATAAAGCGCGCTGTAGTTTAAATATATATTCATGGTATTTTGTCCATCTTTTTTTACTACTTGAACCTCAGATTTGTAGGACTGCTCTTTTAGGAAATAATACAACTTTCAGAAAGAGGATTTTGTGGTATTCTTTTTAAAAAAGACATTCACTGTCTTCCTAGCTATATAATTTTTTCAAAAGTAAGTGTGAGCTGTTTAGTAAGTACTTCATATCAGCCAATTCCCTTAATAATCTCAGGTGCCTGTCTGGCTGATTTATAAATGTGCAATTTTCCAAGTTCTGCTATTCCCTCATCGGATTGTTGCCAATAGCTATTTTGCAAGGTTTTCATTATATCCTAATAGTCCAAATTTGTTTGCTTCATTTTTCCTGTTAAAACTAGATTCAAAGAATGAGTTCAGTCTCTCAGCCACTTTAGAATTGTCATCAATTCCATACCCATTCTCACTGTTTAGCAGCCTTTATTTCCTCCATCTCTCTATTTCCCTGGGCATATTAATAAATGCCTTCTTTTGTACTCCACAACCCATGTTAGCACTAGTCATTTCACTACCTTTATCTTTTCCTACCAAGTTTTAACTGATGTGGAATATTTTTACTCCATGCTCTCGTTTTTAGTCGTGTCAAGCGAGAATTTTGCTCTCTCATCAGCCTACTGTAATACTACATTGAGTGTGTCAGGCAATTAGCATTGCTGTTTTTCAGAAGAATTGAGGCACTATCCTGATAATTTGGGCTCGAGCTCCATTTCTGCCTGAAATGTCTAGATAATTGTAGCATATGTGGGTGTAGTGGAATTTCTTTCTGCTTGAATTATCCAAATCATTGCTTTAATTCTCCACTTTGCTCTGCATATTAGAGACACAAACACAAAGAAAGCAGATCTAGAAAATGGAGGAGCCAATGGAATTTTGTGTGGGATCTTTATTCTGCTGAAGGCTATGATCTTATCACTGAATGGAAGTGCCTTGGGTCAGCACTGTGCCCTTGCCTGGTATCCTTCTGTGTTGAGTAGTCCTTGCTGTGTGAACGACTGTTCAGCTGGCTGGGACTCAAAGGGTCTCTCACATAATCCAGGATATATATATATTTTTGTTATCTTTAACATGTGTCTTTGATGAATCATAATATTCAAGAATGTCAGAGATAAAAGGAACCCAGAATATCAACCAGCCTCCCTCCCCTGCCACCACCATTTTACCGATGTGGTAACTGAGACCTAAAGAAATAGAGTAACCACATAACTTTTCATAGAAAATCAACGCATAGACAAGACCAATCACAAGTTATAAGTCAACTGTGGACCAAAACAAAACATAACAAAAAACAAAACAAAACAACAACCCCAAACTGGTTTACTTAATGACCTTTTCTCTAAGTGCTTACAAAACGGAACACCAGTTGAGTTGTGCATAAAATATGATTTAGGGAAGACTGGGATGTGGTACCAGAGGTGGATCACCTCCTGTACTCTCCTACCTTTTGCCGAGTAATTCAAGATAGAAGGAAGAGTGACCTATGTACATATTTCCTCTAGAAAGCGAATGGCACAAAGAGGCAAGAGCTAAGTTCCCATTCTCTTCCTCATCCTCTGTCAAGGCTGTGCAAGAAGCCAGCTCTCAAATACCAGCTAAAACTCTGGAGCCAGCGTAACTCCAACTTTGGAAACAACAGTATCTAAATTTAGATTTGATGTCAATGAGGAAGATGGGTCCTTTCTGTGGCTACTTCTAATAGGGAAAGAGGAAGGTGAGTGCAGCCATCAAAAGCCTAAGGCTCTGAATATGGCATTCGTCTCTCCTCTCACATATTTCTCTAACTTCCATAGAAGACTCCATCTTTCTGTCCCCATTCTCCTTTCCTGCCCAGAGAAAGCTGCTCTCCTACTTTCTCCTTCTCCCCCAGGTTTGGTGTGTGTGTGTGTGTGTGTGTGTGTGTGTGTGTGTGTGTGTGTGGCACACCCTTCCTTTGCAACCCAGCTCTAGGTGACCAAGCAAATGCTTGGATTTTTCCATCTTGCCCTTCAACTTGGAATCCAGGCAGAAGGAACTGCTGACAGTGAACACTGCCCACCACTAGAGAGCAGCCAAAGCCAACATTTTCCTGGGCAAAAACCTCTGTTTAATAAGTTTTTTTCAAAAGAGCCAGGTCCTTTTGGTCTTCTCTTCCTCTTTTTCACCTTCTATCTTTCTTTGAGCAAAGTACTCCACCAGTCTCCTTCACAAGGGAACATTCTATATACCTATTCAGATGTTATGGGAACAGTGAAAACTCTGCTCAAAACATTTGTTCTTGAAATCTCCACACTTCTACCCCATTAGCACAATCAAGCTGACCTATGTGAATCATAAAATGTTGAAGATGGAGATAATTTTGCAGTCAAAAAAATGACTTATCCCCATAAATCCATAAAGAAACAAAATCAGATCCTGGTAGGTTCTTCCCTAAACCTCTCTAGAGGGACTGACAGCACACAAACCTAAGCAGGGTCCTAAGCATAACTTTAGGTGTGATTTATTCCCATGGACAACACGATTTTTCCAACATTAGTAAAGATAGAAATTGTGCCTCACATAGGCTGTCTTTCAAATTTCAGTAGGTTTATGTCTACAGTGTTTAGTTTAATGAACAGTAAAAACAAAATTTTTGGTTGGTCAGCCTGGCATTGGGCAGGGAGAATCCTATAGTCCTTGAGAGTGAAAGATAAAGAACGAGAGAAAGGATTTCTGGAAAGTAGTATGACTGAAGATTCAGGACTGTGGACTGTGGATTTGGTTTTAGATTTTTTTGGATTTATATTTGAAATTTGTCTCCACGACTTGCCTGAAGTTGACCTCAGGCAAGTTATTTAAGCTCTCTCCAAACCTCAGTTTCTCCCTCTGTAAGGTAGGGGTCATAACTGGTTTTTACAATGGGACCACCATGAAGATTAAATGAAATGATGTATGCAATGCACTTAAAAGATTAACTATGATTGTTCAAAGGGCGTAGCAGATGCCAGGCTCCCCTCTGCTTTTTTTCTACCTTATTCTGCTACAACTTTATCTCCATATATCCCATTTCAATTTTAATTTTATTAAATATTCATTAAATATATGTTACATTCCAGGTATAATTCTGATCCTCAAGATGTTACAATGTAGTTTTCAAAAGAGATAAAGAAATTTGAAGGAATGAAATACAAAGAAGACGTATCTTCCAATATTTGATTCTAAAGGGAAAACATAAGACAGATTTATATGCTATCCAAGTTACACTCAGGACACCCAAGTGTCTGTAGAGTTTAGTGCTGTATACATGAGTTCTTTTAAACTCTTTATTATCTAGTGTTTCTTTATGGCTTAAATTTTTTTTTAAGCTGATGCCCTGAGCATCAGTCCACATGTTGTTAGAGCACAAAATAAAGTACGAACAATGATCATTGCAGCGATTTAGAGAAAGATAGAATGATAGAGTTCGACGTGAATGATGAGTTAGATTTTAATAAACAGAGAAAGAGGATGGTGTGTAGAAGAAAAGGAGGGTGTACAATGCTGAGGAAAGAGAATCATTAAAGGCAGTGAGAAAGAAGGAAAAACAGCAATTATTGATTAACTCCTATGTAAACTATTAGACATCTTGATGCCTGTAACTTGTTTCATTGTCTCCCCAAGCCTGAAAATTTTTTAGGAACAGCCCCATTTTGCAAATTGAGGAAACATGAGACTGAGATACAACCAGTAAGCAGCAAAACCAAGATTTGTAGTCAGATTGGCAGATTTCAACCTACATGTCCATTATACCACATTGCCAGAAGTATAAAGAAGTATAATTACAGAGGAAGAGATCCTGAAATAAAAGCAAAAACTATTGCATTGCCTCCTAGAAAGACAATAAACATTTTAACACGTTTATGAGAAATGGCTTGCTAAACATTAAAAATGATCACCAAAAATGGATGCTTTTTCCTCTTGTGACTGAGATTTGCTTGTAGGGGATCACTAACCCTTAGCAACTAGGCTACTCAAGGGGCTACTAAGGGAAAATAAGTCTAAAATTAAGTAGACTAAAAAGGTCACAAGCTAGTTAGAGAATAATAGATGATGAAGGGGAAAAGAAGCTGTGGATGAGAAAAGAACCTAGCCATTATGAACATATAAAATGGTCAAATGTTACTATAACTCATGAGTTCAAAATAAGGATATTTTCTTCCTATTGCTGCTCTACCATTAATTAAGCTGTCCCAAGTCTAAACTCCCACCCCTTCCTTAAGTAGTTAAAAAGATCCCATTTTTATAATCCCAAAGACATAGCCCCAAAGCTGCCTCTTCCTAGAAGCCTTATTTAATCCCTTAGAGCTGGAATTCATCTCTCATTTCTTTGAACTCCTAAGAGCACTGTTGTTTGGGTCTATCTTGGTTATTTATTGATAGTTTATCTAGCCTATTGACTGTAAGGTCCTGGAAGTTATGGTAAGGATGATTCATTATTGCATGCCTAAGCTCCACTTTACACATAGTAAGCACTCAAAATATTTGTTGGATGAATGCTGAAAGTGTTTCACATGCATTAGTATCAGTTTTTCAGATCAAACATCATGCATACATGAATTATTTTCAGTTTTTTTTTCATTATTTGTCACATGGTCACTGTACTAATCATAGATACTATGACATCCCAGGTGATGGATTGTACTGCTGAACCAATAAACTTGCTGAATCTGGAGTTCCAAAGACAGAAATGACTTTAAAATACTCAGAATTCTGCATATACTTAGTTATAGGCAAAGTGTGTATTGTTAATGGCCCAACTGTGGTTGTAACTTTTGTTGAAGCCACCTAATGAAATTTTTGATCCAAATGGTTCCGTAACTTCAAACTTCAATACGCTTTTAGCAGTGTCATTAAAAAAAAGAAAGAAAGGAAGAAAAGCAATGAGACATAGCTATGGTGAAAAACAAGATAGATAACTATATGGGCAAAATTCCAAGCCTGTAAGTGAAGCTGAAGCTCAAGACTCCTGAGGTTTGTGGCAAAAAGCAGACTGAGCCACTCGGAGATCTGGGTCCTACAGGATACTCGTGACTGAGGGCGACCTGCAAGAGAAGGGTGTGGAACAAGATTGCTGTTGAAGCCAGGGAAAGATAGCTCTCTTCACTTGGAAAAAGTGTAGGTGCGTATTGTGGGGGGAGGCTGTGGCTACCTTGGTGTAATGCTTTTTAGCCGAGGGGAATGTTATTTTGAGATAGTTTCAATTTACAGGAAAATTATAAGAGGAGTAGAAAGGACTGCTACATGGACTCCATTTAGATTCCCCAACTCTTTCTTTTTTTCCCCTGTTTTATTGAGATATAATTAGTATTATACAAGTATTATATATAGCAGTGTATAAGTTTAAGGTGTACAGGATAATGATTTGACTTACATACATCATGAAATGATTAACACAGTAATTTTAGTGAACATCCATCATCTCATATAGATAGATAATTTAAAGAAATAGAAAAATATGTTTGCTTGTGATGAGAACTCTTAGGATTTGCTCTCTTAACAACTTTCACACACAGACACACACACACACACACACACACACACACACACATAACACAGAGCTGTTTTAATTATATTTATCATGTTGTGCATTACATCCCTAGTACTCATGTACCTTATAACTGGAAGTTTGTACCTTTTGACTGCCTTCCTCCAATTCCTCCCCCTCATCCCTGTCTCTGGTAACCACAAATCTGATTTCTTTTTCTATGTTTGTTTGTTTGCTTTTGAAGTATAATTTAGATTCCCAAATTGTTAACATTTTACTCCATTTGATTCATCGTTCTCTCTATATATGTAAATACACACCACTATTTTTTCTGAACCACTTGAGGAAAGGTTTCAGAAATTAGGTCTTTTTACCCCTAAATACTCACATTTTCATCAACATGCTACAATGATAAAAATCAGGAAAATAACATTGATACAACACTGTTCTATAATCTATAGAACTTCTTTGAACTTTGCTCGTTGTTTTAATGCTATTCTTTATAGCAAATAAAGAAGAAAAAAGCTTCAGGCTCAACATTGCATTTAGTTGTCATGTTACTTTCATCTCTTAAATGAGTCTCTTTCTATTTTAATTGGCTGTAATGACATCAAGATTCTTGAAGAGTACAAGCCAGATATTTTGAAGATATCTGTAACTTATGGATGTCTGAAGTTTCCTCATAATTAGACTTGGGTTATGCCCTCTAGGCAGGAATAGTATGAAAGTGATATTCCATCATCTTCTGCCTGACATTTTTAAATGAAAAGTTTGTTGTAATCCTTATGTTTTTTTTTCTCACTAAATAAACATGGATTTTTTTTCTCTTGCTTCTGTTAAGATTTATCACTTATCACTGGTTTTCATGAAGTTAATTGCCATGTTCCTTGGTGTGGTTTTCTCTGTGAGTGATTTTATCCTGCATGGGGTTCATTTTGCTTCATGAAGATGTGGTTTTTATACTTTTCATCAATTTTAAAATTTTTTTATGCCAGTATTGTTTCAAGTATTTTTCTGTTTTCCCTTTCTCTGTCTTTTCCTTCTTATATTCCAATTATGTATACACTAAATTGCTTGATATTTTCTCCCAGGTTAATGAGTATCCTCATGTTTTCAATCTTCTCTTTCTATCCTCTATTCAGTGAGGATAGTTTCTATAACTATATACATAAGTTCACTAATCTTTACTTCTGCAGTGTCTGTTCTGTTGTATGTTTTATTACAATAGATGTTTTATTTCAGATATTGTATTTTCATAACTAGATGATTCTTTGGTATTCAATACATTTTATACTTCCCATTTCTCTCCTTGTTATGCTCATATTTTTCTTTAAATCCTTGAGCATGCTATGTATAATATCTGTTTAAAATTGTTTTCTGATGATTCCATTATCTCATTTCTGTGTTTGTTCTGTTTACTTATTTTTCCTCTCATTATGAGTTACATTTTCCTGATTCTTGACATGTCTAGTAATTTTTTATTAGATATTGTACCTTGCAGTTTGTAAGCTTTTGAGTGCCTGGATTTTATTGTCTTCCTTTAAAGTTTGTTGGGCTGTGCTCTGATAGAGAGTCAATTTACTTCAGATCAGCTGCTTCATTTTTCAGCTTGGTTTTAAGCTTTGTTAGGGCAGGTCTAGAATAGCCTTTCCTCTCAGGGTCATTTAGTCCAGCTACTAAATGTGACCCATCTAGGGTCTCTATTGATTGTTCAGGTGATTAGTGAGAACTCCTAGTTCTGTGTGTTAGAGCTTGAACATTTCTTTACCTTCTGTGTGCTCTCGGAATATTTCAGTTTATAGATCCATGGAAGTTGTTCTCTGTTCAGCTTATGGAATTTCATCTTATACATGTATGGCTTAAAAATCAATAAAGGTTCAAGATTACCCATATGCAGATTTCTGGAGCTGTGTGTGAGTGTAGTAGTAGTGGTAGTAGCAGTAGTAGAAGTAGTAGAGTATTAGTAGTTCTGTTCTCCCTAAAACTAAAATACCAGTCCTATGACTTCTGCCTCCTTGACCTCTAATTATTTACCTTAACTCAGTGAGATTGTCATGTTCTTCCTAAAACTCCTTTCCCTCACTGTGTCTAGAATGTGCCTCCAGTTAGTCAGGCAAATCTTAGGGCCCATTTTCTTTATTTCCCTGCTCTCAATGTCCCTGTCTTGTGCTGCCAGTTGTCCAATATCTGTAAACAATGGGTTAATATATTTTTGTTCAGTTTCCTAGTTTGTTTACCATGGGAGAGTAAGTTAATGCCCTCTTCAATTTTCATGGCCAGAAATAGAAAATTGTCCCTTCCTCTTTAGTTTCTTTTCCCAAGAAGCATTACCTGTCTAAGAGAGTGCTTTAGGGCTCCACTTTTTTTTTATGTCAGTGCCCTGATCTACCAGGATGCTTTCTCAGTATTTTTGCACTTATGGTAAACTTTGTCTTTTTGTTTGTTTGTTTGTTTTTGTGGTACGCGGGCCTCTCCCTGTTGTGGCCTCTCCCGTTGCCGAGCACAGGCTCCGGACATGCAGGCTCAGCGGCCATGGCTCACGGGCCCAGCCGCTCCATGGCATGTGGGATCCTCCCGGACCGGGGCATGAACCTGTGTCCCCTGCATCGGCAGGCAGACTCTCAACCACTGCGCCACCAGGGAAGCCCACCTTTGTCTTTCTGAGTGTGGTTTTACTTCAGTCTTCTCTTTTCTGTACACTTTTGCCCTTTCCCTCTTGTTCTCTACAAAGACTCATTGTGGGAGATCAAGAATTAGTTCTCAAAATTATTGTTTATTTTTTTAATTACAGGTAATTTGAGGTTTATAATATTTTTCTGTTTTATAATTATGATGAAGTTTATGTGGTTTTATTTATTCTTCTTGATATTTTTATAGTTATTTTTAGGATATGTAGGAAAGGTGGCTGTCATTATCATGACTTCCTGGAAATTGTGGCTATAGCTTTAAAATAAGGCATTATTAACAAACTGAAGAATAAAAATCATATGATCATCTCAATAGATGCAGAAAAATCTTTTGATAAAATTCAACATCGATTTATGATAAAAACTCTTCAGAAAGTGGGCATAGAAGGAGCATACTTCGACATAATAATGGCCACAAACCCACAGGTAACATCATACTCAACAGTGAAAAGCTGAAAACATTTCCTCTAAGATCAGGAACAAGACAAAGATGCTCACTCTCACCACTTTTATTCAACATAGTCTAGCCACAGCAACTGGAGAAGGAAAAGAAATAAAATGAATCCAAATTGGAAAAGAAGTAGTAAAACTGTCACTGTTTGCCAAATACATGATACTATACATAGAAAACCCTGAAGATGCTACCAGAAAACTACTGGAGCTCATCAATGAATTTGGTAAAGTTGCTGGATACATAATTAATATACAGAAATATGTTGCATTTCTAAACACTAACAACAAATATCAGAAAAAGAAAGTAAGGAGACAATCACATTTACCATCACATCAAAAAGAACAAAATACCTAGGAATAAACCTACCTAAGGAGGCAAAAGTCCTGTACTCTGAAAACTATAAGAAGCTGATAAAAGAAACTGAAGACAACACAAAGAGATGGAAACAAAAACAAACACAAAGATCAGTGGACCAGGATAGAAAGCCCAGAATTAAACCCACACACTTATTGTCAATTAATCTATGACAAAGGAGGCAAGAATATACAATGGAGAAATGACAGTCTTTTCAATAAGTGGTGCTGAGAAAACTGGACAGTTACATGTAAAAGACTGAAATTAGAACGTTCTCTAACACTATACACAAAAATAAATTCTAAATGGATTAAAGATCTAAATGTAAGGCTGGATACTATAAAACCCCTAGAGGAAAACATAAGCAGGACACTCTTTGACATAAATCACAGCAATATTTTTTTGGGTCAGTCTCCTAGAGTAATGGAAATAAGAACAAAAATAAATAAATGGGACCTAATTAAATGTAAAAGCTTTTGCACAACAAAGGAAACCACTGACAAAATGAAAAGACATCCTACAGAATGGGAGAAAATATTTGCAAATGTTGCTACTGACAAGGGATTAATTTCCAAAATATAAAAACAGCTCCTACAGCTTAATATATATTAAAAAAGCCCAATCAAAAAACTGGGTAGAAAACCTAAATAGATATTTATCTAAAGAAGACATACAGATGGCCAACAGGCACATGAAAAGATACTCAACATCACTAATTATTAGAGAAATGCAAATCAAGACTACAATGAGGTATCACCTCACACCAGTCAGAATGGCCATCATTAAAAAGTCTACAAATAATAAATGCTGGAGAGGGTGCAGAGAAAAAGAAACCCTCCTACACTGTTGGTGGGAATGTAAATTGGTATAGCCACTCTGGAGAACAGTATGGAGGTTCCTTAAAAAACTAAAAGTAGAGTTACCTTATGATACTGCCATCCCACTCCTGGGCATATATCTGGAGAAAACTATAATTCAAAAAGATATATGAACCCCAATGTTTATAGCAGCACTATTTACAATAGCCAAGGCATGGAAGCAATGTAAATGTCCATCAACAGATGAGTGGATAAAGAAGATGTGGCACATATATACAATGGAATAGTACTCAGCCATAAAAAAGAGTGAAATAATGCCATTTGCAGCAACATGGATGGACCTAGAGATTATTATATGAAGTGAAGTAAATCAAACAGAGAAAGATAAATATCATATGATATCACTTATATGTGGAATCTAAAAAATGATACACAAAAACTTATTTACAAAACAGAAATCGACTCACATACATAGAAAACAAACTTATGGTTACCAAAGGTGATAGTGGGGTGGGGGGGGAGGTGGAGAGATAAATTAGGAGTTTGGGATTAACATATATACAGTACTATATGTAAAGTAGATAAACAACAAGGCCCTACTGTATAGCACAGGGAACTATACTCAATATCTTGTAATAACCTATAATGGAAAAGATGCTGAAAAAAGTTATATGTATATATAACTGAATCAATTTACTGTACACGTGAAACTAACACAACATTGCAAATTATATTTCAATTTAAAAAGTGGTTAAAATTTTTTAAAAATTAAAAAAAATTAAAACATAAAAACTCACCATCAACCACCCCCACCCCAAAAATTATTATCCTAAGACATAGAACGACAATATAAAAGCTGCAAAATTGAAATGATTGTTAATTAGATCTGCATTATCTTCAATATCACCAGAGAGATAGAGTATCTAAATTCCATTAAGACCTGGATCTTGGGGCTTCCCTGGTGGTGCAGTGGTTGAGAGTCCGCCTGCCGATGCAGGGGACACGGGTTCGTCACAAAAAAAAAAAAAAAAAAAAAAAGACCTGGATCTTGTTTTTAGATCTTTGGGACTCTAGGTAGAGACTACTAAAGAATGCCAAATCTATATACATGAAGGAGTGGAGGGAACTTGCAAACAAAAGAACGACAGCCAACAAAATCAATAACCAAAACACAAGTTGTCTCCCCCATACAAAATAATTATTTCTAGTACAGATTAAGAAAGGCTATAGGTTGTAGGGTGCTCAAAGTAATAAAAAGTGAAACAATTCATACTAAAAAACATACAAGAAATATGAAAGAAATATAGGAAAAATGTAACAATGCAGAAAAAGAGAATTAGAAATTTTGGAGACAAAATACATCGATGGAATCTAGACTAGACACTGTTGAAATCTACCATACAAAAACTATCAACAAATTATTAACATAGAGAGAGACCTTTAAGATGGCAGAGGAGTAAGACATGGAGATCACCTTCCTCCCCATAAATACATCAGAAATACATCTACATGTGGAACAACTCCTACAGAACACCTACTGAATGCTGGCAGAAGACCACAGACTTCCCAAAAGGCAAGAAACCTCCCACGTACCTGGGTAGGGCAAAAGAAAAAAAGAAAAACCAGAGACAAAAGAATAGGGACAGGACCTGCAACTCTGGGAGGGAGCTGTGAAGGAGAAAAAGTTTCCACACACTAGGAATTCCCTTCACTGGAAGGGATGGGGTGGGTGGTTGGCAGGGGGGAAGCTTTGGAGCCACGGAGGAGAGCGCAGCCACAGGGGTGCAGAGGGCAAAGCAGAGAGATTCCTGCACAGAGGATTGGTGCCGACCAGCTCTCACCAGCCCAGGAGGCTTATCTGCTCACCAGCCACGGCAGTTTGGGGCTGGGAGCTGAGGCTCGGGCTGCAGAGTTCGGATCCAGGGAGAAGACAGGGGTTGGCTGCATGAACACAGCTTGAAGGGGCTAGTGCGCCACAGCTAGCCAGGAAGGAGTCTGGGAAAAGGCTGGAACTGCCTAAGAGGCAAGAGACCATTGCTTCGTGGTGCGTGAGGAGAGAGGATGCAGAGCACCACCTAAACAAGCTCCAGAGATTGGCATGAAATGCTAAGGCTGCTGCTGCAGCCACCAAGAAACCTGTGTGCAAGCACAGGTCACTATCCACACCTCCCCTCCCGGGAGCCTATAGAGTCCGCCACTGCCAGGGTCCCGTGATCCAGGGACAACTTCCCCAGGAGAACAGGGGGCGTGTCTCAGGCTGTTGCAACATCATGCTGGCCTCTGCCGCCATAGACTCACCCCTCCATCCCCCCGGCCTGAGTGAGCCAGAGCCCTCTAATCAGCTGCTACTTTAACCCCGTCCTGAGTGAAGAACAGACGCCCTCAGGCGACCTACATGCAGAGGCAGGGCCGCATCCAAAGCTGAACCCCAGAAGCTGTGCAAACAAAGAAGAGAAAGGGAAAGTTCTCCCAGCAGCCTCAGGAGCAGTTGATTAAATCTCCACAATCAAATGGATGTACCCTGCATCTCTGGAATACCTGAATAGACAATAAATCATCCTAAAATTGAGGCAGTGGACTTTGGGAGCAACTGTAGACTTGGGGTTTGCTTTCTGCGTCTAATTTATTTCCGGTTTTATGTTTATCTTAGTTTAGTATTTAGAGTTTATTATCATTCGTAGATTTGTTTATTGATTTGGTTGCTCTATTCCTTTTTCTTTCTATATATATATATATATATATATTTTCTTTTTTCTCTTTTGTCAGTGTGTATGGGTATGCTTCTTGGTGTGATTTTTGTCTGTATAGCTTTGCTTTTACCATTTGTCCTAGGGTTCTGTCTGTCCTTTATTTGTTTTTTTTTAAATATAGTTTTTAGCGCTTGTTATCACTGGTGGAATTGTTTTTTGGTTTGGGTGCTCTCTTCTTTCTTTCTCTTCTGTTTTTCTCTTTTTTATTACTTTTTAATTTCTTATTTTAAATATTTATTTATTATTTTAATAACTTTATTTTATTTTTTCTTTCTTTCTTTTTTTCTCCCTTTTCTTCTGAGCCAGGTGGCTGACAGGGTCTTGGTGCTCCAGCCGGGTGTCAGGCCTGTGCCTCTAAGGTGGGAGAGCTGAGTTCAGGACATTGGTCCACCAGAGACCTCCCAGTTCCATGTAATATCAAACAGCGAAAACTCTCCCAGAGATTTTCATCTTAATGCTAAGACCCAGCACCACTCAACAATGAGCAAGCTACAATGCTGGAAACCCTATGCCAAACAACTAGCAAGACAGGAACACAACTCCACCCATTAGCAGAGAGGCTGCCTAAAATAATAATAAGTTCACAGACACCCCAAAACACAATACCAAATGCGGTCCTGCTCACCAGAAAGACAAGATCCAGCCTCATCCACCAGAATATAGGCACCAGTCCGCTCCACCAGGAAGCCTACACAACCCACTGAACCAACCTCACCCACTGGGGGCAGATACCAAAAACAATGGGAACAACTAACCTGCAGCATGTGAAAAGGAGACCGCAAACACAGTAAGTTAAGCAAAATGAGAAGACAGAGAAACACACAGCAGATGAAGGAGCAAGGTGAAAACCCACCAGATGAAACAAATGAAGAGGAAATAGGCAGTCTACCTGAAAAAGAATTCAGAATAATGATAGTAAAGATCATCCAAAATCTTGGAAATAGTATGGAGAAAACACAAGAAATGTTTAACAAGGACCTAGAAGAATTAAACAGCAAACAAACAATGATGAACAATACAATGAATGAAATTAAAAAATCTCTAGAAGGAATCAATAGCAGAATAACTGAGGCAGAAGAATGAATAAGTGACCTGGAAGATAAAATAGTGGAAATAACTACCTCAGAGCAGAATAAAGAGAAAAGAATGAAAAGAATTGAGGACAGTCTCAGAGACACCTGGGACAACATTAAATACACCAACATTCGAATTATAGGGGTCCCAGAAGAAGGAGGGAAAAAGAAAGGGACTGAGAAAATATTGGAAGAGATTATAGTTGAAAACTTCCCTAATATGGGAAAGGAAATAGTCAGTCAAGTCCAGGAAGCACAGAGAGTCCCATACAGGATAAACCCAAGGAGAAACGCGACAACACACATAGTAATCAAACTATCAAAAATTAAAAACAAAGAACAAATATTAAAAGCAGCAAGGGGAAAGCAACAAATAACATACAAGGGAATCCCCATAAGGTTAACAGCTGATCTTTAAGCAGAAACTCTGCAAGCCAGAAGAGAGTGGCAGGACATATTCAAAGTGTTGAAAGGGAAAAACCTACAATGAAGATTACTCTACCCAGCAAGGATCTCATTCAGATTCAACAGAGAAATTAAAACCTTTACAGACAAGCAAAAGCTAAGAGAATACAGCACCATCAAACCAGCTTTACAACAAATGCTAAAGGAACTTCTCTAGGCAGGAAACACAAGAGAAGGAAAAGACCTACAATGACAAACTCAAAACAATTAAGAAAATGGTAATAGGAACATACATATCGATAATTACCTTAAATGTAAATGGATTAAATGCTCCCACCAAAAGACACAGACTGGCTGAATGAATACAAAAACAAGACCTGTATATATGCTGTCTACAAGAGACCTACTTCAGACCTAGGGACACATACAGACTGAAAGTGAGGGGATGGATAAAGATATTCCATGCAAATGGAAATCAAAAGAAAGCTGGAGTAGCAATTCTCATATCATCAGACAAAATAGACTTTAAAATAAGACTATTACAAAGACAAAGAAGGACACTACATACGGATCAAGGGTTCAATCCAAGAAGAAGATATAACAGTCGTAAATATTTATGTACCCAACATAGGAGCACCGCAATACATAAGGCAAATGCTAACAGCCATAAAAAGGAAATCAACAGTAACACAATCATAGTAGGGGATTTTAACACCCCACTTTCACTAATGAACAGATCATCCAAAATGAAAATAAATAAGGAAACACAAGCTTTAAATGACACATTAAACAAGGTGGACTTAATTGATATTTATAGGACGTTCCATCCAAAACCAACAGAATACATTTTCTTCTCAAGTGCTCATGGAACATTCTCCAGGATACATCATATCTTGGGTCACAGATCAAGCCTTGGTAAATTTAAGAAAATTGAAATTTTGTCAAGTATTTTCCAACCACAATGCTATGAGATGACTAGATATCAATTACAGGAAAAAAGTCTGTAAAAAATACAAGCACATGGAGGCTAAAGAATACACTACTTAATAACCAATAGATCACTGAAGAAATCAAAGAGGAAATAAAAAAAAATCTAGAAACAAATGACAATAAAGATCAGATCAGAAATAAATGAAAAAGAAATGAAGGAAACGATAGCAAAGATCAATAAAACTAAAAGCTGGTTCTTTGAGAAGATAAACAAAATTGATAAACCATTAGCCAAACTCATCAAGAAAAAAAGGGAGAAGACTCAGATCAATTGAATTTGAAATGAAAAAGGAAAAGTAACAGCTGACACTGCAGAAATACAAACAATCGTGAGAGATTACTACAAGCAACTATATGCCAATAAAATGGACAAACTGGAAGAAGTGGGCAAATTCTTAGAAAAGCACAACCTTCTGAGACTGAACCAGGAAGAAACAGAAAATATAAACATACCAGTCACAAGCACTGAAATTGAGACTGTGATTAAAAATCTTCCAACAAACAAAATCCCAGGACCAGATGGCTTCAGAGGCGAATTCTATCAAACATTTAGAGAAGAGCTAACACCTACCCTTCACAAACTCTTCCAAAATATAACAGAGGGAGGAACACTCCCAAACTCATTCTACGAGGCCACCATCACCCTGATACCAAAAGCAGACAAAGATGTCACAAATAAAGAAAACTACAAGTCAATATCACTGATGAACATAGATGTAAAAATCGTCAATAAAATACTAGCAAACAGAAACCAACAGCACATTAAAAGGATCATACACCATGATTGAGTGGGATTTATCCCAGGAATGCAAGGATTCTTCAGTATACGCAAATCAATCAATGTGATAAACCATATTAACAAATTGAAGGAGAAAAACCATATGATCATCTCAAATAGATGCAGAAAAATCTTTTGACAAAATTCAACACCCATTAATGATCAAAACCCTCCAGAAAGTAGGCATAGAGGGAACTTAACTCACCATAATAAAGGCCATATATGACAAACGCACAGCCAACATCGTTCTCAATGGTGAAAAACTGAAACCATTTCCTCCAAGATCAGGAACAAGACAAGGTTGTCCACTCTCACCACTATTATTCAAAATAGTTTTGGAAGTTTTTAGCCACAGCAATAAGAGAAGAAAAAGAAATAAAAGGAATCCAAATCAGAAGAGAAGAAGTAAAGCTGTTACTGTTTGCGGATGACATGATACTATACATAGAGAATCCTAAAGTTGCTACCAGAACACTACTAGAGCTAATCAATGAATTTGGTAAAGTAGCAGGATACAAAATTAATGCACAGAAATCTCTTGCATTCCTATACACTAATGATGAAATATCTGAAAGAGAAATTAAGGAAATGCTTCCATTTATCACTGCAACCAAAAGAATAAAATGCTTAGGAATAAACCTACCTAGGGAGACAAAAGATCTGTATGCAGAAAATTATAAGACACTGATGAAAGAAATTAAAGATGATACAAATAGATGGAGAGATATACTATGTTCTTGGAATGGAAGGATCAACATTGGGAAAATGACTATACTACCCAACGCAATCTACAGATTCCGATCAAACTACCAATGGCATTTTTCACAGAACTAGAACAAAAATGTGCACAATTTGTATAGAAACACAAAAGACCCTGAATAGCCAAAGCAATCTTCAGAAAGAAAAATGGAGGTGGAGGAATCAGGCTCTCTGACTTCAGACTATACTACAAAGATACAGTAATCAAGACAGTATGGTACTGGCACATAAACAGTAATATAATCAATGGAACAGAATAGAAAGCCCAGAGATAAACCCACGCACATATGGTCACTTTATCTTTGATAAAGGAGGTACTGGCACATAAAAAGAATTATAATCAATGGAACAGAATAGAAAGCCCAGAGATAAACCCACGCACATATGGTCACTTTATCTTTGATAAAGGAGGGAAGAATATACAATAAAGAAAAGACAGCCCCTTCAATAAGTGGTGCTTGGAAAACTGGACAGCTACATGAAAAAGAATGAAATTAGAACACTCCCTAACACCATACACAAAAATAAACTCAAAATGGATTAAAGACCTTCATGTAAGGCCAGACACTATCAAACTCTTAGAGGAAAACATAGGCAGAACACTCTATGACATAAATCACAGCAAGATCCTTTTTGACCCACCTCCTAGAGAAATGGAAATAAAACCAAAAATAAATAAATGGGACCTAATTAAATTAAAAAATTTTTGCACCACAAAGGAAAACATAAACAAGGCGAAAAGACAACCCTCAGAATGGGAGAAAATATTTGCAAATGAAGCAACTGACAAAGGATTAATCTCCAGAATTTACAAGTAACTCATGCAGCTCAATATCCAAAAAACAAACAACCCAATCCAAAAATGGGCAGAAGACCTAAATAGACATTTCTCCAAAGAAGATATACAGCTTGCCAAGAAACAAATGAGAGGATGCTCAACATTACTAATCATTAGAGAAATGCAAATCAAATCTACAAAGAGTTATCACCTCACTCTTGTCCAACATAGGAGCACCGCAATACATAAGGCAAATGCTAACAGCCATAAAAAGGAAATCAACAGTAACACAATCATAGTAGGGGATTTTAACACCCCACTTTCACTAATGAACAGATCATCCAAAATGAAGAGTTATCACCTCACTCTTGTCAGAATGGCCATCATCAAAAAATCTATAGACAATAAATGCTGGAGAGGGTGTGGAGAAAAGGGAACCCTCCTGCACTATTGGTGGGAATGTAAATTGATACAGACACTATGAAGAACAGTATGGAGGTACCTTAAAAAACTAAAAATAGAACTACCATATGACTCAGCAATCCCAGTACTGGGCATATACCCTGGGAAAACCATAATTCAAGAAGAGTCATGTGTCACAATGTTCATTGCAGCTCTATTTACAATAGCTAGGACACAGAAGCAATCTAAGTGTCCATCGACAGATGAATGGATAAAGAAGATGTGGCACATATATACAATGGAATATTACTCAGCCATAAAAAGAAATGAAATTGATTTATTTGTAATGAGGTGGATGGACCTTGAGTCTGTCATACAGAGTGAAGTAAGTCAGAAAGAGGAAAACAAATACCATATGCTAACACATATATATGGAATCTAAAAAAAAAAAAAGGTTCTGAAGAACCTAGGGGCAGGACAGAAATAAAGACACAGACGTAGAGAATGGACTTGAGGGCAGGGGGAGGGGGAAGCGTAAGCTGGGACAAATTGAGGGGGTGTCATTGACATATATACACTACCAAATGTAAAATAGATAGCTAGTGGGAAGCAGCCACATAGCACAGGGAGATCGGCTCTGTGCTTTGTGACCAGTTAGAGGGGTGGGATAGGGAAGGAGGGAGGGAGAAGCAAGAGGGAGGAGATATGGGTATATATGTATATGTATAGCTCATTCACTTTGTTATAAAGCTGAAACTAACACAATATTGTAAAGCAATTATACTCCAATAAAGATGTTAAAACAAAAATTATTAACATGCCTGCAGTCATATAATTAGAAAGACATATATACACAATTATAGTTAGGTTTATTTACCTTACTACTACAAGGGAGTGTGCACTATGGAGGAATCTCAGTAAAAGGTGCATTTTTGCATTTCCCGGATTATTCTAAAGAGAGATTAGAGAAGTGGGGAAGACTTCTGAATTAGATATTGTTAAGAAGGAGGAGAGGCTAGCAATTCAGCATTTGGGTATGTTATTAATTTAGGTAGGAGGAGCTAAGTAGCACTGGGCTATTGTTGGTAAGAATAACAATAACAGAAGAAACACTTGTCACCTATTATTAAAGCTACACTATGGGACTCTCCTGGTGGCGTAGTGGTTAAGAATCCACCTGCCAATTCAGAGGACACGGGTTTGATCCCTGGTCTGGGAAGATCCCACATGCTGCAGAGCAACTAAGCTTGTGTGTCACAACTACTGAGCCTGCACTCTAGAGCCCGCGAGCCACAATTACTGAGCCCGCATGCCACAACTACTGAAGCTTACACGCCTAGAGCCTGTGCTTCACAACAAGAGAAGCCACGACAATAAGAAGCCCACACACCACAGCGAAGGGTAGCCCTCTTCTTGACACAACTAGAGAAAGCCTGCACACAGCAAAGAAAACCCAACGCAGCCAAAAAAAAAAAAAAAAAAGGCTTCCCTGGTGGTGCAGTGGTTGCGCGTCTGCCTGCCGATGCAGGGGAACCGGGTTTGCGCCCTGGTCTGGGTAGATCCCACATGCCGCGGAGCGGCTGGGCCCGTGAGCCATAGCCGCTGAGCCTGCGCGTCCGGAGCCTGTGCTCCGCAACGGGAGAGGCCACAACAGTGAGAGGCCCGCATACCGCAAAAAAAAAAAAAAAAAAAAAAAAAAGCTATAGTATGACCTTGTATAGGAAAGGTGTTTGCTGGCCATTGCCATGTGGTAATGCAAATACTATTTACAGTTTGTTACCAACATTGCTGATTTTCACTGTCTCTGTGAATTAGAATACAGTTTAAAAGAATTCACTCAGAGTTTAACGTGGAGTCAAAGATATACACATAAAGACAAATGGAAGGGGAAGGAAGTTTGATCAAGAGTCTCCAAAGAAATGATTAAGAAGTGACATTTGAAGTGATCAGAGATTTTTCCAGAGAATTTTCTGGAATTGAGTAAAACATTATTCCTCAGATTAAAGTTCACTCCAGTACTGAGTAGTAGTAAATAACAACAACAACAACACTCTAGACATTAATAACAAGATGAAAAGAGGATATTTCATGTAATTTTAAACAATGTTAAGTTTCTGTATCTTTAGATTTGTTAGAACAAATTATAGGAATATGTATGTGAAAAATTAAGATAATGTCTAATATAATACAAATATAATAGCTCCTAAATATTCAAAGAAAAATTGGGAGTATTTTAAAAATTATCCTTCAAAGAGAAAACAAGGAAACAGAAGAATAAAAGCCAAAGAAAAGAAGAATAAAGAGTAAATTTGAGTTAAAATAGAAGTAATTGCAAATATGTCAGTCATTATGGTATATGTTAATTTACAGAAGACAGAGTATCCAAATGGACTTTTAAAAAAATATAGCTCAACAATCTTTATTTTAAAAAAATCACACAGACAAGTTAAACATCACAGGGATATTAAAAGTTATATCAGGCAAGTGCTAATCAAAACAAAACTGCTTTAGTTATAATAATAGCAGACAAGTTAGAATTTAAGGTAAAAATCTACAGTAGTGATAGAGGGAAAATCCACCAAGAAGGTTTAAAGATCATGAATTTATATGCATTTACCAATTGAAAACTGAAATATATAAAGCAAAAATTGACACAATTACAAAGAGAAATTGACAAATCCACAATTGAATGGGGAATTATACCACTCCTTTCTCAGAAACCAGTATAAGAAGCCAACAAAAATTAGTAAATATAGTAAATTTGAATAATAAGATTAGCAAGATCAATCTAACAGATTTTAAATACAACTTTGTATCCAATAAATAAAATATATATTACTTTCAGGTACTCATGGAATATTTACAAAAATTACCAACAAATGAGGTTTGACAAATTCCAAGAAAAAATGTTATAGATCATATTCTTTAACCACAGTTTGATTAGATTAAATAAATGATAAAAGTAGAGCACCTGCATTAAAACAAACAAGCAAATATGCAAAAAGTTTAGAAACTTTAAAGTGCACTCAGAAAGTCCACCTAGTTCAAGATGAACTGCAAACTAAACTCAAATCACTCCCTACCCACTTCACTTCTACCAATGCATGTAATTAATAAACCTGATAGTCATAAGACCAGGAACTCTGTTTCATATTACATAATAAGTTGCAGAAATCAAAGGGTTTTGTTAAAATATGGAGAAATAATGTACTTTCTAATTTCTAGAATCAAAGAAATTTTGAAAGAACTAAGATTACTTTTAAAAAATGTGGTACAAATAAAAAAGCCCTTTATTAAGAAAAGATAGTTTTTAACATGCTTGCAACATTTTGGTAAATGAGTGCTTTAAAGTACATACTGTGGTATCTTCTAATATTAAGTACTGAAATAATAGCTTATGGTAGTGAAGTTCCTGGATTATTTTGATCTCCTTCCACTTATATAATTGCATTTACCCAATTATAGCTTTAGCCCTCAGAATACTGTAACTTTTCCAAACTCCTGGTCAACTGAACATGTAGGAATAGCCAATTATTGTTTTTATTAATCATTCCCATGACCATTGTCTTTACTGAGGTTATTGTGTTGCTGACAAAAATTTTTTAAAAGCCCTGTCTTCATTTCCTATGTTGGGATTTTAGGAAATGTTGGTTTTTTTTTTTTTTTATAAACAAGTTCATAAGTACATAAGTCAAGTAGATGGAGATCAAAACATCCCCTTTGTTACTGGTAAGTTATTGGAGAACATGGCTTAAATGTGGATCAGGGATGGGCTTCCTGATATAGCATCCTAGCATTACCCAAACTTTCCCAATCAGAGCCACTGGCAACAATGAACAAAGATGGGCATCTCACTTAACAAAGGAGCAAAGCAGAACTTGGGCATTCTATAGACAGATTCCAGGGTGAGGGCACAGGAAAATTAAGGGGCATGGTAACATATCTATTTCATTCTTCTAAATAAATCAGTTAGATAAGAGACTTTGTCTGCAGACAGGAATGAGGAAAGGATGAGAGAGTTGGAGTGGTATCTGATGAAGCTTTTCAAGTTAGAATGAATCAAAATATTGAAGATGGAAAAAGAAACACTTCACATTTTCTTTGCTAATCAGTAAGCATAAATTTGTGCATAAACTCTTATTCTGAGAGTGTTTTATTGTTTCATCTCAAAAACAACGTAACAAGTGTCCAAACTCCCTCTTAAAGACTCAGGTGCAAAGACACTGGGCCTGCATAGAGTTTCCAAAGGCAAAGCTGGGCATGGTGTGGAGAGGGGCCAGATGGCATCAAGGGTAAGATCCCTGCTGAGGGTGGACTCAGGAAGAAAAATCATTGAAAAATCCAATAGGTCAGTGAGACACTAAGAGTAAAATATAAAAAGAAAATTCCACAGTAAACACAATAGAGAATTCCTGAAGCATGATTACATAGAGAGAGTGGATCTTTTGTGCAGCTACACCATAAATTGGGACTGTTTAAGGTGCAAAGTCAGTTGGAAAAATATGGAAGACAAAACTAGCTAAAGAACTAAGAATCTGGAATTCTAGTGACAGTCAGTTGAGGAGCTTTAGGGAATTATTTCCTTCTCAAGATAATTTCTCAAGGAAATCATTTCCTTCCCAGTTTCCTCATTTATTCAATAAGGAATTCATCATAGATTGGCTTCCAGTTGTAGAATTTCCATGGACTAGTCCATTATACAAAGACCACAATGAAAACTAAAAACAGAATTTTGAACTTTTACCAGAAAGATTATTGAAATATGCTTGCAGGAAGGATTCCACTGAAAGAAATATTATTTTATTTTAGTGTTTTCCATAGCTATGTATTCCTCAGGGTCAACAATTTGCCAGATATTGTTAAAGTGTTTTTCTTGTGCTCTGGAACATTTTCAGGAAGGTATGAATGTGATCAGATAGAATGCTAAATCTTAACCAGAGGAAAGACACCTTCTTGAAGAGAGTATCAGCATTTCCAAGGTGCCTTTATAATTTGAAAAATTATTTCAAAATGTAATTTTTGTATTTTAACTTGATTTATATTTTGAAAACAAAAATAAACCCTGCAGTTTTCATAATACAAAATACTGTCAGTTGAGTTTTAATGAAATCTTGACTGGTACGGTAGGATAGACTGAATAAACATTGACTCTCAAATAGAAATGTTTATTTCAGGTGGGAGCATGAGACAGATTTTGGAGGGGCAGACTGGGATATTAAAAAAAAGAGGTCAAAAATATATATGCCTTAGCTTGGATCCTGAAAGTTGAACCTGAGAGAGTATGCAGTAAGTTTATTTAGGAATTGTCCCAGGAATTTGGAGGGAGGAAGAGGGAAGAGTGAGAAGAGGAAGGAGAAGAAGCCAACATCAGGATGCTTTCTGCAACTGGGGTTCAGTTCTGTTGGGACCTCCTGATCAGATTATGAAATACCTTCTGAAGTATGGGAAGCTGAAACTTTTATCCATGGATTCTTACCCCCATTGGTTGAGGATTGTCCCAATCCTTACTTCTAGTGTATGTTTCCATGATGTTGTAAAAGGCCCTCAGAAAGAAAAAATAAAGCATGTGATGTACTTTTAAGGTAAGCTAAGTGACCATGAGGTGAAGCTGAGCTCACATAGAACTGACCGCCACAGCTACAGCACCAGAAGCACTTACTACAATAGGTATTCCTGGCCAATATTTAGAACTTTTCTTTGTTAAGTGAAATGACTTATTATAAAAGACGCAGACGTAGAGAATGGACTTGAGGACCTGGGGAGGGGGAAGGGTAAGCTGGGACAAAGTGAGAGAGTGGCATGGACATATATACACCACCAAAAGTAAAATAAATAGCTAGTGGGAAGCAGCTGCATAGCACAAGGAGATCAGCTCCGTGCTTTGTGACCACCTAGATGGGTGGGATAGGGAGGGTGGGAGGGAGACGCAAGAGGGAGGGGATATGGAGATATATGTATAGGTATAACTGATTCACTTTGTTACACAGCAGAAACTAACACACCATTGTAAAGCAATTATACTCCAATAAAGATGTTAAAAGAAAAAAAGACTTACTATAGAGTCTGATTATCTGGATAAATGCCTTAATTCTAGCCTCAGGCAAACATTTAATACATTTTCTTTCAGCACAAGTAAGCTCTAATTCACTTTCCCAACTGACTTTTCCATTCCCAAGTCTATCTTTTATATTATCTTGACAATTTAGAATATTCATTTGCATATTTCTAAGATCCTCTTTTTCCATTTCATATATCTCTTCACTCATTCAACAAACATTTACTTGCTTCCTATTACATGCCAGGAGGTGTGAGGCACTATGCTAGCACAGTGCTAAGCACTTCACCTGAATAATGTTATTTAATATCCTCAACAATCCTATGAAAGAGGTATCATTATTATTGCCATTTTACAGATGAGAACATTCAGATACAAAGATGTAAAGTAACTTGCCTAAAGCCACATGGCTACTAAATGCCTGAGGCAGCTCTATATCCTAGGCACAGAGCATAGTCTCTGTGCTCAGCCTGATTTGGGAAAAACAGTGTAGAAGTTTATTGTTCCCAGTATTTCACCACGTCTATATATATTGTGTACCCTCTGTTGTGTGACTTTGCTGATCCTCAGAGTAGAGGCATGGTATATTTCTTTATCCCATGAATGCTGGGTCTCGCCACGTGATTTGCATTGGCCAATGGAATATTTGCAAACGTGACATAAGCAAAAATTTTAAATTGGTTGCACAGTTGAGCTAGTGCTCTTACACTTTTTCCATGCATGTATGTAGGCTTAGCTTTGAAAGGGAGTTGGGTATTCTCTGGGATTTACCACAGCTAGAATATAGGGCTCCACAGAGGAAATGATAACTAGGGTGATGATAACTAGCTATCCCAATCTGTCTGGAACTGAGGGATTTCCTAGGAGGTGGAACTTTTAATGCTATCACCAGGATATCTCAGGGAAAACCAGCAGGGTTGGTCACCCTAGGCTGAAAAAATATTATGGACAAGTAGGCAGATTTTTTTTTCACCTACTCAATTGCTTTATCATTCTACATAAAGTAAAATTAAGGAGAAATTAGTGGAACTTAGGTGGTCATGAGTACATAGAGGAAAGTATTTGATATGTATGTACTTTGCTATCCAGATCCATGCAAAGATTTACCTTCTTAAAAATCTCTCCCCTGGAGTTATAACTCCACACATATGACTGCACATTTTGCTCACTTGAACACAAATTTTAAGTATACGGAATGCTTCATTCAGTCAGTAAGAGTGGCTCATACTGGCAATGGTTCAAAATAGAGGCGAGAGAGGCATATGAGTCTAGAGAGAGGACGGATTCTGATATAGCAGAATAAAAAGTTCAGTAAATTTTCTCCCCACAAAAATATAAAACTGGAGGAAATTCAGGGTTATGGAAATTGACCAAAATATTACAGCAAATTGAGAAGTATGTATTCTTTTAAAAAAGAAAAAGGAAACTGAGCTTTTTGTAATAACAATGAGGGTCTGTGACATTCCCTCCCAAAGCTACTCCCATCCCTCACCTCAGCTAAATCTGCACAGTGATACTACAAATGCAGGGTAATGCATAAAACAAGCAGCTTTGTTTCCAGAAGGGATGCCTCGATTTGGACCAGAACACAACCAGTGGCATCATCTAATAAAAATCATGACAAATGGCACATGAATTGGGAAGCAAATGAATTTAAGTGACAATGAATTGGGAAGACAAGAGGTTCAGTTAGCCTGAGGTTACAGTTCTGGCTAGGACAAACAATGGAATAGCAAACTAGCCAGAAATTTTACAGGGATATATTGGAAATAAGGCATCCATAGAGTGCTTTTTTTTTTTTTTTTTCTTTTTTTTTGTGGTACGCAGGCCTCTCACTGTTGTGGCCTCTCCCGTCGCAGAGCACAGGCTCCAGACGCACAGGCTCAGCGGCCATGGCCCACGGGCCCAGCCGCTCCGCGGCACGCGGGATCCTCCCGGACCGGGGCACGAACCCGTGTCCCCTGCATTGGCAGGCGGACTCTCAACCACTGCGCCACCAGGGAAGCCCCCATAGAGTGCTTTGATAAGCCTTCCACACATCTGCACAGGAAAGACTGGAGAGAGCCCAAGCTATCCACACATTCACGGGTGATCTTGTATTGCATAAAGCTGCACAGGAGACATGAGAGAGCTCAGGGAAAAATAAAATCTGGGCAAATTTAAAAATTGCCTGAACTTTGAATGGACTCCTCAGCACCAAAACATCTCCACCAACATAGGGTGGAAACTTTTTTGGCTTGAGGAGTTTGAGAACAAATTCTGACCAATCAATGGCTAACTACTGCGCTATGTAAAAACAGAGATGTGACTCCTAGGTAGTCAGGCTTAAAAGTAAAACCAAGAATTTTTTTAAAATGTTGAACAAATATATCAGTAGCCACACAATGTAGGGAAACAAATTCCATAAATATAGTTCAGGTAAGTTACTAAACAAACAAGAAATAGCAACCACAAACTTTGAGTGGGATTACAGTCCACATTTGCTACAATATGTAATCAAAAATGTCTGGTTGTCAACAACAAAAAAAATTATAAGACATGGAAAGAAACAAAAAGCATATCCCATTCTCAGGAAAAAAGAAACTGTTGGTCTTCCCTGGTGGTGCAGTGGTTAAGTATCTGCCTGCCAATGCAGAGGACACAGGTTTGAGCCCTGGTCCAGGAATATGCCGCAGAGCAACTAAGCCCATGCACCACAACTACTGAGCCTACGCTCTAGATCCTGCGAGCCACAACTACTGAGCCTGTGTGCCACAACTACTGAAGCCCGCACACCTAGAGCCTGTGCTCCTCAACAAGAGAAGCCACCGCAATGAGACGCCCACGCACTTCAATGAAGAGTAACCCCTGCTCACCACAACTAGAGAAAGCCGTGCACAGCAACAAAGAACCAAAGCAGCCAAAAGTAAATAATTAAATTAATTAATGTATATTAAAAAAAAAAGAAACTGTCTCTGAGGAGGCCCACATTTTGGATTTATCAAGTAAAGACTCCCATGGAACTGTTAAATATATGTTCAAAGAACTAAAGGAATTCTGCTTAGAGAATTAAAAAATAGTATGACAACAATAAGTCAACAGACAAGGAATTATGACAAAGGGATGGAAGTTTTTAATTTGAGAAATTTGAGAATTGAAAAGTAAAGCAAAAGAAAATGAAATTTTAGCAGGGGTGCTAAACAGAAAATTTGAAGTAACAGAAGAATAAGTGATATTGAAGATATATTAAAAGAATTTATCCAGTTTGAAGAACAGAGTAAAAAATGAAGAAAATTGAACAGACCCTAAGAGTCCTATGGGACAATATCAAGCATACCAATATATGTGCTATGAAAGTCCTAAATGGAGAAGAGGGAGAAAAGGACAGAAAAAAATTAAAGAATGATTGAAAACTTCCCAAATCTGATGAAAAACTCAATGTAAAGATACAAGAGACTCAACAAATCCTAAGTAGAATACAAACTCCCAAATTTTATACCTAAACACAACCTAGTAAAACTATTGAAAGCCAAAGAAGAATCTTCAAGGCATCAAAAGAAAAATAATTCATCACACCCAGGAAATTTAAAAATACCATTAAATGACTGAATTTTCATAAAAAATTATGGCGTTGAGAAGGCAATGAAATGACATAGTCAAGTACTGAAAAAGTAACTGTCAACAAAGAATTCTCTCCTAAGCAATATATAGACATTCTAGGACAACAAAAGACTGAGGGAATTTTTTGTTAGGAACCTTGCCTTATGAGAAATACTCAAGAAAAGATACCAGGAGGTAAACTAAATCTACACAAAGACATGCAAAACACTGGAAAAGGTAATATATGTATAAATATTAAAGACTATATAAAGGAAAAAATATATATCAATATATCAATATTTATATAGTTAAATATAGACCTAAAATTACATAAAATGATCACTTTAATACTGTAATTTTACTGATGGCTTTATAACATATATGTAGCAATAATAGCACAAAGAGGAGGGAGGAAGCAGAACTAAACTGAAGCAAAATTTCTATATTTTACTGGAATTACATTCATATTAACCTGAAGTAGATTGTGATAACAACATGCATATTGTAATCCCTAGAAAGACCACCAAGGAAAAACTAAAATAAAAATGTAGGGATAAAACCAACAAAATAATTACAATAGTACACCAAAAAGTATGTTCAACAAAAAAGAATACATAAAGAAGGAACAAGGAAAACACACATAAGACATATAGAAGATAAGCAGCAAAACGCCAATTATAAATACAACCCTATCAATAGTTATATAGTCCAATGTTAGTGGACTAAACATGCCAACCATAAGGCAGAGAGTGTCAGAACATATTAATCAAAAAAGACACAACTATTTTCTGTCTATAAGAGATACACTTTAGTTTCAGAGACACAAATAGTTTGAAAATAAAAAGATGGAAAAAAGTAAAGCATGAAACCATAATCCTAAGAAAGCTGGAGTGGCTATATAACAAAATAGATTTTAACACATAAAAAATCTCCCTACAAAGACAAATATTTAACAATGATAGAAATAATCAATCACCAGGAAACTAAGCAATTAAAAATATAAATGTACCAAACAATAGAACCTCAATATACATGATGTAAAAACTGACAGGATTGAAAGGAGAAATAGACAATTCAAAAAAAATTGGAGACTTAAATACCCTATTTTCCATAATTGATAGAACAATAAAACAGAAAATTAACAAGGACAGAGAAGATGTGAATAACACTACCAACCAAATTGACTTAACTGACATTTATAGAAAACTACCAACCAAATTGACTTAACTGACATTTATAGAAAACCCCACCAAACAACAGCAGAATAGACGTTCTTTTCAGGCACATGTGGGACATTCTTTAAGATCTCTAAGATAAATCATATGCTAAGCAAAGTCTCAATAAATCTTAAAGAATTAAACTAATACAAAGTATGTAATCCAATGACAATGGAAATTAAATTAGAAATTAATAATAGAAAAAATGTTGGAGATCCTTAAACATATGGAAATTAAACAAAATACTTCTAAATGACACATGGGTCAAAGAAAAAAACATAAGGGGAAACAGAATGATTTTGAATAATTAAAATGCAAACAGAAACTACTAAATTTATTGAATGACACTGAAGAAGTGATTAGAAGTATTTATAGTTTTTTAAACACCTATACTGAAAAGAATAAAGGTTTCAAACCAGTAACTTAAGATTGCATCTTATGAAACTAGAAAGTGTAGAGCAAAGTATACCCGAAGCAAGCAGAAAGAAGGAAGTAATAAAGATAAAAGCAGAAATCAATGGCATAGAAGCAGTAAAGTTATAGAGAAAATAACTGAAACCAAAGGTTGGTCATTTGAAAAGATCAACAAAATTGACAAAGATTCAGACAGACTGACCCAGAAAAAAGATAGAAGACACACGTCAACAAAATCAGGACTGAAAAAGGAGACATCGCCACCAACCCTACAGATATTAAAAAGACTACGATGAACAACTTTATACTACCAAATTAGTCGACTTAGACGAAAAGGAAACATTTCTAAAAAGATACAAATAACCACAACTGACTCAATTAAAAAATGAATAGGCATATAAAAAAAGAAATTGAATTCTCAATTGCAAACCTTCCCAGGACAGCCACCACCTAGAGTATGACCAGTTGCTGAGGCAGAGAGAAAGAGAAAGTCCTACATAGGACTGGCAAATCCACTTTAAAAAACAAAAAACAAACAAAGAAAAACTTTCCACAAAGAAAAGCCCAAGTCCAGAAGGTTTTCACTGGTGATTTCTAGTAAATATTTTAAGAAGAAATAATACCAAAAATTCCAAATTCTTTTGAAAAATAAAGGAAGGTTCAATTTCCAACTCATTCTATGAGGCTAATATTTTCCTGATACCAATGTCTGACAAGTCACACAAAAAGTAAAGCACAGGCCAATGTCCCTCATGAAGAGAGATACAAAAATCCTTTTTAAAAAATTATCAAATTGAATCCAGCAACATATTATAAAAGATTATCCACCATGACCAGGTGGGATTTATCTCAGTAATGCAAAATTAGTTTAACTTTCAAAAATCAGTTAGTGTGATAAATGATACTAACAGAATAAAGGAAAAAATGATCATCTCAGTGAATGAATAAAAAGGCATTTGACAGAATTCAACTACTATTCATGATAAAGACTCTCAACAAAATATTAAAAAGAGGAACTTCTTCAACCTGATAAAAGGGCTGTGAGTGGAAAGAGACTGCATACAGACAAGGGAGAACTTATTTGGGTGATGAAAATGTTCTAAAACTATATTGTGGTTATGGCTGCACAACTTTATAAATATACAAAAACTTGTTGACTTGTACACTTAAAACGTATGCATTGGGGCTTCCCTGGTGGCGCGATGCAGGGGACACGGGTTCGTGCCCCGGTCTGGGAGGATCCCACATGCCGCGGAGCGGCTGGGCCCGTGAGCCATGGCCGCTGAGCCTGCGCTTCCGGAGCCTGTGCTCCGCAACGGGAGAGGCCACAACAGTGAGAGGCCCGCGTACCGCAAAAAAAACACCCAAAACGTATGCATTCATGTTATATAAATGTTATCTCAATAAAGCTGTAAAAATTAGTATCCAGTAAGGGGTAGATGGTGGGGAGATTTAGATGAAACAAGTTAGGCAATATACTGATAATTGATAAAGCTAGGTTATAGATAAAGGCAAGTTACTACACTAGTCCCTCTACTTTTGTGTATGTTTGAAATCTATCATAATAAAAAATTGGCTTAAAAAAAATAAAAGTGTCTGGGGGAAAAACAACAACTGGCAGCTATAGAGGGAGCAAGTGTAACGTGAAAACATATCTTGGGTCATTCTGACATTCTCCCTCTCCTTTGGGAAGCACCTTCTTAAGTTTCGAGATGTTTTACATAGTTCTTTCTTTGGTTAGTGCATTTGATCCTAATATTTGAAGAGAGGAAGATAGTATTATCTCTGCTATGTAGATGAAGAAATCACAGTTCACGGTGACAAAAATAGAAAGGGGTGAATCTAAGGACAAAGTCTGGGTGCTCAGTGCTCTGTCCACTGCACTGTGATGCCCCTTGCACTAGGCCTAGGACAAGGCTGGACCCAAGCTAAATTGTGTAGTAGCTAAGACTTGTCTTCTGTGTCCTCACAATTTCCCACCTCTTTGAGACCTCTTTTCTCCTCACTTGCCTTCACTGACATCTCTTAACCTAGCCCTACACTCCCTGTCCCCTAAAATACACCTACACATTCTATTTTGATACTCTTTGAAAAGTAGTCCTTTTCAGTTAGTACTCCATACTCTACTTTTCCTCCATCTCACCTTCCCTACGCCATCAGGATCCTCTCTTTCAATTCTTTGTTGAAAATACTTAAAAAAATATTCACTCCAAAGGATTACTAGATTAATGCAAGTAGATTAATACTAGATTAATGCTCATTTTCCCAGAAGTATGTACATATTAACAGAGGCCAAAAAAATCATAAAGGAATACTTGTCTTACTGAAAAACTTTAAGGTTCTATAGAACGTTGATAGGGAGAATACTTGGAGGTAAGGAAGAACCTTCTTGGGCCTTGTATTACCTTCCAGCCCATATATTAAGACAAACTTTATACCAACTTGTCATTAATAGACATTGAGGATGGTGAACAAATAAGCATTAGTACAGTAAACCAAGCTTCTGTTTATTCATGATGGAAAATGATCTTCCATTGTCTAAAGAATATGAACGTGCTATGGCAAGCCAGTTATAAATGGATCTGGTGTAGATATAACAGCACAGCAGGTGGCGGACAGCGTTTGGAATTTGTCTAGGGGCCTTTTCCGTTCTTCAGTGTGGAGATGTTCAGTGACCTTAAAGATCATTCTTACCTTCAAATATGTCTCAGTGAATCAGAATATTAGATATTTTGTTTAAGGTGGGTATTTTTCTCAGAGTTCTCCCCACAATTCTTTCCAGTTCAGTCTCTGCTCTTTGATCCACTCTCTTGAACACTTTTGTTCATTGAGGTCACCATGTTGCATTGAATATGTGCATATTTATTGATTCATCCAACAAATATTTCTGGGCACCTACTACGTGTCAACACAATTCTGGGTGAATGAGAAATCAGCAGTGATCAAAATAAAGGAAGATCTTGCCCTTGTAGCAGGAGGCAAAGGTGAGGGAGACAGACAATAATACTGTAAAAGATACATGATATAGGATGTTAGGAGCTGGTAGCTGCTAGGAAAGCTTAGCAGTGCATATGACCTAACATTGCGTTGGGGTGTTTGAGCAGCTGTAAAGAGGTCAGTGTGGCTGATGAATGGGATGGAGGTGGGTGGGGAAGAGGAGTAGAAGATAAGGTTCATAATAGATTACACAGGGCATGGTAGAACTCTGAAAAGTCTGACCCTTCCTCTGAGTGTAACGCAGAGCCTTTGAAGACTTTGAGCAGAGGAGTGGAATCATCTTATTTATATTTTGTAAGAATCACTTCAGTTGCTATGTAGAGATAAGAAGAAATGTAAAAGGAGAGAGATTAACTATAAGGCTATTAGAAGAAACTAGGTGAGAGGGGATGGTCCGGAGTGGCAGTAGTGGAGATAGGGAGGAGTGTTCTTATTCTGGTTATAGTAAATATAGATTCAAGAAAATTTTCTTCACTTGGGAATAGGTCTATCTCCCTCCCTAAACTAGGATCTGGGCATTCCTGAACACACCGTTTTCAATAAAGGTGTAATTAATGAATTAAGAAATGAATGAATGAATATTGGGTAGTTATGATCAATCTGAAACAGGGAATAAAAGCTATTTCAAGACAGTATGGCCACAATAATCATTATCTGTGGCCACAAGCTGATAACTGTTGTAGAGAACAGCTATAATCATCTTTGGATACAGAGGCTACTGGTAATTTTCATTTGGCAATATCTGAAATAGATATTTTCAGAATAGAATTGGAAAGTTTTCTGCCTGAGAGTTGTCCTCAGTAAACGCATAAAATGAATCTCCCTTCATTCAGCAGCTGTTGTTAAGGAAATGTGTGCAAACAACATACAATTTTGAATGCTATTAAGTTCCTCAAATATGGTGAGTGGTTGACAGGCCATAGCAATAGCCTTCTAACTCTTATCCTACCTCCAGTCTCCCTTGTTCCCATAGACCTCCTGTACCACTCCCAGGGCATCCTTTCTAAAGCACACTTCTGCTTAAGACCTTTCAACAACCTTTGATTGTCTTCTCACTTAAGAAAAATTTTCTCAGCCTTGGCATCCAAGGCACTTCAAAATATTTAGCTTTACATTTTCAACCATTACCTAAACTCAGGACAAGTATACTTATTATTGAGAGGAACTTAATGCTGTGTTAAGAGGAGGTTCTCAAGCTGAGCTTCCTGGGTTCAAATCCCAGCTGAACACAAGAATTAACCTCTCTATGGGCTTCCCTGGTGGCACAGTGGTTGAGAGTCCGCCTGCCGATGCAGGGGACACGGGTTCGTGCCCCGGTCCGGGAGAATCCCGCATGCCGCGGAGCGGCTGGGCCCGTGAGCCATGGCCGCTGGGCCTGCGCGTCCGGAGCCTGTGCTCCGCAAGGGGAGAGGCCACAACAGAGAGAGGCCCGCGTACCACACACACAAAAAAAAGAATTAACCTCTTTAGTCCCAGTGTCAGCCTTTGGGAAAACAGAGAATAGTAATAGTTTCTACATTATGCCTTGAGAGGATTTATTTAGATAACAAATGTAAATCCTGCTAGACTGTAAGCTCCATGAGGGCAAAAACCATATTTATTTTATACCACACTGAACCCCAATGCCATGTATATAGCAGACACTGAATTTATATCCAGTGAATAATTTTATAATTGAGTGTGTAATATCTGCCTGTACTTTTCTGAAATCTGAGGACATTATAGTCATTCTTCTCAAGAAGCTCACTTTCTGGTTAAGGAAGACAAACAATAAACAAATCTGCAAATAAATATATTCAATTTCAGATATTGATAAATGCCACTTAAAAAATTAAAATGAGGTAATATACAGCCGTGCCTGGTTTTGTGGCCATGGAAGAACTCTGTGAGGAAGTCACATATGAACTGAGATCTAATATTGGGAAACAAAAGTCATGCAAAACAATGGGAGGTGAGGATATTATGGGTGGAAGGAATCTGAAGTGAACAGGTTCTGAGGCAGGTATGTTCAATGAACAGAGGAAAGACCAGCACACCCAGGTCAGGTCAGTGGTCATGGTGAGAATAATACAAATTGAGTTGAAACTGGTAGGCGGGGCTCTTTGGCTAAGATAAGAAGATGAAATTGTATTTTTAGTGTAATAGGAAGCCACTGGAATTTTTTAAGCAGAGGCATGATCACAGTTCCTGAGCAGTTGTGTAGAAAATGGATTTTAGGGAATAAGAGTAAAAGCAGGGAATTGGTTAAGAGCTCATACTGTAATCCATGTAAGAGATTATAGTGGTTTGTCTTTGTCTGATACAATGGAAATGTAGAGAAAGGAAAGATTTAGAATACAGTTTGAAGGTAGAAGCAAAGGAATGAGAGGAGTCAAGGATGGTCTCATTCAGGGCCACATTACGTCTTTTGTGGACTCTTCCACCGTGAAAATAATATTTAAAATTATATTTATGACTATACTGGTATAAAGACAAATATAATTCAAGCTGGGTTATATTACTTTTCTTTCTGGTTGTAAAAGAAATTAAAATATTTTCATGGACCCTCTAAAAGTATTGTGGGTCCTAAGCACTGTGTCTAATACATAAATTGACTCTGGTACCATTTAAAAAAAAAAGTTTCAGGTGTATAGCATTATAGTTCAGCATCTGTACACGCTACAGAGTGATCACCACCACAATCTAGTTACCAACCCTCACCGTACAATTTGGTCCCTTCACCCATTTTGCCCACCCCCTTGGGTAACCACTAATCTGTTCTCTGCATCTATGATTTTGTTTTTATTTTATTTTGTTTGTTAAGGGGTTTTTTGTTTGTTTTGTTTTTATATTTCACATATGAGTGAAATAATACATTAATTTTCTATCTCCATCTGACTTATTCCATTTAGGTCCATCCATACTGTCTCAAATGGCAGGATTTTATCCTTTTTTATGACTAAGTAATATTCCATTGTGGGGATCTTCTTTATCCATTTATCCATCAATGGACACTTAAGTCATCTCTGTATCTTGGTTACTCTAAATAATGCAATGAACATAGAGGTGCATATATCTTTTCTAATTAGTGTGTTCATGTTCTTCAGAAAAATACTCAGAAGTAGAATAGTGGGGTCATATGGCAGTACATTTCTTAAATTTTTGACGAATCTCCATAGTTTTTTCCATAGTAGCTACACTGATTTACAGTCTCACCAACAGTGTACAAATGTTCCCTCTTCTCCACATCTTCTCCAACATTTGTTTTTCCTTGTCATTTTGATAACAGCCATTCTAAGAGGTGTGAGATGATATCTCATTGTGGTTTTGAATTTGCATTTTCCTGATAATTAGTGATGTTAAGCAACTTTCCATGTCCCTCTGGGCCATCTGTGTGTCTTCTTTGGAAAAATGTCTATTCAGATCCTCTGCCCATAGCCTGGCTCCATTTTTAACATAAAAGAATAAAAAGCTGGACTTCCCTGGTGGTGCAGTGGTTAAGAATCTGCCTGCCAATGCAGGGGGCACAGGTTCAAGCCCTGGTCCGGGAAGATCCCACATGCTGCAGAGCAACTAAGCCTGTGCACCACAACTACTGAGCCTGCAATCTAGAGCCCATGAGCCACAACTACTGAGCCTGCGTGCCACAGCTACTGAAGCCTGTGCACCTAGAGCCTGCGCTCCACAAGAGAAGCCACTGCAATGAGAAGCCCACGCACCGCAACGAAGAGTAGCCCCGGCTTGCCGCAAATAGAGAAAGCCTGTGCGTAGCAGCAAAGACCCAACACAGCCAAAAATAAAATATAAATAAATAAATAAATTTATTAAATATATATATATATATATATAAAAGAATACAAAGTTTAGTAGAATACATTTGAAAATCATAAGACCTTAATGCATATTAACTATCAAATTATTATTAGTATTATTATATATTGGACATGGTCTATGCTTCCTAATCTGTGTGAATTTGCTCGTGTCGCTTCTTAAATTTCTCTTTACCTGTCAAAAACTCATCCATTCTTCAATGCCCAAACCAAATGCCAGCTCTTATGTTAAGTCTTTCCTGAATCCTCCACTGGTCTTGATTTTTCTCTTTGACCACACAAGTCCATACTGATACCTGTCTCATGGCTCTACTTAGAGTCTGCTCTTAATTTATGTATGTCTCTCCCTTACAAGCTTTTTAGCTCCTTTTAATGCTTGGTGATATATCTTACACCATGGCTCTATCTCTTACTTGGCCTAGCCAAGTGTCTTGCAAAGAGTAAAGCCTCGATAAATATTTGTTGACTTGAATATCAAAGAAAACAGCCAGTCAGCCAGGTACTCTCACCAAAGCCTGTTGGGGCAAAACTAGTCTCCAGTATTGCTGCCCAGACACTGGCACATAATTACTTTGAGACCATCTATTAAGGAACAAAATGCAAAAAAAAAAAAAGGAGTGCCAATTGTGACTCCCCACTTTGCAAACGATGCTGCCAGGCTTCTAAATAACAACTTCGTGGAGCAGCCATCCAAAGCACCATCTGGAGTGCAGACAGAGACTTGTACCTGTTGACTCCCAGAACCATAAATCTAGAGCCTTGGCTAATCTCCATCGTAGTTAATGATGACTGTGATCTATAGCAGCTGAAAGATAAGGATTCTGATTAGACATAGAAAAGAAATTAGATCCTGAGTAAATGGAAACATTATTCATTTAAATCACATTTGTTCTAGTACTTATTTTATACAAGGCACTGTGCTTGGCTTTGTGGAAAACAGAACAAGATGGAAGATCCAGTACTTGTTCTCAATGGGACTTTTCTATAGCAGAGGATAGAGCTGGGGGGGTGGGGTGAAAGATATTGGTGGGCTGACACGTGTAAAGATAGCTCTATCTGTGTCCTCAATGAGAAGAAGTTACTATTTAGCTTCAGCATGGAAATTGTTACGTGACCTTGGATAAATCAGCCCAAATTCCTGAACTTCAATTTTTCTCTCTGGAAAAAATCTACTCGTTTGTCTACCAGGAATGCTGGCTGGTTTCACTACTTAGTAAACAAAATAATTTTTGTGCTTTTCCATAATTTAGAGGTTATTATTGCTCAGTTTTCAGTTAAATACATGAATTGCATTTAAATATGCAAGCTACTATTTTGAAGAATTAATACCTCAGTAAATTAACAAACAACCACAGTTGAAAAAATTAATTCATATATTTATCAACAATTACTTATGAAGCACCAACGAACAGCAAGGCATTTTGATCGGTGTGAATCAGTGGTTCTCAGAAAGTGGCTATTTCGTTCCTTAGGGAACATCTGACAATGTCTAGAGATATTTCTGATTGTATGTTATGTCTTATGCTTTCTGACAAATAGGGATTTTTTTTTTTTATACAGTTCCCTTCTCTCGGAAGATCTTTCTTAGCATCTCCTCTCAACCAACCTTTTCCTATTGAAATAACCAAGACAATTACAATAGACCCTTGAACAACGCGAGTTTGAACTAAACTGGTCCACTTATATGCAGATCTTTTCCTATAAATATGTACTACAGTATTACACGATCTTAGTTTGGTTGAATCACACAATACAGAACCAAGGATACAGAGGGCCAATTGTAAAGTTATACATGAATTTCCAACTGTGCAGAGGGTTAGTGTCCCTAACCTCCATGTTGCTCGAGAATCAACTGTAATTTTCAACTGGGGGTATGAAGAGAGGAGTCATGTATTGATAATTATAGGCCAGATAAACCTTTGTTGTGGAGGGCTGTCCTGGGCACTAAAGGATGTTTAGCAGCATCCCTCACCTCTACCCACTAGATGCTAGTAGCACTTCCCTAGTTGTGGACAACAAAATGTCCCCAGACTTGTCAAACATCCCCCGGGAGGGGGGGAATGATCACATCTAGGTGGGGACCACTGGTATAGAGGAATTAGAAAGAACTAAGAGGTGTGGTGAAGTTTTGTAGAAACAGACCCTTGTGCGTACTGCTATGGGGACTAAAGCCATTTTGCACTCTTTGTCAAAAGCCTTAAAAAATGATCATAACCTTTGGGCTGTTAATCCCACTTCTAGGGAATCTATAATAAAGAAATAATCCTAGAAAAATATTTTTAAGTGCCTAAATGTTTAATTTTCCTTGAGGAAACAGGTAAGTAAATTCTAGAATTGCTACATTATGGAATATTATGCAAAAACTAGAAGATGTGTTTAAGAAGAGATCTCTCTGATGTTGAGTGGATAAAAAGCTGGCTGTTAAACCACAACTACATAAGCAATACTCAGTAAAAAACAAAACAAAACAAAAAAATGTCAAAAAATTTTAATAGTACTGTTTTTAGATGCAGGACAAATATGGTTATTTTATCCTTTTTTATTGCATATTTTAATTCTTGGTATATATCAATATAATCAATTATTTTTTATTTTTATAAGTCCGAGTCAATGTGAAATAATTATGGGGTATCATTGGTCATATCTCTCTGTAATGATGGATTGAGCATTACAATGCTTTCTTCAAGCCTCTTATGACATAGTCCTGCAGAAAAGATATTGGCTCTATTGTTGGCATCCTGCTTATGGGTAGAAAAGAGCAAATGATCAGTAGTTAGTTCTCCTTTTGCTCTAAAATTTGGCATTCAAGACAAACCACTGATGAAATGCATTTGCATTTGAATTATGTCCACTCCAGAGCCAATCCCAGGTCTCTTCCAAAAGCTTTTTATGTGTGATGTGAGTTCTTGTTCAGTTTGTTCCAATAGTGAGGCTCTCTTCAGAAAAATGACTTCCAGTTTAGCTGAGTGAGGTTAAGGCCTGCCAGGAGAAAGCCATCACTTTATGAATATGAAATGTCCATAAAAGAGACAGATTCAGTAACTCATTCCTCAGAAGAGATGTTGATAGTGCCAGAAATTAGATTGCAATGGTGTAGCTTCTAATGTCTATTGCAAACACTGTTTTATAAAACATGTAACTGTATATATTTGTTGTCATCAAATATTCTGTTTTCTAGATGCTAATTTATGAACAACTTGGAATCAAGCAAGATGTTTAAAAACATAGTATTAATGTGTAGGAGTTGTTTTTATAATCCATAGAAAATTTTTCCCAATATTAAATTAAATCATAGGCAAAAATGCTTGAAAAGGACACACACACACACACACACACATCATATGTGACTTCTTCAACAATTACACTTGAAAACATAATTAGTTCCTTTCTCTGTAGTCATACCTCATTTACTCAATGCAGTAGTACTTTGAAAACTGATCTTTTCCTTAGCTATGCTGAGTTTGCATGTAACTGGATGCATCAGAATATCCATGTTTTTCTTACATGCCATGGGAAAGTGACAACATCTTTTCTTTGTGGTTTTGGTTAACATTTACATACCCTTCCCAAAACACCACTGATGGGAATGCAATGATATGCTTCACATATGAAATGCTCTACTAAGGATGCCGCCCAAGAAGATCAGAAAGCCCACTGTGAGAGCAGAGTAAGTCGTTTTCAATATGAAATTGCAGCCAATGCCTGGATTCATCCCCCGTCAGACACAGTGTGCGATGATTCATCCTTTTCTACTCCTAAGGAGGTTCTGTCAGACTTGCAACTGGTGAGTGGTAAGAAGGAATGATCTGCAGATGCATGATTATCCAGCCTGGCCACGTCACGGTTTTAGTGCACGTTCCAATCCCCTTCCCACCTAACATTTCAAATTCATGTGACTGCCTCTCCTTTTTCACACATATCTTCTTTTGACTCTCATCCTCTATCCAAAGACATTTGAAAGGAGTTGTGTTTCAGGGAACACCACACAGAAATTAAGGTAAGAGATTCGTTATTTTGGACAAGTCATGATGAGCATTACACACCCACAATGCATTGAGCTCTTGCATGTAAAGTGATAAGCACATTGCAATCTGATGTTTTCTGCTTTTTAATCCTTGAAACAACCTTACAAAATCGACTCTATTTTTCTCATTTTACATATTTAGAAACGATGGCACAGAGACCCTCAAGTTCTCATAGCTGCAATAAATGGGATAAGCTGGGATTTTAAGAAGAGTTTTTTGGGTCTCTAGAGAAATTTTTTAACCTTTCTGTGTTTCAGTAACAAAGTTCTGAAATAATCTAGAGTTTATAGCTATTCTGTCCCTCCAAGGCACCATTCTCTTCAGGTCAATTGAGCAAGGCCTCTACTGCACTTGGCTTTGTATCCAAATGCTCTTTAGCTTTCCCGAAAAAATCCAACAGTGAGCCTCCAAAGATGTGGATACATACCAAGGTTGTAATTATGTTTATTACATACTAAGGATGTGCCTCCAAGAGGGTTTTTCAGAAACAAAGGGGCCAGAGATGTAGCTGAGGTTACACTGAAAAAAGACCTACATCAGAAGATGAAAATACATAAATCTGAAGGAGTGACTGAAATCTCAGACACTGCAGATTACCGTGATAGTATCTGTGACTCTGAGGCATGTTTCCCAAGATTTATTTACAGAGCAGACTTTACCAAAATATGAAGCATAGTATAATTGTAGCCATTCATCCTTGTCTCTCCTTTCTGTGTTAGTATTTTCCAATTTTCCTTCCTCCAAATTATTACCAAGACATGGGGTTTCAATGTTGTACCACTTATACAAATATTTGCATTAAAATGGGCCACGGGATAAAGCAGTTTTGAAACAAAGGAATACATTCTAGCAGTAAGACTTTAGGCATCTGGCTGGCATGTTGGGGGCAAGGAATTTCCCAGGACCCTACAAATCACTAGCTATTCAGACAATGCAGGAGAACAGAGACCACTAGATTTTCTATGTTCTCTTTTCCCCAAAAAGCTGTCCTTAAGAAAGTTCTTGGCACACAGAAAATAATCAGCCACTGTATCTTCATCTCCAGCCTTCAAACTCCCCTGAGTTCCTGCTTTCCATGTTTAACTTCCCATTACAAGTCTTCACCTCAATATTAGATGGACATCTCAAATCCATGTACACAACTGAATACAAGCCTTCTGCCCCTAAACCTAATCCTCTTCTTGTTTCTCATTTTTTGACGTCACACAAGAGTCTTCAGCTCTTCTCATGCCCTTGGAAGATTCAAACTAAGTTTGAAGTTCTACTCCTGAAACATATCCTATACACTGTTGTACAATCTTCATTGTCAAGTCTCTGATTTAAGCCTTCATCATCTCTTGCTTGGATTTCTAAAAAGCTTCCTATGTGATGTGCTGCCAAAGTCGCTCTCCTTCTATCCATATCCCACCTTGCTACTAGAAATACAGTTGACCCTTGAACAACACAGGGGTTAAGGGTGTTGATCATCTTAGCAGCCGAAAATCTGCAGATAAAATTTATAATCAGCTCTCCATGTAAGCTGTTCCTCCACATCCTTGTTTCTACATTCACAGATTCAACTAAAGCAAATTGTGTAGTACTGTAGTATTTACTATTGAAAAAAATCTGTGTATCAGTGGACCGGTGCAGCTCTAATCTGTGTTGTTCAAGGGTCAAGTATACTTGTAAAATAGAACCGATCCTGTTAATCTTCTGCTTGAAAACATTTATTCTATAGGCCACATCAGATTCCAAACTCTTTCCTATGAGTCAAAGCTGTTTAAAATCTGCCCTCATTTACTTCTCTGTCTCAAATGGGCATACTCTTTACTGTCTCAGCAGCTCACAAAACTCAAGTGTGAAAAACTCTAGGTTTTCTTTTTTTCCTATAATCAAAAAATGGTCTCAAGTGACCATTTCCACACTGTACTAAATCTTGAAATTTAGTACAGTTTACAGGAGTAGAGTTTACAGAAGTAAACTCATTTACTTCTGGATTTTTCCCTATTCCAGTCCAGTAATTTCCTAGTCTCTTCTAGTTTAAACCTTAATATAATTTGGTATTTTCTCCCTCCTCAGTCCCTTCCAAGTGTTCTCTGCTTCTCCCTTTTCTTGGCCCTGATTCTGAGCCTCTGGGTGGTTCAGCAATCCCTTTTATGTTACTGCAGAATAAGCAGCACACTTTTTGGCCTCTGTGATCATGCTAGCATCTGTAGCTAAAGTCCTCATCCTGTTTCCAAGCTTAGATGATACCCAGTGCTCGTTTGCAGGTTGCAACTGATCCATCTGACACTTCTCCATTAACTCCTATGCAGCTTTCTGCCATCTACACTCCAACAAAGATGCAGCTACATCCTCATTCAGTCCATGTAGGTGATCCAGGCCCTCACTTTGCACTGTAATCTTCTGATTGGCATTTTAGCTTTCCCTCCCACCTAATACCTAAGTTTTATTCATGGCTTCAGAAGACATGAAATATTCTCAAAGTCACTTGGGGACCATGGGAAATTAAGAGTATCCCAGGTAGATATCCATGCCTTTAAGTTTTCTACCTTTCATATATTGGGTTCTTCAATGGAGCTGCTGCATTCAAAACCTTCCAGACAGGGAGCAGGTTGCAAATCTTCCCAAATCTAGAATCTCAATCTTATAGGCAAGTTTATTCCAGGGAAGGGCATAGAGAACAAGGCCCTCTCATGGATTATCATCTCTTCAAACTCTCTTTCTTTCTCCTCTTCAGATCAGAATCCTTTCATGTAGTTAAATAACAACATGAGAAAGGCAGAAAAGATAAATCCCATCTGTTTCATCTTCTTACCAATCTATTGGGTGTGTGACACACTGAGGAGATAAAAGGAAAAATCTAGCATCTTTTATTTAAGATCTGTATATTGAAAACTAAAAAACAAAAACAAAACAACAAAAAAAACCATTATCAAAGGAAATGAAATAATATTGACATAAATGAAAGGATATACCATGTTCTTGGATTGGAAAATATCTAGTAGTGTAATTCTTTCAACTGTGTTCTTCAGGATTGTTTGTCTTGGCTATTTGATATTCATATAAATATTACAATTAGCTGATTAACTTGTAAAAAGGAATCCTGCAATTTTTATTGAAACTGCATTAATTATAGATCAATTTAGGGAAAATTGACATATTTACAATATTAAATCTTCAGTAATGTTTAGTGAAAGAAGCCAGACACAAGAGTACACAATGTATGACCCATTTATATAAAGTTTAAAAATAACACACTTGTTTATTCACTATTTCCTAAGCATATCAAGCACTTTCATGCTTCTAAGCTTTGCACATGCTACCTCACTTCTCCATCTCATGACAATCTACTCATCTTTCAAGGCCCACTATAAATGTCACTTCCTTTGTGAAGTAAAGAACCAGATAGCTGTAAAAACCTCTGGGATTAACTGATTGCCTCAGTGGCTCCAATTCTTCATAGATTCCTGGGTATTCATCCTTTGCCAGGCAACCGTGTAGTGTGCTTCTGGCTCTGGATCTGGCCATGAGATCTGCCTAAGCCAATGAGATGTTAGCAGACCTGAATTGAAAAGAGGCTTGAAAAGCACCTACATAATTGGCCTTCTGCTCTCTTGATCTCTGCCATTGCCGTAAGAACATATCTGGCTAATCTGCTGAAAGAGGAAAGGCATATGGATCAGAGCCAAGTAGCCTAGTTGTTCCAGATGAGGCCAGCTTAGATCAGCCATCTGCCAGCAGACATTCAGCCTCTTGTGAATGGGCCCAGCCAAGATCAGCAGAGCCACCTAGAAGACCTGCAGCTGACTACAGATGAAAGACCCAGCCTAGCAGAGATTATCAGTTTACTCCAGATCAGCAGAACCCTGCAGACTCAAGAACTAAATGATTGTTTATTGTTGTATACTAAAAACTTCTTGGCAGTAGAATATTAATATAACCTAGAACACTTTCTGTGTAGCCAGTATTGAAATACCATAAATATAGTTTTGTTTTTTGGGGTCTTCATGAATTGTTCCTTTAAGTATGAATGCCCATTGGTTGCATGACACAGGGTCTCAGAAGAAAATACGGCACAATAAAATTAGGGTAATTTCATGATGGTTTAGTAAAGAGATTATCTATAAGGGGGTAGGCAGAGTATTTTTAAAAACACAAGAGATAATGCAGTATCCCAAGACAATTACTATCCCTTGACCCAAAGGATCTAGGAGAGAGAGCAGTTATTAGACCCTAGAAGGTAAAAGTTGTGTGAAAAGGGGCACCTTGACAGGAGTTGTGACTTTCATTGAAAGGGGGCGGCAAGCCTGTGGCACCCTGCAGAGGGGTACCAGGTGACTTAATATCTCAGCTTCATTTT
This sequence comes from Physeter macrocephalus, assembly GCF_002837175.3. Taxonomy (NCBI): domain Eukaryota; kingdom Metazoa; phylum Chordata; class Mammalia; order Artiodactyla; family Physeteridae; genus Physeter; species Physeter macrocephalus. The sequence continues at coordinate 159,908,468 of NC_041224.1, forward strand.
TCTCCCTTCCTCCTATCTTTTGCCAGGGACCTCTGTTGGCCAAACCAAACCTAAAGCCAGAGGGCTAGAGAGCTCTTTGATATAATTAACATAGGTCATTGTCTGGGGCAGGGTGAATGGTAAAGAATAGTTGAGAGAGTGTGCAGGGGCAAGCAGAAAATACCCAGCAAAAATGGTCATGTATGTATGTACAGCTGTATGTCTGAACCTGTCAACCCCTTCTCGGGAGCATATTTTCATATTGGGGGGATATTGCCAGAATTAGGCACCATAAAATAGGGAAAGTAAGGTGTACAGAAAGTAGGGGCAAATGGGACTATGCTTAAACTTTTCCCATCTCACAATGCACTTGAGAATAGCCCTTCCCAGAATATGCTACCCACTTAGTGAGTAGCGAATAAATAATTGCTAAATTTACTTTATCTGAACTAACACAGAAAATCTAATACATGTATATATTATTGGTCTCTTGGCACCAGTGGTATAGGGAGTCTTCACATAAGTCTATTTTGTTTTGCCAGTGAAAATGGTATTAAAGATACAATAAAATATTACCCTGTGTTGTATTGTTATTCCATAGTGTAGTTTTCCTATTTCCCTGCCTGCTTTGAGGCAAGATTTATAAGAAGATTAATACTTCTCTCTTGACACATAATTCTGTTTATTAAAGAGGGATGCTTGAATGGCAGGTCCCTGTTCTGTAGGAGACAATACGCAAGCAAGGGAGAAGAAAGCTTTCATTAGTAGACTTTCTGGAGGACAGTCATTATTCTGAGATTAATCTCAGCAAAGATTAACAGATGCAAATCGAATTGCTTCTGGAATATATTCTTGTTTTGCTTTTTGTCCTCAGCTTAATTTGAAAAGATAATTGAGGCGAATCAATTTGGCAGAAAATATCATGAAACCATAAACGCTCTAATCTTAGAAAAAGGCCTGGATTCAAATCCAGGCTATGCTGTCACCTCAGGCTAATGCCAGTGAAATGACAACAATCCTGCCTATATCACAAGGCTGTTGTCAGTGTTAGGTGAGCCACAGTCTCATCCAAGGAGGTATCTTTGATATCCTTCTTGTCACATGCAGGCAAAACAGGCTGCACATCCAGGCTCAATAGCAGAAACCAAAGGAATATAATAGAATCTAGGTACGAACCATCACACTAAATACTTTTAAGGATCAGGTTGGCCCTGTCCTGTCTCAAATGCTAGCACAGGACTATATTAATCACCAATTAGCCTGTCTTAGTCTGATTGGGCTGCTATAACATAATGTCCTAGATTGGGTGGCTTATAAAGAACATGCATTCATTTCTCACAGGTCTGGATTCAGGGAAGTCCAAGATCTCGGTGCTGGCAGATTTGGTGCCTGGTGAGGGCCCACTTCCTGGCTCCTGGATCATAGATATCTGCCTTTTCACCATAATGTCACACGGCAGAAGGGGTGAGGGATCTCGCTGGGGTCTCTTTTATAAGGCCACTAATCCTATCCATGAAGGTGCCACCCTTATAACTCAATCACCTCCCAAAGGATCCACCTCCAAAGACCAACACACTGAGGATTAAGCTTCAACATATGAATTTGGGGGGAACACAAATATTCAGTTTATAGCAGTACCTTTCATTCAGTGTTGGCCAAGAGTCAGAACTATGGCTCCAGGTATCCCTGAAATAAGCACAGGATTACAATAGACCAACTGAGATTAATTCTGTACCTATACAATCCAATCTCTGAACCTTGGCTAAACTTTCTTAATTAAAATGTTTTCATCATCATTTTTCTTTTTGCATCCTTTACAATGTTTACAAGCAAACATGGTAAACCCATAGCAATTGAATAAATATTATTTGAATGCTGTTGAATGACATGTTCAATGAGAAACTTGGCTAGTGGTTGGGTTCGTTTCTTCCTACAACCTGCTTTGAGTCATCTTTGGTTTGCTGTCCCATTCTTTCAGAGGGATCATTTATTTATCAGTGATATTATGGCTAATGAAACAGAGGCAGCAGTTAAGAAGCTTGTCCATAAATTCTTCATCCTTATTTGAGGTGTGTATGAAATTATCATCAGGAACAATATTAAGTGGCAGCCAGAGTGTTGCCTATCACAAGTAAAGGCCTATGATTCTTGCCCCAGAATTCTAAGGTGGACTTTTGAGTACACTGAGCCATTGTGGGGAAAAGTCCAGTATAATTAAGTTTTTCCTCTGAAATGATTCTGCAAAATCAGTTGAGTTCTTAACAATTGTGTATGTGAGTGCATATGGTGTATGCACATAGTGCATATGTGTGCACTTGTGTGTACGGGTGTGTTTGTGTATTGACCCTTTGTTATACAAAGACAAGTTCTTATCAGCCTGGTCTTTCCCACACACATTTATAGAATGTTCTTAAGGTAAGATACAATTCCAGAAATTAATCTGAACAAATGTTTCACTCAAGGAAAGGCATTATGCAAATCTGTGGCTCCCCTCAATTATCCATCCTAAAACGATTATGTAAAGGCTGGGTGATGGCTGCCCATTTCAGTGGTTTCTGTGTAAGTTAGTCAGGTTCTTTATACTTAATGTCAGACCTCTGTTCATTGTTGTGGTTTTTTTTTGTATCTTTATTGGAGTATAATTGCTTTACAATGTTGTATTAGTTTCTGCTGTACAACAAAATGAATCAGCTATATGTATACATATATCTCCATATCTCCTCCCTCTTGAGCCTCCCTCCCACCCTCCCTATCCCACCCCTCTAGGCTGTCACAACGCACCAAGCTGATCTCCCCGTGCTATGCAGCAGCTTCCCACTAGCCATCTATTTTACATTTGGTAGTGAGTATATGTCAACATTGTAAAGCATATTATTTATAAAATTGAAAGTTTTTATTTATAAAATTGGGGGGAGGGGTAGATAACTGCTCTTAATTTTATCAATAAAAATTTTTAAAGTGCACCCTGTTTCTTAAAACGTAGAAATGTGGAAAAACATGGTTTTTAATTTTGTGTTAATGTCTTATTCTTCAAGAGTAGATTGCACTGTCATTGAGAACGAAGTTGCTGGCGCCTTCGTGTTGTGTGGCGTTTTGTATCAACATATATCTCAGATGGTCCAAGAGATGAGTCAGTGGTAAGAAAAAATGGTTTACGTTCATTCTAAAGTACTAGAACAGACTCAGAATTCAGCAACTGCTTTTCATTCCTGAGAGTACCCAAATACTTTAAGGTCATAAGTCAATGTCACCAAATGTCTTTCTCTATTAGGTGATGAAGGGACTCAGCAGTGGTGGCTTTTGTGGAAGTATAGCATGACAGAAATTGAGTAGTCCCAGGAAGGCTTGAAGCAGCTGCTTTGTTTTTGGGATGGGTTCCTCATGGAATGCACATAGTTTATCCTGAATGTGATAAATACCAGTGGCATTCATGCAGTAACCTAAGAAAATGACAATGAAAGTTTCTGAGTTCATCTGTTTTCTTCCGCCTTTGCTTCACCTGGACACTTGAAGGATTGAGTCAGCGTAGGAGTTCTTGAAGTTTGTCTACAAGTCCATGAGGTTGATCTTAGAGCATAATTGAAATACAGTATCACACCTGTATGATGGAAATCAGAATTTTCCTTTAAGTCCCGGAGAACTTCAATAACATCAGGAATGTTGAACTGAAACTTTTAAAATCAGTGTTCTCCTTAATGGGTGACATTTTTTTACTTGTCTGTAGCAGTAGCCACACTGATGATCAAGCAGTGGTAGCTTGGGCACAAAAATATTCTGGAAAGATTCTTCTATCCACTAGGGATAGCAAGGAACTGGAGGAGGGGAGTGTGGAATACAGGCTCTGGCTATAGTACATGTCTTGGTCAGCTCGGGCTGCCATAATGTAGTACCAGAGACTGGGTGGCTTAAACAACAAATACCTATTTTTTCATAGTTCTAGAAGGAAGAAGTCCAAGATCAAGGTGCCAGCATGGTTGGATTCTGGTGAGAGCCCTCTTTCTGGCTTACGGACATACCTTCTAGTTGTGTCTTACGTGTGAGAGAGAGAGAGAGAGAGAGAGCGCCCTCCGTTCTCTTTTTCTAAAGGACTCACCTCCAAATATCATCACTTTGGGAGTTAGGGCTTCAACATATGAATTTTAGGGAGACACATTTAGTCCATAAGAGCATCTTATCTGAAGTGACCCCTGAATTGAAGTTTAAAGGATGGATAAATAAAGTATGGGCAGTAGAAAGAAAAGAATATTCTAGGTAAATGAGTTGACTGATAAACAGCAAGATATGAGGGTGTGTATTGGTGGCCAGAGAAAGGAGAGGAAGAGAAGAGATGCGTATCAGAACTGCTTATGTTGCTTGTTTATGCATGTACATCCGCACCTGCTCCTTCAGTCTTGTCTCAGTAAGGGAGGTGGGCCGACTCATATGTGAGTTGGAAACAGCTCTTCTAGAGGACATTTGCTGTTTTTCCCTGCCAAGCATCTATTCTCTCTTCTTCTGATAAAAGCATCCTGGCTTTCCTTTGAGGAATCACCATTCTTCCACTCCAGATTTATGCCATTAGAGCTACCCCATCCCTGTTTCGATGGAAGACCCATGAACCAGACCTGCCCTCACAGACATCACATTTCCTGGCACACGACCCAAACCAGGCCAGTGAAAATAAATCTCAGGATTTTGGTTGAAACTATCAGAAAAAAAGGACTTGCTTTAGCTGATATCACTTAATTGGAAGATTATAAGGCTGAGAGCTGCTGTTGTTCATCTTTATACTACAGAGGGAGAGCTTGCCTAAGAATTAAACATACAGAAGAAAAGGATGGCCAGAGATTTGACATAACATATCTCTGACAAGATATATGAGGATTTGGATCCAGCTATGCCAACCAGTTCTCTCAGACTCCTTAGTTACATGAGCAAATGAATCCTTTCTTTTCCCATAAGAGAAGTTGAACTGAGTTTTCTGTCCCTTGAAAGCAGGAGAAACCGTGTAATACAGTTACACGGATTTCATTCAGACACGTCCTCCCCCACTTAAACACTGTTGCTCCGAAGGGCTAGGGGTCAAAAAACCTGGATTCTGGGCCTGACTCTGCTATTCTCCACCTGCAAGATTTTTGGCAAGTCAGTCAACTTTCAGACATTTCAATCTCCTCATCTAAAAGAATGTGACTAACAAAATATTCAGTGTCTATTTCAAAAGGTTGCCGTGAGGCTCTAAATAAGGTCATAAATGATAATGCACTTAATAAATGCAAGTCATTATCATTGCCGTTGTAGCAGGCACTGAGATGCACGATTCTCCGAGCAGTCAAGGGACAATTGATGGTCAGAACGCACCAGTAGGTATATTTGTGCTGAACTGGATTAAAGATTTACTTGTGAGCAATTTTCTTGGGGTCATAGCCAAAAAAAAAGTCCTATACTTCCTGTGAATTCTGGCCAAGCTGTTTTTTGTTTTGTTTTGTTTTTTAAATCCAACTTTTGGGAGCAAAGAGCAGGAGAAAATTAGGAAACTGTCTACAGCCCCTGGTGCATGTGACCTCCCCTTATTATTTTAATTCCCACCGTGGGATTTTGCTCTGTTCGGGTTCACAGATCTATTTGCTCAGAAGTCCTAGGATGTTGAGTCCTGCTAATTCCCCTTAGAACAACGCTGATCTCATTACCCAGAAGCTATTTGAGGAAGTAACAGATTAAACAAGCTTTTCTGTGTATTTCGCTGGATATTTTTGGATTTCTTATGAAGGTGTTCACTTACTTCAGCGGTGTCTGTCATCTCTTAGGTCACAAATATATGGCATTGACATAGATGGGGAAAGAAGGAGGAACTCTTTCCACTTTCAAAACCCTTCCCTTTATGAGGAATCCACTGGCACAGGGGAATACAGAAAACATTAAATCAAGAACAGCCCAATTGTCCTAAACAGACAACCGTTCAAAGTTCTCATGAAAGTCCTGGCAGCTCTTTCCTGAGACACTATTATTCTCTTTTATATACATAATATTGAGTATTGGGAGGTTTGGGTTTCCTTATTAAGTCAGGCGTTTGTCAAATTTAGCTCCCAGGGGACAAGAGTAAACTTATTTTCTTTCTTTTTCCTCAACCAAATTCCAAAGTTCCTCCCCTCCCATACTTCTCTGTTTGCCTGAGGAAGTGAGTTCTCGCCCACACTCCCCACTTCCCAAAGAGGTAACTATGTTTTTTATGTTAGCTGACACCCACTGCTGTAAGAGACAGAAAGCAGGAATATGGAGAGAACAGGCAGGCCCGCCAAAGGCCATGATGAAGACAGTCAAAAATATGACCAGGGCTGGAACTGTACAAACAGTGGGTCACCACTGCTCTCAAGATGGGTAACATTAGAATCCCCAAAGAGTATTTGGTGACTGCAAAAATCTATCCTTGAGTTCATGATTCTTGGCCCAATTGCAATATTCCCCTTCAGAGTCTTCTTATTTTTAGACTGCACCTCCTCCCAGTGGCCTGAAAAGGTCTCCCTTATTTCTTATCCAGAGTGGAAGGAGGAGATTTTACTATTCAAGTCTATACGCGCTCCAGGTCCGCAAGATGCCAGTCTCTTACTTAGGGTTTTAGTCTCCTCCTGCCACTGAGCCACCTTCCTTAGAAACTAACTTTGTGTTTGTGAAAATAAGGGAAACGAGAGATGGATCTTTTCTATACATGGCACAGCTACATTTTTTTTCATGGATCCGCTAATACATCAAAGACACGTGAACTGTGAATGGACACCTGCAACAGTCCTGCTGAGTCCTCTCCCAGCATGACGGACTCATGTGATCTCTCTGGATTTCCAATTTGGAGTGGTTGGGTGTTTTTTGTTTTTTTTCTTCCAACCTTAATTCCCCACTGAGGAAGAGCAAACTTCTCAGAAAATAAGTCACCATGTCATCCACTCTTGACTTCAATGTCTATTCCCAAATCAGGAACATAAAATGTGACATTTAAGCTAAACTAAAGTTAAAGGTAAAGGTCAAGCTCATGCAGCTGTCTGTTGGCAGGGAGAATAACTCTGAACCAATGGACTTGCTTGATGAAGGAGACATCAATATTAGTCAGACTGAAAAGTTTAGTCCACCGAAGGAGGCAAAAACCAAATGACCAAGTTAGCCACCTGGGAAGTTGGATTCTGGGTGTCAAAATTACATATACAACCTGCAGCAGCCTAGAAACAACAGCCAAAATAAAAAAGCAGCAAGCGACTTAGGAATATAAAGTTTTTTTGTTGTGAATTTTAAAACATTTCATACAACGTTTTCTTTTCTTTTTTTCTTTTATGGCTTTCAAGAACCAGTTCTCTTAGAGGGTTGATTTATCACTCTCCCAGGTAAAAAACTCATAACCCTAAATTAGGTAAAAATAAATAAATAAAGTAGTCTTTACAGTTTCCGAGAAGAAAAGAGTGCCAGACTCCAGCATGTGAGAACTACTGGGGGGGCTGGGCTGGGGTGGTCCTTTTCCGTCTACAGGCGGCAGGAGAAGTCCTTTTGCCTCTGCTTTAAAGGGGACTCCATAAAGGAGTCCCCTTCTTGCCTGGGAACATAAAGCTCTTCCCAAGAGTGGAGATGGACGCCATCCTTCCAGAAAGCCTTGATAGATACACCTTACATAGACAACCTCCCAGGAGGCTGGTGGGCTAGAAGATCCCCCTGGGGGATTTGGTCACATAATCCAAATGACTAGTAATTGGAAGAATTATTGGGTATCCTTTTTCTTTATCTCAGGTACAGGGATTGAGGCTCGGTAATGAATCTCGCCTGGGCTCACACAGCTCTAGTTCCCAGGGGTCACCTATGAATGCTGTGAATGTGTACACAGGACAGGATATGGGATCTAGGGCACTCATAGGAAGCCTGCCCTGTCGCTATTTTAATCGTGCCACAGCTGGGCAATTGAGAAAGAGGAATAGAATAAGAAGGTTATTAAGGGAGTTTTGCCAAGAGTTAGATTACTGTATTAACATGCAAATTTTCTTCTCTCATTTGAGCCAAGATACCAGTATGTGGACATCTACAGAAGACCGTGGATTTTTGTAAATTGTGAAGCAACGTGTTCTCCAACAAAGAGAAATCCGTGTGCTGCTGTGGGAGAAGAGCTCCCTTGTCGCAGGTCGGGCAGGCAGCAGCTGCTAGCACTGGGGCTTATGTAAGGGCCTGCTCTCAGCCCTTGGGCCCCGGTGCCCAGCTTCCAGCCAGGATCCAAGGGGTCAGCGTGCCAGGTGAATGAAATCCTGCCTTTGTTTGCCCCAGAGTCTCTTGCTCTGGGACGTTCCGTGCAACAGAAACCCAGACACACTTATTATACAGAAACCCGGGAGGGGAAGAGGAAGGAGGCTTCTAGGTGCCAAAGGCAGTGGCAAAAACTGAATAGGCAAGAACTTTCTCCCAGCCAAGTCAGCAGAGTGTCCCAAAGGCTCAGAGATTCCACAGTCTATGAGGATGGGAGAGAGCATTCTGTAAAAGCAATCCAACTACTGTAACATAGCACACACATCAAAAATAGCACTGTTTTAAAAACATGGAGTTATATAGAGAGAATTTTTAAGTGTTTTTTTTGTTTTGTTTTGTTTTGGTTTGGTTTTTTTTTTTTGCGGTACGCAGGCCTCTCACCGTTGTGGCCTCTCCCATTACGGAGCACAGGCTCCGGACGCGCAGGCTCAGCGGCCACGGCTCACGGGCCCAGCCCCTCCGAGGCATGTGGGATCTTCCCGGAGCGGGGCACGAACCCGTGTCCCCTGCATCGGCAGGCGGACTCTCAACCACTGCGCCCCAGGGAAGCCCTAAGTGTTTTTAATATGTATTTTAATACAGGTTTTTAACTGTATGTATTAACAAGATTGAAAGCTGTTGAGTCCCTACTAAACAGACATGGACTATGTAACACAATAATGGCATCATTGATCCATTAAATTCAAGAAGAGACAATTCAATTTTAGGTGATGTCACATAAATTATATGTTTGTCATAAAAGTGGTAGAGAAATAGAAAATAAGGAAAATATTATTTTCAATATCACTAATCTAGCCCAATCACCAACTCAAAACGATGTAAAGAGTTTCGATTGAGGTCTTAACTTCACATTTGAATTAAGTCTGTTCTCAGTCTTGACTCCTAAGAAGCCAACAACAGAAAAGAGATGCTTTACTGGGTATTTACAAACACTCACACAAATATAAATAGAAGACACAGTGAATTTTAAAACCAGCAAAATATATATTTATTGAAACCCTACTGTGTGATGGACACAGCATTATTATTATTAATAGTATTGTTGCACATCAAAAAATTTGTGGCTCCTACCTTCAAACATAAAGTAAACAGCATAATAAATTCATATGTGCGAGACTCCCCTGTTTTAGTTGTTTCTTTGATATGTGGTAGAATGCCTGAAGATGCATATCCTTACGTCAAGGTTATAGTTTCACAGGATGTGGTAGAGCTTTAACATGAGACGTAAAGGAATAATTAGCTTCAAAAGTCAGGGAGGCAGTCAATAATGCTTACCAAGTACCCACCCCATGAGCAGCTGGGGCCTGCAAGAAAAAAAGCTGGTTAACAAGAAGTTTCTGACCATCTACTCAGTATGCAATAGGCTGAGTACTGTGAGAAATAAAAGAGAAGGACATTGAAAGCCCATGCTCTTGAAGGATTTTCTTCCAAACACAAAATCCACACATGGGAATTGCCTTGGGGACACTTACAAAGAAACATGAGACATTAGCATACTTCAAACTGATTTTAGAAAATACATATAGAATACATAATAGAAGAGCCATCAAGTTTAGGCAGGGTTTGTCCCAAGTCTCTCCGAGAAAGGATAGGTGTAGAGGCTTGCTCATTTCATTGGGAAGCCACATGTTTCACCCTGCACTTTATTTCTGTAATTCAAAGGTTTTATTTTTGTTTAATTGCCAAGTTACAATTTTAATCTGAGAGCACTATCCTCTGACACACTGTTGGAGACTAGGCTCTGTATGAACACCTGGAGAGAAATCTTAAGTGACTCGGCACTGCTGGCAGGGGGTTATAACTCCTCCTAAGCAGTTCCAGAGCCACTGTTTAGGAGGCCTGTCTAGCCATGACTGGTGGCACAGGAAAAGAATGATGGGACTTGAAAGTGCTAAAAAGCCCTTTTTTATTTGTTTCTTCTGGGATAGCTGCAGTTTTAAATTGAATTACAAATTTGCCAGTGGTTTCAGCTTTAATTTAATTCTTCATATATATATTGAATTGGTACTGTGGGCTCTGGAGGAGATGGTCTGTGATCCATCCCTGCTTCCATCCCAGAGATGGAAGAATCTCTGGTAAGCAACACTAGGAACATCACAGAGGCTGGAGTCTCTGGTACCTAAGGTCTTTCTGGAATGTTCTGCAGAGAAGCTCCTCTTTCCCTTGCAAAACAAGAGAGTATGGTAGAGCCATTCCAGGATAGCCAAGAGGAGAGACCAAGGGGTCAGGAAGGATTGCCTGAGGCCAAGGGTGAGAACAGAACAGACTAGCTGTGAAGAGCACCAGGGAGGGGCCATGGAGACAGGCTAGTCAATGAAAACTTTGTAGCCTGGGGTTACTAAGGCAACACCACCTGTGATGTCACTGGTCCTGGAACTGGGCAACCAAATATCAGAGACCTAACAATAGAGACTCTCAACAGGCTTTTCTTTTCTTGTCTTGTCTTTTCTTTTGTTTTTTTATAAGACAAACACTAAAATAATAGATTTCCACAGGTACATTCACGGTATGCGCATTCCAGCTATAACCCCATTTCTTTCTCTCTCATTCAACAGGATATTCCAGAAAATGAATAAGAATGATTTTATTACATGGATATCCTTGAATCTGCTCTGGTTTAATATTTTAACTGAGATGTCTTTTCAGAGACATAAATCAAACATTATTACACATAGATTACTTACAACGATTATGTTCATAGTATATAAAATGTGACACAGTTGTTAAATTACTCTACATTTTTAAGTAGGTAGACAATTATATAGAAAAAAACACCACCTTTATACAATAAATTCAGTTATGTACAAATTAACTTGGAAAAAAATTTTGAAGAGTTTATATTTATTAAAATATCAAGAATATTATCTTCATCACTTCTGAAAAGTATGATGTTTTTAAACACTAAAGGCCTGTAATTGTTAAAGTCAAAGGAGGAGACAAAAACACTGAAAGACTATGCGCATTTTCTTCTTCTTAAACCTCTAAAACATCACATGCACCATTGTTTCCAGCTTAGCTTGTCTAATTCCAAAATTATGATCTCTCTTCCCTAATCAGGATTGCATTGGTGAACTGCAAATTCTGCTTCTTCTTCTCTGATAAGAAATGCACTTCTCTTCTTTGTACCTAATTCCACATTCTGTTTTAGACTTCTCTCACTTGTATTTTTAAAAGGGAATTATTTACAATGCTTGGTACTTTATCCATTAGCAAGTACAGTTGCTAAGAGCTCATAAATAACAGCAGTACATGAGAACCACTGTCTCAGAGGACGGGGCTCCTCAGTCCTTACTGAAGGGCAGAAAGCCAGAGAAAGGGCAGCATTGAGAAGCAATGCTAAAGACAGCATAGGTTAGCCTGTTTCAGGAGCTGGGAAAACATAGATGAGCCCAATGTCCTGAAAGGGCAGCAGGAAATATACAGGTCTTTCCTATAAGAAAAAGAGAAATGACACCTTTTTAGTGAATTAATGCAATGCCCAGCATGTATATGCACAAGGAAACAGAAACCAATGTAAGGAAAGAGAGTAGTAACCAATAGTAAGAGAGAAAGTTGTGTATATGGAACGGAACATAAATTAGTGTTAACTAGTTACTTGTAAACTAATATCTAGAGATGTGAACCAAACAAAAGAAGACTAAAAATACATAAAGAGTCAGCATGGAACAAAGGTAGCCAGATTGGTATTGAAAATATGCTCCTAGGGGGTTCAGTAGTCCCTTAGTGAAGAAAGATCCACGACTAAACAAAAATTGCACTCCTATTATTCTAATTACAATCAGTTACATGAGTTTATATCAAATGCTATGCTTTTTAAAATCCAGTATAAGATTTCCTTAACTCATCTAAATTAAGAATCTTATTTCCAAAGTCCTAATATTTAAGGACTGTAAAAACAGAAACTCTTGAATTTAGGTGAGCCTAACTAACCAAGGTCATGATTTTGGTGCTCAAACAAGATCCACATTGATTGAGTTTTTCTTAATGGGTGTATATATTTATTTATTCCAAGATATTTTGTGGCACTTACCATGATCAAGGTACGATTCTAGACTCTAGGGATGAAGCAGTGAGCAAGGTATGTAAATTGTGCCCTTATCGGAGACCCAAATAGAAACATTCTTCTCTATGGCTATACCAAGTCAGGTTGCATTTGATTCATCTTTCAACCTTCTGCAGTCTTCTTGAGTTGCAACTGTCTTAGAAACCTACCCCCACGTGTTAAACCAGATTTCCAATACAGACTTCAAGCCAGGGTGCAGTGATTTTCTTCTAATATTATTGTTTGAGAAGAAAGCCACATTGGAGGCATAAATAAAGACTTTCTACCCTCCATGAACAAGGAGTTACTCAACACGCAAGAAATAATTAGGCTGATTAGCTCTTTCTGCTCTGGCTGGATAATGTGTGTGTGTGTGTGTGTGTGTGTGTGTGTGTGTGTGTGTGTGTGTGA